>NC_133516.1:101232500-101571428 GCF_049354715.1 Callithrix jacchus | reverse complement strand
GCCTGAACCCTGGAGGTGGAGATTGCAGTGAGCCGAGATCATACCACTACACTACAGCTTGGGCGACAGAGAGAGACTCCGTCTCAAAAAAAAAGAATGCCTAACATTTTTCTCTTTAACTTTTTCCTTTAAAGGGAAATGTCATATAATAAAACTAACTTAACAACAGCCAAAGTGGAAAGAGAATATTAAAAAGATGGAAACATAAAACAAATCATGATGATAAATATAAAACGAAATATATCAATAATTTTATAAATATCCAATTATTCACTATTTACAAGATGTACACCTCAAATACAAGAATTTACCTTAACTTTAAATATAAAAACATAAATCCAAAAGGTTAAACTTACTACAGAAAGAGATACGCTACGCAAACATTAAGCAGAATAAAAGTGATGAAGCTATATCATAACCAAAGTCAACTTTAATTCCATAAGACATATTAGAAATAGAAATATATTTCATGAAAATAAAGGTGTCAACCCCTAAGGAAAATATGTAGATAAATAAAATCTATATCAACTGAGTATCAGAGCTTCAAAATCTATAAAGCAAACACTGAAGAACTAAAAGAAAAAATTAAAAATCCATGTCACATATGAAAAACTTAAACACAAGCCTTTTTTTTTAGCTGATGTAATGTTAAAAAAATACATTAGAAAAGTCATAAAAAGATCTAAAAAGAGATTAATATGATTAATGCTAAATTCAACATGACTGAAAAAACTTTTCTTCAAATGCCCATGAAATATTTACCAAAATGGCAATATGTTGAGCCCTAAAGTAAGACTAAAAATTTTTCAAAGCTTTAAAATCATTTCCAAGCATGTTCTTTGACTATACAGGAATTAAGTTAGAAGTCAATTTTTTAAAAATCTAAACAATACCAAAGTTTTGTAAAGTAAGCATATTATGCTAAGATAAACTATGAGAAAAAAATTACAAACCAAATTATAAATTAATTGGAACTAAATTTAATACAAATATAATATGTGAAAGCCTGTGGAAGGCAGTGAAAAGTATGCTTAAAAATAAGAAGGAGGAGGAGGAGGAGGAAAGGGGAAAGGGGAAAGGGGGAAGAGGGAAGAGGGAAGAGGGAAGAAGGAAGGAGGAGGAAAGGAAGAGAGAAGGGAGGGGAGGGGAAGAAAAGTGGGGGAAGAGGAGAAAAGAAGAGAAAGAAGCTCTGTCACTCAGTGTAGCCACCTGCCACATTCATCAATTATTTTAGCTCTACCGTCTGGATAATTTGTGACTGCCTCTACATTTCTACATTAATACTTATTACTTCCCCTGGTACTATTTTGTTATTGAAATGGCTTCTTTTCTTAAACCTCAAGAACCAATCTCTGATAGCTTCCAAATTTCCTTCTGTAGCTTCTGCACTTCTCTCAGCCTTCTTAGAGTTGAAGAGAGTTCAGGTCTTGACCTGTACTAGGCTTCTGTTAAGAGAATGTTGTGGCTGGCTGGATCTTCTAACCAGACCATTCAAAATTCCTGTATATCAGCAATAAGGTTTTTTGCTCATGTGTTATTTGTGTGTTCACTGGAGTAATATTTTTAATTTACCTCAAGAACTTTTCCTTTCTAGTCACAACTTAGCTAACTGGAGCAAGACACCTGACTTTCAGCTGATCCAGGAAACAAGAGAGGACACAGTTGGAAAAACATTCCATGCTTATGGTTAGGAAGAATCAATATCGTGAAAATGGACATATTGCCCAATGTAATTTATAGATTCAGTGCTAACCCCTTCAAGCTACCTGTGACCTTCTTCACAGAACTGGAAAAAACCACCTTAAACTTCATATGGAACCAAAAGAGAGCCCGCATAGCCAAGACAATCCTAAGCAAAAAGAACAAAGCTGGAGGCATCATGCTACCTGACTTCAAACTATACTGCAAGGCCGCGGTAATCAAAACAGAATGGTACTGGTACCAAAACAGAGATATAGACCAATGGAATAGAACAGAGGCCTCGAAGGCAATGCCACACATCTACAACCATCTGATCTTTGACAAGCCTGACAAAAACAACCCTTTCTCTCCACTATGTGAGAACACAGCTAGAAGGTGAATATCTATTATAAGACAGGAAGAGGACTCTCATAAGAACTAAACTACACTTACACTCTGACCTAGCCTCCAGGACTGTGAGGAAACAAATATCTATTGTTTAAGCTACCTAGTGTATGGTATTTTATTATGGCAGCCTGAGAAGATTAATGTAGGAACATATTGAGTGAATGAGCACAATACAGGTTGTAGAATAAAATTCTTATGGATTTGCATTCTTGTATTTTGTAACAGTAATTACTATTGTCATCGTATTCTTTAAGGGTTTAACCAGCCTCAGTTCTTAATTTCTTCCACTCCAGCTCATATCACTGAGGGTCAGTTCTACTCCACAGAGATTTTTATGGTGTCCTTTGTAATGTTCATCCTTAACTTCTCAATCTGCTTTATTGTCTGATTCCTCTGACCTGCTACTTGAAGTTGCTTCAAGCCTCAAGCTTGCAGAGTACTTTCCCTTTATTTCTTTGGTAAGGTACGTCACCATCACTGGCAGGTCTTATATGGATCCAAAACTGTCAGTGAGAACACAAAATAAACGGCAAATAAAAAC
Organism: Callithrix jacchus; assembly: GCF_049354715.1. NCBI lineage: Eukaryota > Metazoa > Chordata > Mammalia > Primates > Cebidae > Callithrix > Callithrix jacchus. Next base: position 101,568,799 of record NC_133516.1, on the reverse strand, counting down.
TCATGGCAGAACAACAGTCATTGCAACCCACACTCTAGTGTGTGCCACGCTAAGTGGCTGAAGGTGTTTGTAGTATGCACAGCTCACATTGACTGTGACTGTGAATACACAGAGATAGTTGTAGAGAAGTTGAAGAGGAAGAGATTTATATATTTTTTAACATCTCAGTGTTACATACAGTAATAAATTACTTCATATAGAAGTTTGTTAGGTGAAATTTGGATATAGTACAAAAAATTAGGCTTTTTTCCTGTGTTTGTGGATTTCATTTATATTTCCTTTTCTATCAAGAAGCTGAGTACAACAAAAACTGTCTTATGTTAACATCTCTGAAAAGGAAAAAAATATTGCTTGTGACTCAAATTGTATTTGTTTTCTGAATTCACTGGCTATCTTTGTTTGTATTTTTGAGTGGTCCATTAACAGTCATAGTGAAGAAATACAGTGCATGGCAGGTGATAGGGTGTGGGGCATAAAGAGGGGAGAACAAGGAGCATTACTTCTTTCTCTCGTCATTTATGATAGCTATAAAAAAACTTCAGACTTGACCCATACAGGACATGTATTATGGAGGCATTGCTGCGCTAACCGTTTTGATTTGTGTACTATTAGTATATGCCTTATTTTTGTCTCCTCACTTATGAATGAACAACTCTGTGTCTCTACTATGCAACAGCAATATTCAGAGAAGGAAGGGAATGAATGTCTTCCCGTTGTATAAAGGCCAAGGAAGAAAACCTGTGAAGTGGGCTGAGGAACAAAAGTTTGTGCTCTCCAGGCAGGTACAAAGAAGACTTGCGGTATTAAGATTTCTGAATATCTTTTGTAATCATTATGCTGCTAATTACCCAATACAAAAATCTTATTACATAATAAAAGAGAGGACCCAGTGGTCCTTTACTAAAGATTATTTAGCCACACATGGAAATCAAATTAGAAATTTGGTATCCTTAAATCTCTAGACACTTCCTGTGTGTGATTAATGTTTAGAATTCAATTGTCTTCTACACATTTTGGCTAAGATCAAGTGCAGAATTCAATTGTCATCTAAAGAAGTTGCCGTGCTGCAAATACTGGAGGTGTTTTGTTTTTGTTTTATTCTGCTGGGTGAAATGGATGACATAAAGATGATAAGCTATTTAATCATTATTTTGTCTCAAAATGCTTAGTATCTTCATTCTTAGACATACTCACTTCCACTAAGGGACATTAGAAGACCTCTTTTACCTTATCCAAATAGGGACATTGCTTTTTATCTAGATTTAGCTCAGAATTTTGGGAAAGCAGCAATTAAGACAACTGACATTCTCATTACCTAACTGTCATATAATTTTTCAAGATCGATTACCAGGATTTCTGCATGCTGAGGTATCTGAGAAGATGTTGGGCAGATAACTACAACACAAGACTCCTACACACACAAGCACACACACACACACTTTCCCACACACACACTCCTTTGCACTTCAATGTAAGCTGCTGCTAAAACTTCCTTTTTTCCCTAGCAGTGCCAACATAACAATTTTGCTTTGCAATTGCAAGAAAACAGACTAGGAATAAACACTGGACTAGTGCAGGCCAGAGTACGAAATACGACATTTTAAGAGTCACAGAGGGAGAAATCTTCTCCCTTTGCAGCATCCCTACAAGTGGCTTCCAAGAGATACCCCATGTTCCCATTCCCATGTTCACCTTGAGACCCTCTAATTTCTGCAAATCTGTACGCCTGGGGGTGACTTCCTCATAAATATTGTTACCAGTAAATGCTAATGAGATTTGTGTGCTTTGACTGATTTTTTTTTCAGAGAGTAAAATAAATTTCTGCTCTATTCAACATGCGGTGATACTTGTTTCTTGAAAACTCTGTACTTCAAAATGAAATTTCCATACTTACCTATATGTGTATAACAAACCATGACTCACTTTTCTGAAGATATTTGCTAACATTATGCGTCAGCACAGAAAATAAACTAAAAATATTCTTAAACAACAAAAATACATTCTTAAAGGCTATGCGCTAAAACTGTTTAACTTTTTGTCATAAAAATTTCCTTAGATTGTCTGCCAGAGTCTATTTACTTCCATTTTACACAGACTTAATAAGTTGAATTATTTGATAGAAATCCACAGATACTATAAACAGTTTATTAGAAATGGAAGGCCTGCTCACGCCTGTAATCCCAGCACTTTGCGAGGCCGAGGAGGGTGGATCACAAGGTCAAGAGATCGAGACCATCCTGGTCAACATGGTGAAACCCCGTCTCTACTAAAAATACAAAAAATTAGCGGGACATGGTGGCGTGTGCCTGTAATCCCAGCTACTCAGGAGGCTGAGGCAGGAGAATTGCCTGAACCCAGGAGGCAGAGGTTGCGGTGAGCCGAGATCGCGCCATTGCACTCCAGCCTGGGTAACGAGCGAAACTCCATCTAAAAAAAAAAAAAGAAATGGAAGGCTTCTAGAGTATGATACCCTGAGAGTGGAAATAAGTAATAATTGAGAATACGAAAGTGGGGCTAAAAGTGGAAATCTATGAAAGCTGAACATAAGACGTCCCAAAATAGAAATTTCCAGAGTTACTTAATACATAGAGAATAGTTATCAGTTAGGTTGTTTATTCATTCAAAAATATTTATTTGGCATCTGTAGAAATAGGCACAATAATTGTTAACGCTTAAATTGTGCTTACTCACAGTCAGGCACCTCTTAAGCTTTTCTCTGTAATTAACTGATTTAAGTCCAGTGTAGAGAGTCAATATTACGGTTATACCCATTTTGTAGACAGGAAGCGGAAACACAGAAAAGTTAAATGACTTGGCAAAGTCACACACCCGGAAATGACTAGAGCTGTTTGATCTGCCTCTAGGACCTATACTCATAAACACTACACTGTATTTGTTCTTGAAATCCAATTGCATTTCCAATAAATTGCTTTGGGCTGTATAAATAATTTGAAAAGAGAAATTTACTCAAATTGCTGTTTGTCCTCTAAAATTGGTTTCCTGCTGTTCCCATAATAATACATTATTAGCTGGGTACATGACCACTCAGCTAGATACTGCATTTTGTGTATTTTCTAGTCTTCTTTGTTGCTAGATGTCTTCCTAATGGAATGTGAGCTGGCATAATATTCCTACTTCACAAGATTAAAGGAAATCTTGTTTTCTACCTCCCTCTCACCCTTTCCTACAGGTTTTCAAGTGTTGGTACTGGCAACATAGCTGCAACTATGTAGCCAATAGCAACAAAAAAATCCAGACAGAAGTAAGTGGATTTTTATGTTGTTTCTGAATTACTTCAAGGAGCAGAACCATTTTACAGCCTAGACCAATTATTTCTAGGATGTTATGTAGGACAGCAGTAAATTTTAATTTTACTTAAGCTATATGGTGGTCTTTCTTAAGGCATCTGAATGCATTTCTTATCTTACACAGAACTAATCATGTATTGTGCAATAATAACATGCATTATTGGAATAACTATATCATTTTTCTTGAAGGCAACTATTTTCACAGAAGGTGGCATTAGGAAAGGGAAAATCATTTGGACAAGCTGGAAGAGACCTAGTCCTTAGTTCTAGATTTATTATGTTCTATCTCGAAATGTGCCTTATTATATATTGAGGATTTCCAAAGGGCCTGTCTCCTTTCTCTAAAGAGAAAGACAATAAAAGCTACAAGTATACTTTTGTAAAAGTACAGTAACAAAGAAAAGAAATTCTCCTAAAAGGAGCAAGTCTGAAATGACAAGAAGAGAGGGAAAAAAGAGCATAGTGATTTCGCAAGATAGCTGACCCTTGAGGTAAATAGGAATAAGTAAGAATTTCTTGTGCAGAAACTTTGGGGAAAGGTATTCTGAACATAAGGAACATCATTTATAAAAGCAAAGAGACATAAATTAGCATGAGACAATGAATGAGCAAAAGTGTTTCCTTATTCTGGAATATAAAATGGAAGAGAAATGAAAAGACGATATGGGAGAGGTGCTTAAGAGTGTGTGCTTTATACTGAGAACAATGTGAGGGTCATTGAAATTTTTAAGCTATGGGACATGCAGTAATATGTATTTATTATATTTAACATATACCATGTGTTATGTTCTCTGCTTGATGTAAGAGATACAGCAAACTGAAACATGGTGTGTGTCCTCAATAAGCTCACAACCTACTGGAAAAGCACTTAAAGAAATAGCAGTCATGCTTTGTGATAAGTGTGTGATCAGTGCTATGAGGAAGCAAATGCATTGTGCTTGTGTTATGGAAGAAGAGCAGGATGTGAGAAGTTAAAGATGAGAAAGGGGACAGCTCTTTTACAGAACTGCAAGTAGTTTAATAGCAATGCTTGCAGGTAGGAAACAGCCAGAGTGACAGAGAATGAGAGGGGAGACTAGTCAGGAACCGTGCCAGGGAGGTCTTGAAGCCGTACTAAAGACACAGGCTTTTATTCTAAAGCCAATCACAAAATACGAAAAGAAAAGTTGAGGAGGTAGAGCCAATAGAAGTGATGCATGAGGGAAAGAAAAGAGTGTGAACATAATTATGTGCCTCACTGGACAACTGGAATGATGGGGCCTTTAACTGAAAATGGGAATAAAAGTGACAGGGTCAATTCAGGAACAGAGAAAGAATGTGCTGTTGCAGTAGGTGTCCCTTAAAGGGCCTGCCCTGTCCACAACCCTTGATGAAGAAAGAAACCCATTTTCCTACACGACACCCTGGCCATAGCTGCAGTAACTAAATTAAGAATCTCACTGAGGAATAGCTGATTTGTAGTCAGGGCCTGATAGCAATGATGTGTCCCAGCATAAAAGAAGAGCCGGAGAGCACTATCCAGGTAATGAGGTAGTTAGAAGTGGAAACTGACTTTGTAAGGTTGCAGTGCAGATATTGAAACTTTTGACAGACCATGGTGAGCCATATACAAATCAAAGTTCTGAGGAAGGTGATGATGTGTAGAAAGAAGCAGAGATGCCCTGAAGAGACTGTAAGCTCTTGACAGGGTGGAGTGAGAAGCAGTCACCTGAGTTTCCTTACTACTGATGGCACTCACTATTCATCCCTTATAACAAACTCATTTTTCCTTGAGGGAGCATCTGTGATTTTCTCTTGCTTGCAACCCAAAAACTTTAAAAGAGTCACCAACTAGCTGTGTGCCTTTTCTCCCTCAAACTCTGGAAGAGATTTTAAAAGCGAGGATCATAGTTGAAATTATTTTAGAAGCAATTTTTTTTCTTTGAGCTAATTTTTATTTAACCAATGAATAAAACCTTTAGATTTACTGTTAAGAAAGTCATAAGTGGCACAGTTTTTAGAACTATAGGAGTTGAGACAGAGTTGTCTCAGTATAAAAAGAAAATCCATTCAGTATAAAAAGAAAATTCACAGACCTTGCAGGAGGTAATGAAGTGAATCTTCCCTTCCCACACTCTTCCCCTCTCTCCTCTCCTGGGCAAGTGGCTGAAAATATATGTTCAGGTGCTACCACCACAGGGGAGAAATGGCTGTTGCCTTGCCCTGCCTGGGGACACCAGGAGGTATGTGACCCAATGTTCCTTGTGCACCCACTCAGATCCCGAAGAAGGCATTTGGCAGCCTTAGTCAGGAGATGACAAAGAGGAGGGGGAGACAAGGCCAGACGCACCAGAGAGCAGAGATCAGCCTTAGAGAACCTGTTCCAGAAAAATATATGTGGTGTAAGATGGACCACCTATTGGCTGAGATTCCAAGACCTCAGTACATGTTTCTTTCCCCGACTGGACTCTACTTACAAAGCATAAATGTAAAGATAACCTTATGAAGAATTTCAAAATGTAAACTTCAGAGCATTAAGCCTAAAATATGAACCATACTTAGTTTGGGTTTCTATTGGACTGTATTGGTAGCATGCCCATGAAACCAGCCTTCAGTTCATGGAGTCAGCTTGGAAGGAAGAAGGAAATTTATGAGTAAAATATTTTATAAAATAAATTCCAATTTCTTTTCAATACAAGGAAATCTTATTTATAACTTACTTGGTGAAACAGAACAATTTGATATTTTTCCCCCCAAAAGACTATTTATTTGCTAGACAGAATTCCCAGGAAATTATCACTCTTGCTAAAAAACAAAAACAGCAGGAACAGTAACAGAAGTACCATAAAAGTCGCATTGTAAAACAGTATTTACAAATTCTCACAATATAGAAAGTCGTTCTGAGAATTCACCATCCCCATGAGTTACTCAGTGCTCAACTTTTTCATCTGTAAGAATTTGTTTTTTTACCCGTACAAGATAAAATAAAGGACTGTGGTTTCTAAGCATTTGTTACCATGTCCTATTGGCCAAATTCCCATCAGAATGTATGAAAAGGAGAAGTCTGTCAATGAAGATGTAGTTTGGGACAGTGGGCTTTGAATCAGAAACATGGCCAGACTTTGAGAAGTGGTTTCACAATTTGCACTTACTTCTTACCAAGCAGCTATTTCTTTCCTGCAAGCAGCAAAATAACAGTTTTTTGTTGTTCTGTTTCCTAAAAGGGAGAGAGTTTCCAGACCCTAAGCAATATGCTTATACTTCTAATCATGCAGAAAAATCTTGGAAAGGGTGGTTGTTAAACCAACCTCTTGTTTTGTTTTGGAGGCCTTCAGTAAAATGCAGCGTTATTCATAACACGCTTCTCACTGAAGTTGCAGCAATGGCTTGCTCAGAGCTTCTGGTTAACAGAAGAGAGACAGAGGGAAAGAGTTTAAGCATGAGACAGTAAGGGTAACTTCAAAATCACAGAAGTACATAGGAGCAACACAGTGGCCAAAGAGGACAAAAGACCACACAGTGAGCTTTTGACTCCCTTAGTCAAACTCCTTTTGACTCAGGAGTTCTTTATTATTCAAGCAAAAAATGAAAAGATGATTTCCCCCTGGCAATGATTAGTACACACCATTGAACAAGGAGCTGTTGGGATTACAATGTGCTATGTCTTGGTTCTCACAGAAGTTTTCTTTCCTCTGATGACTAGCCAGTACAGTGACCTGTGGTGCTAGCCTAAAAAGTCATGCCACAGTCCCCATAAACGATGTTCCAGATACCACCAGCCTGTTGTCACCTCTCTGTGCCGTCTTTTGTTAGCAGCAGGGAGACCCTCAAAGCTGGAGATTTGCAATGTAAAGGACAAAACAGAATAGACTTTATTATTCAGCTGGGCTGTTGCCCATATGTCCACGTGTGATAATAGTGTTCTCTCTTCCTACATGTGTCTTCAAAACGGACAAATAAACGCTATAGCACTGAGTTAGTTTGGGGTGCACTGATGCCCTCTTAATGTTTAATTGCAGGAGAAGCATTCCCTGGAAAAGAGCCAGGGTATCTTGTGAACTGAGCAATTTGCATTTAGTGCTGGCTCTGCCTAGCTGACACTGAAGTGCTATGATCTTATTCACTGCCTCATACCCAAAAGATGTGTGCAATTTTCTGCTCTGCCTGGTAAGGATGATTTAGCCATTGTTGTGTTTAGGTGATAGCTAATTTAATCACTCGTGATGTTAACACACTGTAATACGTATGTTAATACTCATGGTACCTTGCTTAGGGAGCCTTTGGGTTATTTAGTGTCAGCCCATTTTACTGGCATAGACAGGGCTCAGGAAGGTTCATTCCCGTCCCAAAGGCATTTTGCACTCATTAATTCTTGCAACGTTTTGAGTGTGAGGCAGATTATATATACCTGCAACAGCAGCACTGGATGTATTGGTATTTTCTGGCACATTTCTATGTATGTAGCTCTTTTTGACATTATTTAACATGTAAAGGATACAGTTACCTGCTGAGCATTAAGCTTATGTTACCTCAAGCCTACATTGGTTTAAGTCATTATGTTAGCTCCTTGCTGCACTGGGCATTCCAATGCTCAGAAAACAGCAATTTCCTTGGTACACTTGCTAGCATAACCATAATCCCATCTTGCTGTTGGAAATTATCATGAACTCTGGCCACAGCATTGCCTACTTTAAATGGAGTCCCTAGGAAAAGTTTAATTATGTGAGGTGGTGAGTGGGGTTACAAGCAGGGGGTTAGCTGGATTGTCAATAGAATCATGCACTCCACAATATTCTATCTAGAAGTTACTCTAGAAACAATCTCACTCAATTCATATGTGTATGTAGAGAGAGACAGAGAGAGAAAGAGAGAGGAAGAGAAGAAGTGAGAGAGAAATACTTGACGGTCAATGAGGGTAAGCGTTTTGCCAAAATCATCTAACTTACTAGTTTCAGAGATGAAGGAAAACCATATTCCCAAAATGTCTTGTCCCATCACCTCCCACTCCCTCCAGAAACGGTTTGACAAAGCCATGACTGAGCTTTGCAGAAACTTGAGATTCTAGGACCAATGTCCTGATCCTCTTAGGCAATGCTATGATTCATTCTGCCACAAATCATTTGACCAGTAAATATAGAGCACTTTAAAGTGTTAGACACTGAGCTTAAGACACAGGAAACCAGATATAAAAGCCATATTGAGCCACTCTCTGCAGACATATCCCTGTGTTAGGCCATATCCCTCTGGCAGCCAAGGTGCCAGCTGAAATGTTACTGTTAGAGAAATTTGAGCTGAGAAGAACAGAGAGATGGAGAGACACAAGAGAATCTCTACTGGAGCTTCAGCTGATGGTGGCCTTAATGCTTGTAATGGCTGCCAGCCCTACACAAAGGAAAATACCTTGCTTATATAAATTTTGGCACGGGAAGATAAGCCTGGGAAAGATGGGTTTAAACAGACAGTCATTAACTTGTGACAAGTTTTACAACCTTGAGAATACATACACTTTCTACATGGTATCTCGTTCCCATGACTGGCAGCTGGAGAAGAAAACAGATTCTTACAGAAATATGCTTGTGGGCTGTGGGTACAAAGATATGCTTGGATGCCTCATCTTGGAAGGAGGAAGCTATGCTGGGTCTGCTTTAGCTAACTGCAGGCAATTTGAGGCAGGGATGGGTGGTTCACTTGCTCCTCTGTTCTTTATAATTATTTTTGTGGCCTAGTCTTAAAGCCTCTTATTTATTCTAAATTCATTTCTATTTTTAATTTTATTCTTCCTCCTGAACAAATCTCAGTTACTGAACAGAATTAGATGGTACAGGGTAAAAACAGTTTTCAATGAATCCGAAACATGAACATATAACTCAATTAATTTGCAATATTATCTACAAAATATCGACGCATTGTCAGGGCTCAGAACATGCTATCCCAATAATGGTACCTCAGTTACTCTTGAACCTTTACCTTCCTTTCTTCTCTGAAACAAGGTTGTAAAAAAAGTCTCTGATCTATCTGTGTTGAAAGAAGGCTATACAACCCTCATTCCGAAAGGATCCTCCACTACACCCTGAGGCCAAGAAGAATCTGAAAAAAGAGTCTTGATGAGTTTCCCCAAGTTTATTACTGTACACTCACACATAGCCTTTTGTCCTCCAATTACACTTCTTCAGGACTGTCCCTGAGTCTTTGCATTTTTATTTCTGAAGAGTCAGGTCATACATCACTTCCATGAAGTAAATCTGTTATGCTTTTCTTTTTCTACTCTGCCATTGCCATAGGGTGTAGGCATAAACCTGGAGCTGGGTAAGGAAAAGATAATACTTTTTCTCCCTGTAGTATGCACATGGGATGGCAACATAAACAAATAGTTTTAAATAAACAACAAAATGAATATAGAGTATCTTTTTACTGGCTGTAAACAGTGGAAATAAGTGCATTTAGTAGACATGTAGGAATAGAAGAAAAGCACAATGGAAGTGGCATATTGGAATTAATAATTTTTTCTCTAATTTATTGGAATTGCTTCTTACGGGAGATGAGATTTCAAGACTGGTTTGAGTGATGAAGGAAGGGAACTTGTCTGGGAGAATCAGAAGTTTTGTGAGAGAAAGCAATTTGCCCAAGGTCAGGTAACTAGCCAGTGTCAGAATAGGGAATTAAACATGTTGAAAAGAAATGAATGTTTCTATAGTGAATCTCTTTATAAGAGCACCTTCAAGTTGATGTCAAGAATTTTCTTCAGGAGGTAGACGAGAATTACAGTGACCTTCATGAAATAATACATTGTGTCTCAGAGAAAAGAGACTCGGAGTTTTTCAAATGAGAAACCTGGGTTCTAAGGGCAGGTCTGAACCTACCTTCCACATTATCCATGACATGCTCTCCAAATCTCTGTCTAACCTAGAGCAAGACAAACTACCCTGCTGCAGAAGATAAAAACATGCTTTGTTCAACCTTTTATCTCAGGAGTATAATCCAAATTTTCTTCTTGAAAATAAGACTAATAAATGAATGCAAACATTCAGAGCCGATTTCTGTCAAGAATCTCTCCCAACTCATTAACCTGAATATACATGGAGCAAAGCAAGCAGGTTAGCTGATCACAGAAATGCCAAGTCACAGAGAAATGTCTTTCGATTAGTCATATCATCTGAACCTGCAATTTTACTTTCCTTAAGATCAAATTCCATCCATTTACTGAACACCCTCTCCTCTTCCAGTCCCTGGCCATCCTCCTATTTGCTTGTTTTTTTTCTTAACAAACATCCCTATCAGAATTTTTATATTTTTTCCCACTGTCTTCCCCTGCTGGAGTGAAAGCTGTGTGAAGGCCTAAGTTTTTGCTGTAACCACCGTACCTAGAATTGGATACAGCTGTTAGTAACATTTAATAAATATTTATTAAGCAAATGTATATCTAACAAATTCAATAAAATCTTCTAATTTTTTTCATTTTTAAATAGCAACAAACATTTCTAAAAGCATACAACTATTGAATCAAAATTGAGAGTAAACATTTATTTTACATGACACTATGCTATGCCATTAGTGTTGGCGATTGTTACTATTACACGTTATGTTTTGTAAACATTATCTTCTGATAAGTGTGTTATGTATAATTCAACCTGAAGAATATATATGGATGCTTCACTTGAGACACCAAAGATTCAGAAAACATGTGTTGAGACTCACCGATACAAGTTACTTAAAACAATCCATATTTTATTTATATTTATTTTTTAATTAAAAAATTTTAAGATATGTAATTAAAAAGTAAAAATTGTATATATTTAAGGTATATATTTTTATCTACATTATATACTGATTACTCCAGTGAAATTAATCAACACATCAATCATCAAGCATAGTTATCATTTGAGTGAGTCTGTGTGTGTACTGAGGCACAATATCTGTCTTATAATTTCAAGGGAACAATAAAATATCATTACCTATGGTAAAGTATTTTACCGCACTATACATTAGACCCACAGAACTTAATTATCTTACAAATAAAAGTTCATACCCTTTGACTAACATCTCCTCACTCACCCACCCCCAGCTCCTGGCAACCACCATGCTGTTCTGCTTCTACAAGTCCAGCTTAGATTCCACATAAGTGAATTATGTTTCCCAGCACTTGTTTTTCTGTGTCTAGATAATTTCACTGTTTTAAGAATCACTGATAGAAGTTACTTAAAACATTACACTTTTTAAAAATACATAGTTTTTAAAATATACATAAAGCTATCCAGATGAAAATAATAGAATTCCTTAGAAGATATCTTATTCCAAGAATGGCCATAGACCTTAGAGTGGGTTAATCTTGGGATTTGGGGCTTAGATCTTCTGCTCACTGAGCCCTTTACCTTGGCTAACTTATCATTGCAAAGATTACATTTCCCTCTCAGTAAATTGAACAAAATAATATCCACCTTGTAGTAATGTTGTGAATATTATATGTATTGTCAGCATGATATTAAAGTATTACTTATATATTAATATATAATAATAATAATTATTAGGCATTGCAAACCATTAACAAAGACATGTTCTCGCCCAGGCTGTCCTGCACACCCCACCTATTTCTCCCAGAGTCTCCTGGCACTCTGCCCCCACTGCCCAAATGTTAATTGCATTGGTATTGATAGAATCTGACTTCTTCCCAAGTTTTTGTGAAAATGAATTTTGGAAGGCGGGACTTCACTTACTCAACTAATCAATTGTAGATCATGCAGCACTTTATCTCTGTGTCTCCAGCTTTTGCCAGTGTCTCGGGTGTGCTTCAGTGATTGGTGTGCATGTTCTGTTTCTCCTACAAGATCATGTGTGCCTTCAGGGCAGGATGTGAGTGCTTTCATCATTATATGCCCTGAAGAATCTCAGTGCCCTTCACATTGTTAGTACTTGAAAGGTTTGTTTAATGACTAAAAATGGATTTGATGAGAATCTCACAGGCATATTTTATATGTTTGCCACATATAATATGTACATTTAATTGATACACAGAAATACAATTTTAATGTTAAAAATTTTGAAGCTTTTTAAAAGCTTTATTATAATACAGTACATCATTACATAAATCAATTTTGAGTGCAAATACAAGTGTTTGTGACTTATCTATCTTGGTAACTTATTGTTAATGAGATTACCAACATCTTAGGGTTATTGAACATTTTTGTTTCCAATTTTATGAACTGGAATTTATAATCTTAAGCTTTTTGATTGTTGAAATCAAAAGTTAGATCACTTTGCTCTGCCTAGCAGGACAGGCAACATGATTCATGGGATCCAGCATAAAATGAAACTGTTGGGCTCCTTGATCCAAAAGAATTAAGAATGTCAACATGATGAGAGCAAAACATTAAACCAAGCATACAGAGCCAGTCCTCCTGTCTGGCCACATCCTTGTGATAGTTGCTATGTGCTTTTGAGTCATTTCTCACTGTTTTCCCTTCAGTCAGTCTGTCCTTTTTTTCTAGAGCTTCCATGCAACTCTACAAGCATTGCCTATTCTTATTATTTGTCTTTATTGCCCTGTACTTTCTGAATTTCATATGTGGTGTCTCCAGGGTCAATAACCAGAGCTTCACAGTGCCCTACTGGCACAGGTGTTCTATCTGCCAGGCACACATATCTTGTCAGTAGCAATGTCAGCGTAGTCAATACACATGCTACTGCTAACTCTCAGGATTCATTTCCCACACCTTTCCATTTTATGTAATACCATTACAGTTTTTACATTCCCTAGGCTACCTTTCTGTCCCTCAGAGAACTCAATGTGCTTTCTGACTCAACACCTTTGTATTTTTAGTTCTTTCTGCCTAGAAGATTTTTAAGCAGATCTGCATATGGCCAGCTTCTTTTTAACATCTAGGTTTTGACCCAATATCACCTTCCTCAGAAGTTTGCTTGGTCAATAGCACTTTTTAAAGTCATATAAGTTATTTACTTGCCAAGTCATTACGTGTCTCTTCCTGCTAGAATGAAATTTGCCGGAGAGAGAAGCCATGCTTGTTTTGTTTAGCTCTGTATTCCCTGTTTAGTTACTCAACATAATAAATATTTATTAAATGGATGGATAAATCCTAGAGTTTTAGCAGATGGAGGGAATAGACAGTTAAGAATCTTTCAGGGGGCTGGGCTTGGTGGCTCACGTCTGTAATCCCAGCACTTTGGGAGGCTGAGGCAGGCAGATCACCTGAGGTCAGGAGTTCGAGACCAGCCTGGCCAACATGGTGAAAACCTCTCTCTACTAAAAATACAAAAAGATTAGCCAGGCATGCTGGTGGGTGTCTGTAATCTCAGCTACTCAAGAGGCTGAGGTAGAATAATCGCTTGAACCTAGGAGGTGGAGGTTGCAGTGAGCCGAGATTGCGCCACTGCACTCCAGTCTGGATAACAAGAGGGGGAAAAAAAAGAAAAAAGAAAAAAGATTAAAAGAAAAGAACCTTCCAGGGGAAGAGTACAAGATACCAGAGGGTGGAATGAGTGTGGCATGTGAAAAAAAAAAAAAAAAAAAACAAAGAAGAATTAGAGGATTTTAGTGGACAGTTTCCAGAGCCTTCATATTGAAGCTATTGTTTTTCCATTTATACACTGAATTCCTTAAGGGCAGGGGACTGGGTTTCATTAATCTTGATGACTTTAAATCCTAGCACAGAATGTCACTTATGTTGGTTTTTTTGTTAATGGTTATTGAAATAAACATATTTCTCTTAAACATCGTAAAAATATATTATAGCTTTATTCTTAAGCCAAGGAGAGGTTTCTTTTCCTTTTGCCTTACTAAAAGAAAGTTTTGGGGCCAAGAAGCGGTGGCTCACGCCTGTGATCCCAGCACTTTGGGAGGCCAAGGTGGGCAGATTACGAGATTGGAGATCGAGACCATCCTGGCCAGTATGGTGAAACCCTGTCTCTACTAAAAATACAAAAAACTAGCTGGGTGTGGTGGTGTGCACCTGTGGACCCAGCGACTCAGGAGGCTGAGGCAGGAGAATCGCTTGAACCCAGGAGGTTGAGGTTGCAGTGAGCCGAGATTATGCCACTGCACTCCAGCCTGGCAACAGAACAAGACTCCATCTCAAAAAAAAAAGAAAGAAAGAAAGAAAGATTTTCTGCGTTAGTTCAAGAAATTGTGTTTGAAAGCAGGTCACACAGGTGCTGCACTGTGAACAAATTCTGGCTTTGTTTTATTACCTGAGGTGGCATATGATAAATTTACCAACAGAGGCTTATGATGGTTATTAGGTTGGAGATTCTCTTAACCATGCAAGTCTGAAAATGACCTGTAAATTCATTTTTCATAAAAGTTTAAAAGGCTGTCTGGGCCCTCAGCCTCACACATGGCACCACTACAGTTGGACATGGAAGGCAGTGCCACTACCCTCAGAAAAGGAGGCACTCTTTGCAACTGCCTGACTTTGAAAGTTCAAAGTTACCCAAAGGCTTCCTCAACATTTCAAGTGACAGACCTATGTGCTATTGATGTATTTTGTCAGATATGAGGCTTTATTATGTGAAGTTCCTTTCACTCTCTTTGAGTGATGGTAAAGGATATATATTGAGAATTGGATGTAAAAGTAATTATTGTTTGCAATGAGGAGGGCAACAAGTTTCAGTGAATAAAAGTCAAATATATATCACAACAAATACTCGCAGAGTAGTAAGTGATATAAATTTGGCTGCCCACATAGTCTTGAATATCATTGAAAGGGATGACAGATTCAATTTTTTTTTTTCTCTTTAGAACATATCGTGGATATTATTTTAGAAAGTGAGTATAGACTGTTGGTCAGTTTGGAAGAATGGAAGATGGATTCTTTACTCACTTGCTAATGCCTTTAACCTGTTTGTATTCTGACGTTAAGCAAAGATTAATTGAACACACATATGTTCAAGATAGAAATTTAAACCTCTGATCTGAAAGACTGTAATATATAGCAGAAAAGATTTTGCAAGTAGAGTAGTCACTATAATACTTATGAAAGATAAGAAGAAGAATGAAGAGACTTGGGCCACCTAAGTAGTATCACAAAGTAAAATTCTATAGCTGTTTGAGGTGAGAGAGATGAGGTCCAAGAGAGGTAGACAGTAAAATATCATCACAATATCCTTCTTGCATGCCTTAGGGTTGAAAAACATTTTGAAATAGGGGAAATAGAAAAAAAATTAATGAGGAAAAAAATCTGAGTATAACAGAGTGTGAGGCAACAGGATAGGAGGTGGGGGAAGGTGCAAAATATGTGCTCAAAATAAGAAGGACACCCACATGGGGATGCTATATAAGAATATTTGATAAGAGCTTAGACAGACAGATTGGTCACAAAGAAATGTTAGTGACAGTAGATGCTAGTCCTTTAGTTGCTAGATGAAGACAAGCCACTGAAAGATTTGGAAGAATACTTTTCTTAAAGGAAAGATTAAGAAAAATTGACTTAGAAAAATTGATTTTCTTAAAGGAAAGGTTTAGAAAAATTAATTTTCTTAAAGGAAAGGTTGAGAAAAATTTTCTTAATTAGGAAAGGTTTAGAAAAATTACATTGTGAAGAAGGCAATGTAAGTGAGAGGGAAAAGAAACAAAGGAAACCATTAGGATATGACTGAAATTATTCAGAACGAATCAGACTTTAAGATCAAGAACGATGGAAGCAGCATTTAAAATTGAAGGCAAGTAGTAGAAAAATAACAACCAGAAAGTAAATATCATATGAGCAAGAGTTGGGAAGAAGTCACAATTTAGATTGTGAATGATTAGAAAAGAATGTAATTCAACAAGTTCTGATTGGGAGAAAAAAGAAAATTTTTTTTCTTTTATTTTCCTTTTGTCTCCCTTACTTTTTTAAAAATCAACCTGTGGCATACACCTACCATATAAAATAGTGATATAAGAATAAAGAAGACATGATTCTTATTCACAGTTTTAATAATCTAATCAGGGAGGTCAACAAATAAATTTCATACAGTGTTGATTTATAAATGCTAGAATAAAGCATTGTGTAGCATACAGGAAACACAGGGAGCACATTTAATTAAGACTAGGTATCTGTGGAAGTTTCCCAGAGAAGATAATGAATGACATAAATTTTATTTGATAATTAAAAGATATTAAGAAAAAAAGGTTGAGGGAGGGCATAATAATCAGAGGATAAAACACACACTTGGTTACACTTAGAGACATGGAACAAGATTATACCTTTGAGAAAAAACCTGGGTCTCAACAGGTGGAGGAAAGCTAAGGGATATTTGTGTGATATAAAACCATGCTTGCTGGAAAATTCTCTTCCTAAAATGTAGGAGAGACATTACATTTGGTTTTAGACATTTCAGGTTTGAGGCTTTAGCAGAAAAGAAGTTTAAAATGTCTGTTACATAAAAAATAACCATGTGGAGCCTAATGAAAAACAGGATTGAGGCTGGGCATGCTCATGACTGTAATCCCAGTACTTCGGGAGGCTGAGGCAGGTGGATGACTAGGTCAAGAGTTCAAGACCAGCCTGACCAACAAGGTGAAGCCCTGTCTCTACTAAGAATACAAAAATTAGGTGGGTGTGGTGACATGCACCTGTAATTCCGGCTACTCAGGAGACTGAGGCAAGAGAATTTTTTGAACATGGGAGGCAGATGTTGCAGTGAGCCAAGATCAAACCACTGCACTCCAGCCTGAGTGACAGAGCAAGACTCCATCTCAGTGGGGGGAAAGAAAGAAAGGAAAAACCAAGACTGGGGCTGTCAGATTTATTTCTAGGCATTACACACACATAAAAGAAGATTTTTAAGATAGTGTATGAGAGATTATGGTGCACACTAAAAAAGCTTAGAAAAGACTCTTGAAAATGTATATATTTAGAAGACAGTGGCAAGAATGATAGAGAATAAGATTTTTGAAAGGTAAAAATATTAAGACATAACAAGGCTTCATGAAGAAAGAAATTTCAAGAATGAAGAGATATTCAATACAGACAAACAATGTAGAGAAGCACTTGGCATATTACAACAAATGTTTAGAAATCGTTAATAAGTCAACATGAAAGCTAAGAGCCACAAAAAGCTGATTGGATTGAGAAGTTTGGAGGTTACTGATGACATGAGAAAAGAATTTCAGTGAATAAACCCGAGGGAAAATGAGTTGCACGATATTAAGAAACTGGTTGACTGGAAGGAAGGACAAGCCATGAGTACAGATGACTCTTTCATTATGTATAATAGCAATAAGAGCAAGACCAGAAATATGTGACTGACAATTTTTAACACGGAAGATTATCCCCTCCATGTGTACGCAGAGGCACAGTAACTTTGGAGAGTGAGCCAACAGGGGTATGAAAAAAAGAAGATAATCAAACAATCATGGTCCAGCAGAAGACTGGCTCCAGGATGCAGCAAGTTATCTCTATTGTCCATAAGAAAAATTATAAGTGAAGATAGGTTAATTTTTGTATTGTGGTATGAATACTTAACATGAGATTTAAACAAATTTTTCTGGGCACTGTACAATACCGTTAACTACAGGCACAGTGTTGCACAGGAAATCTCTAGAACTTCTTTATCTTGCATAACCAAAGTTTATATCTGTGGAACAGCAAATCCCCATTTCCCCCACCTCCAACCCTGGCAACCACCATTTTACTTTCTGCGTTAATGACTGACTATTTTAGATATCTCATTTAAGTGGACTCATGAAGTACTGATCTTCTGTAACTGGCTTACTTCACTAAGCATAATGTCCTCCAGGTCCATCTATTTTGTAGCAGCTGGCAACACTTCCTTTTTTTTAGGTTACAAAATATTCTATTGCATTCATAAACCGCATGTTTTTTATCCCATCATCTTTTGGTGGGTACTTAGTGGTTTTCATGTCTTGGCTGTTGTAAACAACGCTCCAATGAACATGAGAATAAATACATTTCTTAGAGATCCTTACTTCACTTCTTCAGTTACGTACTTCTAATGATATTGCTGCTCATATGGAAATTCTATTTTTAACTTTTTGGGGAATTACTATACTGTTATTCATAGTGGCTTCACATTTTACAGTTGCACAAACAATGTAAAATGATTCTAATTTCTCTGCTTCCTCACCAATACTTGCCGTCTTCTTTATTTTTATTTTTATTTTATTTATTTATTTTTTTTGAGACGGAGTTTCGCTCTTGTTACCCAGGCTGGAGTGCAATGGTGCGATCTCGGCTCACCGCAACCTCTGCCTCCTGGGTTCAGGCAATTCTCCTGCCTCAGCCTCCCGAGTAGCTGGGATTACAGGCACGCGCCACCATGCCCAGCTAATTTTTGTATTTTTAGTAGAGACGGGGTTTCACCACATTGACCAGGATGGTCTCGATCTCTTGACCTCGTGATCCACCCGCCTCAGCCTCCCAAAGTGCTGGGATTACAGGCGTGAGCCACCATGCCCAGCTTTATTTTTATTTTTTATGATAGATATCCTAACATAGGAAAGACAATACCTCATTGTGGTTTTGGTTTTTTTCCCCTCATGGTTTGTGATGCTGAGTATTTTTTCATATACCTGTTGGCCATTTGCATGTCTTTTTGGAAGTAATGTCTATATAAGATTTTTGCCTATTTTAAAATTGTATTATTTGTTTTATTGTCATTGTGTTGTAAGAGATCCTTCTATATTTTGTGCATTAATCTCTTACCATGTAGATGTTCTGCACATATTTTCTTTCAGTCTATAGGTTGTCCTTTTACTCTGTTGCTTTTTTTTTTTCTGTGTAGAAGCTTTCTTATTTAATGTAGTTTTACTTGTCTAATTTTGCATTTGTTGCGTATACTTTTGGTCTTCTATACATTAAATCTTTGCCAAATTCACTGCAAAAATTCTTAACAAAGTATTAGCAAACCAAACTCAATAGTATGTTAAAAGGATCATACACCATTACCAAGCGAATTTATCCCCAAAATTCAAGAATGTTTTCAACATATGCAAGTCAATAAACATGATATAGCACAACAACAAATTAAAAGATTAATATAACATAATTATTTTAATAAATACAGAAAAAAGTGACATATTCAACACATTTTTATGATAAAATCTCTTAACAAACTAGGTAAAGAAGGAAAGCTCAACCTTATAAAGGCCATATCTGAAAATCCCACTGCTAACATCACTCTCAGTGGTAAAAAACTGAAAGCTTTTTTTTTGCTGTTGCCACTTCAATTTGACATACTACTGGAAGTTCTAGCCAAAGCAATTAGGCAAGAAAAAGAAGTTAAAAGATCAAAATCAGAAGGAAGAACTAAAATTGTCTTCATTTTTAGAAATCATAATCTTATATGTAGAAAATCGTAAAGACTCCAAAAAAGTGTAAGAACTTAAAATGAATACAATAAAGTTTTCAGGATGCAAAACCAGCATATAAAAGAAGCTGTATATCTATATAATTATGAAATTATATAAAAATCAACCGTAATATCAAATTATATGAAAATGAAGTGAAGAAAATAATCCCATTTATAATAGCATCAAAAAACAAAATTAATTAGGAATAAACTTGACCAAAGAAGTGAAAGATTTGTATAGTGAAAACAAAAATCACTGATGAAAGAACTTTAAAAAGTTATAAACAAAGAGAAAAGCATGCATGTTGGTAGATAGGAAGATTTAATATTGTTAAAATATACACTACTACCCAAAAGGGCATACAGATTCAATGCAATTCTTGTCAAAATCCCAGTGGCCTTTTTTTTTTTTTTACAGAAAAAGAAAATACAATTCAAAAATTTATATGGAACTAAAAGACCCTGAATAGCCAAAGCAATATTGAGAAAGAAGAGCAAAGATGGAGACATTACACAGTCTGATTTCAAAATTATAGTGATTAAAACAGTACAGAACTTGTGTAAAAACACACATTTACACAGAAAAGAATAAAATGCTCAGAAATAAATCCAGGCATATTCAGTCAACTCATCTTTGATAAGGGTGCCAAGGATACACAATGGCAAAAGAACCATCTCTTCAACAAAAGGTGTTGGGAAAACTTGCGAAATAATGAAATTGGTCCCTTGTCATCATACACACACAAAAATCAACTCAAAAGAACTAAAGATTTAAATCTAAGATCTGAAATTATAAGCTCTTCGAGAAACAGACTGATTTTTAATGTAGACAGTTTTGTTTTGTTGCAGTCTTTGAAAAGTTGAAAAACAACAAAATATTTAGCCTCTAAATTTCCTGAGAAAATTGACAGAATTTGGTGATAGTTGTAGAGTACAAGGGCAAAAGAAATGTTGAAGATGCAGCCCTCAGTTTTAGTCTGACAACTAGGCAAATGAAAGTTGATTTGTGTTGTTTTGCTTTTTCAGATAAGCAACAAAGGGTAGGTTTGGAAAAATAAGGATTCTGCTTTTCGTTCAGTGAGTTTTAGAACCCCCTAAATATATAGAATAAGTATTTAAATATTTGGAGCACAGGAGACAGATTTAATTCATCATTGATGTATTCAACCGATATATACTGAGTGCCTCCTGTGTGTCAGTCAGTATTCTAGGCACAAAATTACTCTTAGGGAGATTACATTCTACTGGGTCTTTTAAAAGCAATAGACGGAAACAATTCATTCAAGAAGAATATGCTTTCTAAGATAATGAAACATGGGACTGAACACTCTGAGACTTAAAGAGACAGCCAAGTGGCAGAGTCAGGTCACTTAAGCCAAGCTTAGAAAACCCATAATTAACAAATATTTTCAGTTTTTGCCAATGTGATTCTGTGGTTGAAATAGCAAACTGACCTATCAACTAAGATAAAGATGAAATGATTTTAATACATTTAGTAATAAAAAAGTGTGTATGTGTGGACGTGTGTGTTTTAATGAAGTATGATAGCAAGAGGTGATTTAGGAATATTGATACTCTAAAAGTTTGTCTAATAGCAGTGTCACTCAATTGATTTTTTAAAATATTAAAGCACTTAAAAAAAAGCATGTATGATGCCACATGCATTCTTTTATGTGACAACAAGATTAAATTTTAAAAGTTCTCTCTGTGGCACAAAGTTCCTTATATACATTGATACCATAGCTGAAATTTAACAAGAACAGAAAAATCTGTTGAGCTGACAACTACTAACATCCATGGAGTTTGAATTCCAACTACCAACTGACTCCAGCTTGCTACCCCACATTACCAGCTGCAAGCATGCATAGGCCACTGGATAGGAATAGTTGATCATGAAATAAATTATTTTGATTTGTTTGTGTTTGTATTTACATGTTATTGTGTCGTTAACATGTGTTTCCACAGAAAATTTCTGGACGGCTTCTCCATAGGGCTTAAGTTAATGAACCACTGTTGACCCATAGACAATTATTGAACACCAGAAGTCTAGAGATTCTTAAAACCTCTCTGATTTCAAAGATAATATGTGCTGTTAAACCTGTGTTTGAATCTGTATGTGATGCTTTCTAGTTTACTGACCTTGACAAGATCCTTGAAATCCTTCTTGTTAAGGTACAGAAATACATATATACACACATTTTTATTGTTAAATATATTAAAAATTGTTTCGTCTATCATACTTGACATGTCAGTTAGCTATTTCAATTAGAGACTCTCACTGATAAACAGAAAATATTTATTAATTATGGGTTTTCTAATTCTGCAAATGTCATTTTATTCATTTGAGAAATAGTAATTAGATTATTCAAGAATTTGTTATAAGGCTAAATGTAGCAGTTACAAAAAGGTAGCTATTAACATATATGTCGTCATCTGGCCACACATGTTCTCACAACGTAAAGGGAAAAAATCAAACTTGCTTACCTTGACATTTAAAATACTAAGAAATCGCAAAGCATTTAAAATACTAAAAAATCTAAAAGGCTGAATACCATGTAATTTTTTGTTAAAAATTAGAATTTTTTTTGAATTCTACAAGAAAATAAAGCAGTAGTAGAGAATAAAAAGCAACAAACTCAAGGTCAAATAGGGGAATGAAAACAGTTACATTAGACAGATATGAAAATAGCTTCATATTTCATGTGGCCTAATTAGAGTGCTTGTGGAAAAATGAGATGTACAAGAAATAATTTTCAAATACTGCTTCTTTCTTTAAGTGATGAAACATTGAGCTGTGTGATTGGCTACATTAAAAGGAAGGGAGAATCCTGAGAAACAAAATGTCTGTTTTCATTCTGGATTAATGATTCACTATCCAAGTGTGAAATTAGATAAATACATTTTCCTTCATGCAGAGCTCACATTTTGAAATGCCCAGGGATTTTTGACAGTTTCACACAGTGTCTGTTTTTCCTTTCTGCTTATTTTCCATAACTTCCAGAATGGTGTCAAAATGTATGCCACTAGGGTGAAGAAAGAAGGGGAAAAGAGATTTTATCATTCACAAATAATAATAATAATAATAATAATAATAATGAAAGTTACTTATGAAGAGCTCTCCTTCCCTAATACAGCAGACAAAAGCAAAAATCTGCTTTTGTGCAAATTGAGATGGACTTCCGTTTTAGTAATTCTTTAAAAGAGATCTGTATAAGCCTGTCTTAAGAGAGGGAACATCCTTATGCACTGATTCATCTTCTTTACTTTTTCCAGTATATTTGTGAAACAGCAGCAACTGAACAAAAAGCATTACTTAAGAAACATAGTGAACACCAGGCTCTCTTAGGAGACTTTTTACTAAGAACTGTATTTGCTTCTGAAACAAAAACTTGTCATAGAAGACAACAGTACAATTAAGTGCGTGGTTTTATGCACATTTACTATGTTTTGTTTCATCAGGGAGTGTTTTACTGACTCCCTTCAGAATTTTACAGTTTTGATAAGAATAAGGAAGTTCTGCCACATTGAAAATATTCTCAGAGCAGAGCAAACGAACAAAGAAACTGTGAAACCAATTTTGCACCAGAACGATTCTTTTTGTTGTTGTTATGCAGTTTTATGATGCTGCCGGACATTCCCTTTCATGAGAGGGAAAAGATGCAATTCCAGAATACATCTTTTGGGGGAAAATCCTTTTGCGGCCACAACTTTACCTTGTGTGTACAGCAGTCTTCTGGTTCATTTTAAGCAGCATCACAACATTCTATGTGTTTAGTCTAAGAAAAGATGGGGAGTTACTTGTACCCTGGATATAGAATCAAATCCTATGAGATCTGCAGGAATTCAATAATAAATACTTACAGACCTTGCTGATTCAGTATTCAACACATTTAGATAAAGCCAACATCTCCCAGCTGTTTCCCAACACGGGAAGCAAAGTTGCATTGGAGAAGCCTCAACCAAAAAGCTGACATTTTCACAATTTTGAAGGGGCACGTTTGATGACCCAGAAAATGGCACCCCAATGAATGCAAGACTAGGTGTCTCCAGGTCAGATGGGATATTCTGACATCTGGAGACCGCATAGGGACGATTAGCCTCCCTTGCTCAGGAGAAATACACCAGGAAGCCTTCCAACATGGTTGAGGGGGTTGGTAGAAAACCTTGGTTTTTATGGCTCCCTATTTTAAAAAATGAACATGTATTGTCTTTTTGACAATACACTGAATTTTTGACTTTTAAGAAGGAATTTTTCTTGAGAGAAAGTTGTCAGCTCATGTAGAGTATTTCAAAGGTCTGAGGAAAAGTACATATTTGTCTTGACCTTAGTTCTCATCAGAACTGGTGTGAATGCCATAATTTTCACTTTATCTATAGGAAATAAAGAGGGTGAAGAATAATAAGTAAAGTGGCAGTAAGCATTCTTTGTGTTGCTAACAGATTGTGTTCCTGTTTCCATCCCTGTCGCTGGCCCTGCGTACCCCTTAAATGCAAATAATCACACTTATTCATAATCATCATCTCAAGAACCACACAATTTAGAGCTCACATTTCATGTGCCCCTTTTCTCCCTCTGGATCAATTCTGACCAATACACTTGGATAAAAGAGAAATCAATGGCTCAAACTAACAAATAAGAAAGGGTTTTTTTTTACCACCTTCTTTAAAAACAAACCTTCAGACAAAGAAAGTATCAATGACAAGCTAACTCTTCTTCTGAAGGTTCCTCTTTCTTAATTTTTCTCACTTCTCTGGTGGTTGAGTGACAGCGTCAGTTCCCTGTTCAAGGGACAGCAAAATAAGACAGTTAACAGCAGTTAGTGCTCATGTCCTAAAGCAGAAAGAGAAGAGGCTGACAAAGGTATCTTACCCTCAGTAATGAACTCCAGTCATCTTATATGCCAAATAGAAATCCCTATAACCTCTGGGTTGCTATGGTAACTTGGTGACTATTACTTCCATTCAATGGAAAAACTTAGCTAGCAGAAGCGTTCAGTTACACAAATGATTGAAGATGTTTCATAAAGTTAGTCTAATAGTGTGCTAGCTCTGGTTTTGAGATGAGTCAGATATTATTGAAGATGTTCTTGCTATCTTCCATTAAGTTTTATTTTTATACCAACGACAAATATGTATCATATGCAGAAATTATATATTTTGCCATTTGTCACCCTAAATCATTTACATAGCACTAACTCGGCCTAGAGAGAAAAATTGGGGCATAGAAGATATTGCACTATAAAACTGTTCAACTTGAGAAATATATACCTGGAAATTTTTAGCATGTTTTTAAAAGAATTCTTTTGAAAGATAACTTTTATGCCCATTTAGTTAAAATACAGCATTCTTTGGATATACTGAAGTCAAATCATGTCACAGATACATATCTGCATGTAGTCCACCAGATGTCATTTTCACGTATATATCATGAAGCTTTGTCTAGTCTTTGAACTAAATGACTAACCAATTGTCCATTCTCCTAATTCTGATATGGAAAGCTGTTAAACTCCACTGGCTGATGTTTGATGCTTTACAGGTAAACAAAAATATCTATAAATGATGATTTCTGGATGCTTCCATCTGGATCAGCCCTCCTGAGATCATCTTGGCTCTTTGGTCTCTGGCCAACTTTCCACTGTTGGCAGAATGCTGGATATCCAAAAGTATTGTATTCACACACCAATCACCTGCACCTTAAAAGAGAAAAAAAAATTATTGGTTATCTAGTCTAAAAAACAATTGCCTCCATCTTTTAGGCCACTTGCTAGAAATTATCTCACTCATTTTTTGGATTTTTTCCCAATCCATTCTTCTGTTGAAGCTATTGTGGCTCAGTATTTTATCTCCAAAAAGAAGAAATCTTAATTTGGATTAACTTTTCACTTTTCTTTAGCCCCAAATAAGTGTTCTTGTCCACATGTCTATGTATGTTGGGTGTGAGTTCTGCTGAAAACATTAGATCAGGTGGTAAGGTAGAAATATTTCTTTTTCTTTCCTCAGAGTGAGGGATCTTGTATGGCTTATATACCCAGGAATGACTTTAATTTTTCACAGATTAAAATCTCACTGGAAAATATTAGTCTGGGTATTATAGAACAGCTTAACAGACATAGTAATGATCTGGAAACTTGTTAAATTTTAGTCATTAGATAACACATGGAGTAGCAAGGTAACACGTGTTCCTTAAAATTTCTATAGTTTATTATTTTATACTAAAATTGTGCAATCATTCCATTTTTAGAGGGTCCCAAGGAGTATTCTGTGGAATACTAGTTTTGTTCCAAAAATAAAAATTTGGTCATAAAATTTCAGGAAATATTTACTATTTTCTCTTCTTGATTTCAAATGCAGTATTATCATACAAAAAGGCAAAAGTCCTACCAAAAGAAATCTTTTTACATTCGTCTCATCCCATGTTTTCCACTCATATTTGATAAACAGAACATTTTTAAGCATAACATCTATAAAAGTGAAAAGGTAGTTTTACATGAAAAACACTTTAGAAATTCTGTTTCTAAATAGACACCACTATTCACTTTTTGTTTGTTTAGATTTTCTAGTTTCTGATGGGTCCAGAGCAATGACAGAACATCCTCTAGGAAAACCAGTATAAGATTCAGAGGCTGACCTGAGTTTGAACTATACCTCGGGAACCAAGGCAACAGTCCTGTTGCTGAGCTTGGCGTGGACTGTGTGGGTACAGTCAGCAAACCCCACTAACATCACCAAAAACACGACAGACTGCTGACTGCAGGCATTTCTCTAATTTCCTGCTATGAGTGGGAAAGACCTCCATTAACAAATGTCCACCCATATTTCTTGATAACACAAATTGACGTCTCAGAGCTGAATTTTGTGTGATTTGGAAATAAAGTTAACACAATGTAATAGTTTTGACATATTAAATATTTTAGAAGAGTTCATATCTATTCTATCGAAAACACATGCATAAAGTAAAATTTTACTAATGACAAGAACAAATAAAACTAATTACAAGGGAGTTAAGGAGAACCTAAATAGAGCCTTACTAATAGTAATGGAATGCATACATAGAGCTGAGACGTACAATAACTATTACAAAGTGGCAGAAGTTAAAAAGGGAGAGAGGAGAGAAAGGGGTCCTGAGGCTAGGAAGGCATGTGACTCATGAACTGCCACTCCCCTGTTCCATTCATGCTCCACCATCATATTTTAAAATGACCTTTTATCTTCAGATTATTTCTGAGACCTTGGGCTAGACTGAAGAGTCACCACATCTCAAAATGTGTGAAGTTTGCATCATTTTAGAAGCTTCTCACTGTATCATGAAACAGTTTTACTAGAGGCACATTATTAAAGTGTAATGAAAAATATTATTAATGAAACCACAGGAATTCTCAAAGTTGGACCCTGTATTGACATTTTAACTGTAAATATATTTACTATTATCATCATTCGACAAAAAACATTTTTGCAAAATATAGCATTTCCAATATATTCATAAATGATAAAATTGGTTTTGATGCCTAGCTATCATTTAGACATTTAGAGTTTAAATTTAGAGTTTCCACTCTTTTGACATTTATTATAAAAGAGCAGGTATGAAACCTAAGTAAAAGGAAACAAATTCTTTTGTTAAAATGAACACTAGTCTCAGGGTGATGGTTAAATTTGCTGTACTAGTCACACATACATTTTGTAGAAATCAAAAAGGACGAGTCAAAATGAAGGTAACAAGTTAAAATTTTTAAAAATCTGAGAAATTTTATTTTTTGGCATACAATAACTTTACTTGTCTTATTAACTCTGATGAATAATGATGTAATCATTCCAACATTATTGAGATCTTATAGATTTGCACACTGAGATCAAAACATAGGCATCTATTTTTACTACTTCATTGTGTAATTTACCGTTATTTAATTTTCTTTCATATATTTTATGAAACCAGCATAAAAGGCACTCATTAGAATCAAATATGTTTACTTCAAGAGACCCCCATCCAGGCCGTATGGTAAATTGTTCCAAAGTTATCTTTTTTTTTTTTTTTTTTTTTTTTTCCATTCACTCATTTATCATTTAGGAATTTTATTTAGTCCCAGATGTTCTGTTAAGTGCTAGGGGTACAAAGTCATGATTCCATCACACTAAGTACTGAGAGTTTTTTTTTTTTGTTTTTGTGTTTTTTTTTTCATTTTAAAGTAATTTATTTTTTTATTTATTTATTTATTTTTTTTTAATTTTTTATTGGATTATAGGTTTTGGGGTACATGAGCAGAGCATGCAAGACAGTTGCGTAGGTACACACATGGCAGTGTGCTTTCTTTTCTTCTCCCCTTCACCCACATTTGGCTTTTCTCCCCAGGCTATCCCTCCCCACCTCCCCCTCCCACTGGCCCTCCCCTTTTCCCCCCAATAGACCCCAGTGTTTAGTACTCCCCTTTCTGTGTCCATGTGTTCTCATTTTTCATCCCCCACCTATGAGTGAGAATATGCGGTGTTTCATTTTCTGTTCTTGTGTCAGTTTGCTGAGGATGACGTTCTCCAGATTCATCCATGTCCCTACAAACGACACAAACTCATCATTTCTGATTGCTGCATAATATTCCATGGTGTATATGTGCCACATTTTTCCAATCCAATCTATTATCAATGGGCATTTGGGTTGATTCCAGGTCTTTGCTATTGTAAACAGTGCTGCAATGAACATTCGTGTACATGTGTCCTTATAGTAGATCGATTTACAGACTTTTGGATATATACCCAGTAATGGGATTGCTGGGTCAAATGGGATTTCTATTTCTAAGGCCTTGAGGAATCGCCACACCGTCTTCCACAATGGTTGAACTAATTTACACTCCCACCAACAGTGTAAAAGTGTTCCTTTTTCTCCACATCCTCTCCAGCATCTGTTGTCTCCAGATTTTTTAATGATCGCCATTCTAACTGGCGTGAGATGGTATCTCAATGTGGTTTTGATTTGCATCTCTCTGATGACCAGTGACGATGAGCATTTTTTCATATGATTGTTGGCCTCATATATGTCTTCTTTCGTAAAGTATCTGTTCATATCCTTTGCCCACTTTTGAATGGGCTTGTTTGTTTTTTTCCTGTAAATCTGTTTGAGTTCTTTGTAAATTCTGGATATCAGCCCTTTGTCAGATGGGTAAACTGCAAAAATTTTTTCCCATTCTGTTGGTTGCCGATCCACTCTAGTGACTGTTTCTTTTGCCGTGCAGAAGCTGTGGAGTTTCATTAGGTCCCATTTGTCTATTTTGGCTTTTGTTGCTAATGCTTTTGGTGTTTTGTTCATGAAGTCCTTGCCTACTCCTATGTCCTGGATAGTTTTGCCTAGATTTTCTTCTAGGGTTTTTATGGTGCCAGGTCTTATGTTTAAGTCTTTAATCCATCTGGAGTTAATTTTAGTGTAAGGTGTCAGGAAGGGGTCCAGTTTCTGCTTTCTGCACATGGCTAGCCAGTTTTCCCAACACCATTTGTTAAACATGGAATCCTTTCCCCATTGCTTGTTTTTGTCAGGTTTATCAAAGATTGTATAGTTGTATGTATGTTGTGTTGCCTCCCGTGCCTCTGTTTTGTTCCATTGGTCTATATCTCTGTTTTGGTACCAGTACCATGCTGTTTTGATTACTGTAGCCTTGTAGTATAGTTTGAAATCCGGTAGTGTGATGCCCCCCGCTGTGTTCTTTTTGCTTAGAATTGACTTGGCTATGCGGGCTCTCTTTTGGTTCCATATGAAGTTCATGGTGGTTTTTTCCAGTTCTGTGAAGAAAGTCAACGGTAGCTTGATGGGGATAGCGTTGATTCTGTAAATTACTTTGGGCAGTATAGCCATTTTCACGATATTAATTCTTCCTAACCATGAACATGGAATGTTTCTCCATCTGTTTGTGTCCTCTCTGATTTCGTTGAGCAGTGGTTTGTAGTTTTCCCTGAAGAGGTCCCTTACGTTCCTTGTGAGTTGTATTCCAAGGTATTTTATTCTTTTTGTAGCAATTGTGAATGGCAGTTTGTTCTTGATTTGGCTTTCTTTAAGTCTGTTATTGGTGTAGAGGAATGCTTGTGATTTTTGCACATTGATTTTATATCCTGAGACTTTGCTGAAGTTGCTTATCAGTTTCAGGAGTTTTTGGGCTGAGGCAATGGGGTCTTCTAGGTATACTATCATGTCGTCTGCAAATAGAGACAATTTGGCTTCCACCTTTCCTATTTGAATACCCTTTATTTCTTTTTCTTGCCTGATTGCTCTGGCTAGAACTTCCAGTACTATATTGAATAGGAGTGGTGAAAGAGGGCATCCTTGTCTAGTGCCAGATTTCAAAGGGAATGCTTCCAGTTTTTGCCCATTCAGTATGATATTGGCTGTTGGTTTGTCATAAATAGCTTTTATTACTTTGAGATACGTTCCACCGATACCGAATTTATTGAGGGTTTTTAGCATAAAGGGCTGTTGAATTTTGTCAAATGCCTTCTCTGCGTCAATTGAGATAATCATGTGGTTTTTGTTTTTGGTTCTGTTTATGTGGTGAATTACATTTATAGACTTGCGTATGTTGAACCAGCCTTGCATCCCCGGGATGAATCCTACTTGATCATGATGAATAAGTTTTTTGATTTGCTGTTGCAATCGGCTTGCCAATATTTTATTGAAGATTTTTGCATCTATGTTCATCATGGATATTGGCCTGAAGTTTTCTTTTCTTGTTGGGTCTCTGCCGGGTTTTGGTATCAGAATGATGTTGGTCTCATAAAATGATTTGGGAAGGATTCCCTCTTTTTGGATTGTTTGAAATAGTTTTAGAAGAAATGGTGCCAGCTCTTCCTTGTGTGTCTGGTAGAATTCGGCTGTGAACCCGTCTGGACCTGGGCTTTTTTTGTGTGGTAGGCTCTTAATTGCTGCCTCAACTTCAGACCTTGTTATTGGTCTATTCATAGTTTCAGCTTCCTCCTGATTTAGGCTTGGGAGGACACAGGAATCCAGGAATTTGTCCATTTCTTCCAGGTTTACTAGTTTATGCGCATAGAGTTGTTTGTAATATTCTCTGATGATGGTTTGAATTTCTGTGGAATCTGTGGTGATTTCCCCTTTATCATTTTTTATTGCATCTATTTGGTTGTTCTCTCTTTTATTTTTAATCAATCTGGCTAGTGGTCTGTCTATTTTGTTGATCTTTTCAAAAAACCAGCTCTTGGATTTATTGATTTTTTGAAGGGTTTTTCGTGTCTCAATCTCCTTCAGCTCAGCTCTGATCTTAGTTATTTCTTGTCTTCTGCTGGGTTTTGAGTTTTTTTGATCTTGCTCCTCTAGCTCTTTCAATTTTGATGATAGGGTGTCAATTTTGCATCTCTCCATTCTCCTCATATGGGCACTTATTGCTATATACTTTCCTCTAGAGACTGCTTTAAATGTGTCCCAGAGGTTCTGGCACGTTGTGTCTTCGTTCTCATTGGTTTCGAAGAACTTCTTTATTTCTGCCTTCATTTCGTTGTTTACCCAGTCAACATTCAAGAGCCAGTTGTTCAGTTTCCATGAAGCTGTGCGGTTCTGGGTCGGTTTCTGAATTCTGAGTTCTAACTTGATTGCACTATGGTCTGAGAGGCTGTTTGTTATGATTTCAGTTGTTTTGCATTTGTTGAGCAGTGCTTTACTTCCAATTATGTGGTCAATTTTAGAGTAGGTGTGATGTGGTGCTGAGAAGAATGTGTATTCTGTGGATTTGGGGTGGAGAGTTCTGTAAATGTCTATCAGGTTTGCTTGCTCCAGGTCTGAGTTCAAGCCCTGGATATCCTTGTTGATTTTTTGTCTGGTAGATCTGTCTAGTATTGACAGTGGAGTGTTAAAGTCTCCCACTATTATTGTGTGGGAGTCTACATCCTTTTGTAAGTC
This sequence comes from Callithrix jacchus, assembly GCF_049354715.1. Taxonomy (NCBI): domain Eukaryota; kingdom Metazoa; phylum Chordata; class Mammalia; order Primates; family Cebidae; genus Callithrix; species Callithrix jacchus. The sequence goes on along the minus strand of NC_133516.1, from coordinate 101,537,326 downwards.
CTTAAGAACTTGCCTTATGCATCTGGGTGCTCCTGCATTGGGTCCATATATGTTTAGGATCGTTAGCTCTTCTTGTTGTATCGATCCTTTTACCATTATGTAATGGCCTTCTTTGTCTCTTTTGATCTTTGTTGCTTTAAAGTCTATTTTATCGGAGATGAGAATTGCAACTCCTGCTTTTTTTTGCTTTCCATTTGCTTGGTAAATCTTCCTCCATCCCTTTATTTTGAGCCTTTGTGTATCCTTGCATGTGAGATGGGTTTCCTGGATACAGCACACTGATGGGTTTTGGCTTTTTATCCAATTTGCCAGTCTGTGTCTTTTGATTGGTGCATTTAGTCCATTTACATTTAGGGTTAATATTGTTATGTGTGAATTTGATACTGCCATTTTGATGCTAAGTGGCTGTTTTGCCTGTTAGTTGTTGTAGATTCTTCATTATGTTGATGCTCTTTAGCATTCAGTGTGATTTTGGAATGGCTGGTACTGGTTGTTCCTTTCTATGTGTAGTGCCTCTTTTAGGAGCTCTTGTAAAGCAGGCCTGGTGGTGACAAAATCTCTGAGTACTTGCTTGTTCGCAAAGGATTTTATTTTTCCTTCACTTCTGAAGCTCAGTTTGGCTGGATATGAAATTCTGGGTTGAAAGTTCTTTTCTTTAAGAATGTTGAATATTGGCCCCCACTCTCTTCTGGCTTGTAGTGTTTCTGCCGAGAGATCTGCTGTGAGTCTGATGGGCTTCCCTTTGTGGGTGACCCGACCTTTCTCTCTGGCTGCCCTTAGTATTCTCTCCTTTATTTCAACCCTATTGAATCTGACGATTATGTGCCTTGGGGTTGCTCTTCTTGCGGAATATCTTTGTGGTGTTCTCTGAATTTCCTGCAATTGAGTGTTGGCCTGTCTTGCTAGGTGGGGGAAATTTTCCTGGATGATGTCCTGAAGAGTATTTTCCAGCTTGGATTCATTCTCTTCGTCCCCTTCTGGTACACCTATCAAACGTAGGTTAGGTCTTTTCACATAGTCCCACATTTCTTGGAGACTTTGTTCATTCCTTTTTGCGTTTTTTTCTCTAGTCTTGGTTTCTCGTTTTATTTCATTGAGTTGGTCTTCGACTTCAGATATTCTTTCTTCTGCTTGGTCAATTCGGCTATTGAAACTTGTGCATGCTTCGCGAAGTTCTCGTATTGTGTTTCTCAGCTCCTTTAATTCATTCATATTCCTCTCTAAGTTATCCATTCTTGTTATCATTTCCTCAAATCTTTTTTCAAATCTTTTCTCAAGGTTCTTAGTTTCTTTGCATTGATTTAATACATGATCTTTTAGCTCACCAAAGTTTCTCATTATCCATCTTCTGAAGTCTAATTCCGTCATTTCGTCACAGTCATTCTCCATCCAGCTTTGTTCCCTTGCTGGTGAGGAGTTTTGGTCCTTTCTAGGAGGCGAGGTGTTCTGGTTTCGGGTGTTTTCCTCCTTTTTGCGCTGGTTTCTTCCCATCTTTGCGGATTTGTCCGCTGGTCGTCTGCGTAGTTGCTGACTTTTCGATTGGGTCTCTGAGTGGACACCCTGAATGTTGATGATGAAGTATTTCTGTTGCTTGGTTTTCCTTCTACCAGTCTAGCCCCTTCGCTGTATGAGTGCTGAGGTCCGCTCCAGACCCTGCTTGTCTGGGGTGCACCTCTAGCAGCTGTGGCACAGCGAGGGATGCTACCAGTTTCTTTTTCTGCTATCTTTGTCCCAGGATGGTGCCTGCCTAATGTCAGTCTTTTGGATATAGAGGGGTCAGGGAGCTGCTTGAGGAGACAGTTTGTACTTTATAGGGGTTTAATTGCTGAGCTGTGAGCTGTGTTGTTCATTCAGGGCTGTTAGGCTGCTATGTTTGATTCTGCTGCAACAGAGCTCATTAAAAAAACCCTTTTTTTTCTCAAATGCTCTGTGTTGAGGGGTTTGGGCTTTATTTTTGGATGTCTGTTGAGGTCCTGCCCAGCTAGGATGCAGACTAGCCACTGTTTGCCTGCCGAGGCTCCGCCCTGCTGTTGTGAGGCTCGCCCTGGCTCCGCTTTTCTGCTGTTCTCTGCCACGCCCTGCGGCAGAGTCTCTCTGTTGTAGCGGGTTGCCTCGGCAACGGCTGGCTGCGTCAGCAGTGGGCGTGTATCTCAGTAGGGACGGGTTGCCTCGGCAACGGCTGGCTGCGTCAGCAATGGGCGTGTATCTCAGTTGGGGCGGGTTACCTCGGTAATGGTGGCCGCCCCTCCCCCTCAGAGCGTCTGGGGCCGTCTGCACGGGGCTTGTTTGAAATCGCGGTTTTGTTCGTCCCACTGGGCTAATCCTAACGCTCTGATCCTGCAATCCCCTGGGCTGGCCCACTGTGCAAGTCTAGCTCAGTCTCAAGTCCAGCCCTCTCACGTCTCCAGTTGCTGGTTCAACGGGGCACCCGGACAAGTGCGCCCTGTGGGGAGCGCTGGGTAGGGCCGGCCGCCGCCACCCTGGCTGCCGGCTTCGCCAGGCGGAATATCTGCCTGGCGTCCCACGTCTCCTCTTCACTTGGGAATTTCCCCGTTCCGTGAGCAACAAAGATCAGTCTGGAAATGCAGCTCAGACTCACCTCTCTGCAGACACCACGAGAACTCCAATCCTGGGTTGTTCTCACAGTGCCATCTTGAGTCCTCCCAGTCCAAAGTTATCTTTTTTAACATATGTTCTCACATATAGCTTAAGTTCATCATTGAGAATGTTAATATTTGCATTTATTGAAGAAATATTTATTGGCCAGCTGTGTGCTAGACAGTGCATTAGGCACTGGGGACAAATCAGCGAATATTTAAAAAGAAAAGATTCTATTCTCGATCCTCTCATTGAATTTGCATTTTAGTGTGAGTTGGGGATATGAAGAGACGCTGAGGGAGACAATGTAAAATGGAGCAAATAAATAAACAAAATACTTCCAGGTAATGATAAATGTAAGAAGATAAAATGATGGTGTAAAAACAAATAATTGAGCAGGGCTACTACACAGTTGAGTAAGGGCTTACTGAAGAAAATAAATTAGGCTGCAATTTTAATAAGGAGGACAAATCAATAACCTGAAGAGACAAAAGAAGAATATTCTAAATGAAATTTGACAGCAATTAAAATGTCCGTGGGAAGAAAGAGGTTTTGTTTGCTTGAGGAAGGGAATAAAGGCCATGGGAGGAGCATAATGAGTGAGGGACAGAGTGGTAGGGTGCCCAGTAGCAGGCAGCAGCATATTAAAGGAGGATTTGGGATTGGTCCAACCCAGAAGACAGGCAACAGCCCCTTGCTGCCTGCACCTGGGACAGAAGTGGCCTGTCTTCCTCACCCCTACATATGCATAAACACCGGAAGTGGCCTGTCTCCCACACCCCTACATATGCATAAACACCGGAAGTGGCCTGTCTTCCTCACCCCTACATATGCATAAACACCGGAAGTGGCCTGTCTCCCACACCCCTACATATGCATAAACACCGGAAGTGGCCTGTCTCCCACACCCCTACATATGCATAAACACCGGAAGTGGCCTGTCTCCCACACCCCTACATATGCATAAACACCGGAAGTGGCCTGTCTCCCTCACCCCTACATATGCATAAACACCGGAAGTGGCCTGTCTCCCACACCCCTACATATGCATAAACACCGGAAGTGGCCTGTCTCCCTCACCCCTACATATGCATAAACACCGGAAGTGGCCTGTCTTCCACACCCCTACATATGCATAAACACCGGAAGTGGCCTGTCTTCCACACCCCTACATATGCATAGACACCGGAAGTGGCCTGTCTTCCACACCCCTACATATGCATAGACACCGGAAGTGGCCTGTCTTCCACACCCCTACATATGCATAGACACCGGAAGTGGCCTGTCTCCCACACCCCTACATATGCATAAACACCGGAAGTGGCCTGTCTCCCACACCCCTACATATGCACAAACACCGGAAGTGGCCTGTCTCCCACACCCCTACATATGCATAAACACCGGAAGTGGCCTGTCTTCCACACCCCTACATATGCATAAACACCGGAAGTGGCCTGTCTCCCACACCCCTACATATGCATAAACACCGGAAGTGGCCTGTCTTCCTCACCCCTACATATGCATAGACACCGGAAGTGGCCTGTCTTCCACACCCCTACATATGCATAGACACCGGAAGTGGACTGTCTCCCACACCCCTACATATGCATAAACACCGGAAGTGGCCTGTCTCCCACATCCCTACATATGCACAAACACCGGAAGTGGCCTGTCTCCCACACCCCTACATATGCACAAACACCGGAAGTGGCCTGTCTCCCACACCCCTACATATGCATAAACCCCGGAAGTGGCCTGTCTCCCACACCCCTACATATGCATAAACACCGGAAGTGGCCTGTCTCCCACACCCCTACATATGCATAAACACCGGAAGTGGCCTGTCTCCCACACCCCTACATATGCATAAACACCGGAAGTGACCTGTCTCCCACACCCCTACATATGCATAAACACCGGAAGTGGCCTGTCTCCCACACCCCTACATATGCATAAACACCGGAAGTGGACTGTCTCCCTCACCCCTACATATGCACAAACACCGGAAGTGGCCTGTCTCCCACACCCCTACATAGGCATAAACACCGGAAGTGGCCTGTCTCCCACACCCCTACATAGGCATAAACACCGGAAGTGGCCTGTCTCCCACACCCCTACATATGCATAAACACCGGAAGTGGCCTGTCTCCCACACCCCTACATATGCATAAACACCGGAAGTGGCCTGTCTCCCACACCCCTACATATGCACAAACACCGGAAGTGGCCTGTCTCCCACACCCCTACATAGGCATAAACACCGGAAGTGGCCTGTCTCCCTCACCCCTACATATGCACAAACACCGGAAGTGGACTGTCTCCCTCACCCCTACATAGGCATAAACACCGGAAGTGGCCTGTCTCCCTCACCCCTACATAGGCATAAACACCGGAAGTGGCCTGTCTCCCACACCCCTACATATGCATAAACACCGGAAGTGTCCTGTCTTCCACACCCCTACATATGCATAAACACCGGAAGTGGCCTGTCTCCCACACCCCTACATATCCATAAACACCGGAAGTGGCCTGTCTCCCACACCCCTACATAGGCATAAACACCGGAAATGGACTGTCTCCCTCACCCCTACATATGCACAAACACCGGAAGTGGCCTGTCTCCCACACCCCTACATAGGCATAAACACCGGAAGTGGCCTGTCTCCCACACCCCTACATAGGCATAAACACCGGAAGTGGCCTGTCTCCCTCACCCCTACATATGCATAAACACCGGAAGTGGCCTGTCTCCCACATCCCTACATATGCACAGACACCGGAAGTGGCCTGTCTTCCACACCCCTACATATGCATAAACACCGGAATTGGCCTGTCTTCCACACCCCTACATATGCATAGACACCGGAAGTGGACTGTCTCCCACACCCCTACATATGCACAGACACCGGAAGTGGACTGTCTTCCACACCCCTACATATGCATAAACACCACCCTTGGCAAACGACTGCTGAGCAATACAGAGGTGCAAAATCTTGTCTTAAGGGTTAGAGCTGGTCCACATGTGTGCTTTATTCAGCCTGCATAATATTTTACCAAATAAAATAAAAAAATATTTTTAATATTAAAAAATCAGCTATTTTACATAAAATTGTGGGTTTCAAATTCCTCTTGAAAAATTAGATCATCACACAACACTGACCCTACTTTTCTCCATGCTAGTCATGCCATTTAGGTAGGGAAGTCACCTTTCATTTTGCCACAGAACCTACTAATCCATCCTGCCACAACTCTGTTCAACTTCACTCATTTGTGTTCCTTCCTTCTCCCTGGAGGCTCTTGCTTTGTCATTCCATGGAGAAACTTTGTTTGCCTAGCTATGTCCAGTTTTCTCCTTTTTAGAAGGATGCTAGTTTTATTAGATTAGGGGTCACTGTACTTCAGTATGGTCTCATTTTAACTCTGTATTGACACAATTTGCAAATAAAGTCACATTATAGGTACTTTATAATCGCCGTTGTTATTCTTTCTACCTGGTGACATTTGTTCCTATATGAGGGTTACATTTAATCTGGAAACTGCAGCTATCTATCAATATATTAACTATAGTTGTTACTTTTTCAATAAATACTTGATGCCTTACTGTCATATATGAATGCATAAAACTCAGTCACAAGAGTAATTTTGAGGTATCCCAACTAGCATCCTCCAGTGTCAAGTATGGTATGTTAGTTCTGAACAAGCCAAGCAATTGCTCTTCAGCAAGTGAGAAAAACCTACAGGTTATGGAGATGACTTATAGTATGCCTTGTAAGCCAGAGCAGAATTGCTTTTCCTTAGGAAAAAGCAAAAGGCAAAATGGATGGTTAAAGTAAAGACAAAGCAGGGGTTGGTGAAGAAGGAGGGATGAATAGGCAGAGCACAGAGGATTTTTGTACCTCAGTGAGCTACTATTAGGGCATATGAGTGAATTTATAAAATAAATTCTAAATAATAGTAATATAGTAGATAATATGAATTGAATGCCTTCTATGTGACAACTGTTCTTTTTTGTTTGTTTGTTTTTTTGAGACAGAGTTTCGCTCTTGTTACCCAGGCTGGAGTGCAATGGCGCGATCTCGGCTCACCACAACCTCCGCCTCCTGGGTTCAGGCAATTCTCCTGCCCCAGCCTCCCGAGTAGCTGGGATTACAGGCACACGCCACCATGCCCAGCTAATTTTTTTTTTTACATTTTTAATAGTGACAACTGTTTTTTAAATTTTTTTTTAATTGTGTAGTTTTGCGTTACATACAGGAATAGAATAAAATAGCAACTATTATTGGTCCATTAAACAAATGAGGAAATTGAAAGACAGACAGGTCATGTAACTTGTCCAAAGCCACAAGCTAGTAAATGGAAGAGTCAAGGTCAGGCTCTTGTGATTACTGTCTGTTTTTAACCAGGCTGACATAACCCTCTTTCCTTGAGTTCTCTTACATCTTCTTCTGTCCCACATGCTTTGGTGTGAATGTTGGTGTACTGCCGAAACTCATATATTGCAACCTAATACCCAATGTAATCATATTAACAGTCTGGACCTTGAGAAGGTGATTAGGTCATGAGTGCTTTGCCCCCATGAATACAATTAGTACCCTTATCAAAAAGGCTTGAGGGAGCTGATTTGCTCCTTCTGCCATGTGAGGACACAGCAACAAGGCACCATCTTTGAAGCAGAGAGAGAGAGAGAGCTGTCACCAGACACTGAATCTGCTGGTGCCTCGATCTTGGAGGTTCCAGAGTCTAGAACTGTGAGCAATACATGTAAACTATTCAGTTTAAGGTATTGTGTTATATCAGGAGGAATGGACTAAGAGGCTATCCCTCCTGAAACAACAGTTTAGGAAATTTACAGAACTTGTATATTGCAAGTACACAACCCTTTTACTATTGTGACTAATTCTATCATGTAGGGTCCAGTTTACATACTGTCCATCTTGTGAAAAAGAAAATATTACAATGTATACAATATTATTTTATAAATTATTACTTCAGTAGCATGAAGTGTTTGTGAACTTCTGAAAAAGTGTGTTATAATAACAAATATTTAGTCTTTGTCTCTGCTTCCTGGCACAGAGCACCTAGAACCTTTGACATTTCCTGAATGAGTGTCTTTTTGCTTTTCATAAGGAGTCCCTTCTGATCACACCTGAGTTTATGAAAATGATACAATTTAGGGTAGAGCCCCTGTATAGTTTCAGGATAAGAAACGAGGGGATGGTTGAGGCAGCTGGATTTAAGCTTTATATAAATCCTTGAACAATGAGTTTGAAGAGCTCCCAGGTCAGTGAATACATCAAGGTGTTGGGAGGTTGGCCAGCCTGGAGAAGGCATGGAAGCTTCACCCTTACAGCAATATTAATTAACCATGCTACTAACAAATGGAAACCAGTAGCTTTTCCTGAGCCCACACAATGTAGAACAGAAACTGGAGTGCTAGGAGAGACAGTTTTGTTTTTTCTGTGCTATAGCCCTATGTGGAGACTGGAGCTTGCGGTGAAAACCTGTGAGCTTTTTTCCATCACAAACTACTGCTACTTTGGACTAAAAAACTTCCCTTTGAATGCCATTTACCAGTGCATTATTGGACATTAACTGAATCTACCTCTAAGACTGGAGGACATAAAATGATCTTGAAATCTGAACATGATTTTTTGATAATGTTGGAGAAATTTCTATAATAACATGGAAATAGGTCATACCAAATCATGTTAGCAGGAGAACACACAAACAAATACTCACCTCTTTTCCTCTAGGATGGACTTCGGAACTACAGGAGGAGCTGCCAAACTTTTCCATCACTTAGACAGTACCTTATAAATAGCACTAGATTGACCAACAATGAGCTGCATGGTTTGTAAATGGAAGTTCCAAGGTGAACAAACATCTTGTCTGGAAGCTTTCCACGCTGACCAAACACAGTAAAAACAATCAGGTTGGGAGGCTGAATTTCATGCTGCAAGTGATGGAAGAATTGAAGAGCTGTGAAAACTTTTATGTTTGGGTTTTTACTGACCTATCAGATGTGGCCAATAGCCTGGGTATATTATCAGTCAGAAGGGCAATGGAACATTGGCCTACTGAGGGAATGCCCATATGTGGGGCATAGCGCTGTGGAGTTCACTATGGGCATTTGAGGGGTGCATTAAAGTAGGACAGATCAATGCCTACTGGAAAATCTCCTTTCCAGTATCGGAAGGGGATTGGAACCACCAAGTGGATACTTTGTTGTACTTTCTTGAGTTCATGACATAGATGGACCTCAGACGGTTGCAGTAATGCAAAGATAGGCTAAATCTAGTCATATTATTCTTGCATCCTCCAAAGTGCCAAAGACCAATGAGAACTATTCTGTTTGCCAACACAAGCGACAAATATACAGGCAGATTCCCTGGAGGAAGGTTCTGAACACAACTGTCAAGTCAGCCTCATTCTAGTATGTCTAAAGGGCTACAAAGGGTCTTGATAAGAATAGACACTGGCTTTGGTATGGTCTTTGATTATCTGGTGATAGATACAAATACTCAGAGTGCTATACAAAACTAGAATAGAAGATATTGAACCAAGTTGGAAGGCTGACCACTATTTCTTCAGACCAAGAAATATACTACATAGATTATAATGTCCAACAGTGGGCAGACAGATATATTCCTCAAGGTAATAGATTGATAAAGAATTGAGGCAAAAAGAAACCTTGGTTTTCTAAAATTGGGAGAAATAAAAGCATAAAGGCGTAGCTTATACACCTTCGTGAGTGTGTGTTCACACTTGGCAAGAGTGGAGCTAAGAAAGTGTCCCCAGTAGATGTATTATCCCATTTTTCCGGTGCATCTGGGAAAGGAAAGGTGGGGAAGGATGCTGGCATGATTCCAAGTGTTTTTAAGGTAGCAGATTGCTGGTATGATAAATATACTTATTTATTTATTTATTTATTTTGCACATCACGTCAGCTATGTTGTTGTTGTTCCTACCTGATTCAGTGATCACAAGACCAGGGCTACAACTACAAGTGCAGGAAACAGGGATGACTCCTAAGAAACTATCTATATTATTAAGCCTTTGTTTCAGAATTCCAAAGTGCCACAGGAGACGAACTGTGCCTTCATTCCAGCTGGCAAAATGGAGTTAAGTGTAAAGAAATAAAAATAAGCCAGGCGCGGTGGCTCAGCCTGTAATCCCAGCACTTTGGGAGGCCGGGGCGGGTGGATCACGAGAGCAGGAGATCAACACCATCCTGGTCAACATGGTGAAACCCTGTCTCTACTAAAAATAAAAAAATTAGCTGGCCATGGTGGTGCGTGCCTGTAATCCCAGCTACTCAGGAGGCTGAGGCAGGAGAATTGCCTGAACCCAGGAGGCGGAGGTTGCGGTGAGCAGAGATCGCACCATTGCACACCAGCCCGGGTAACAAGAGCTAAACTCCATCTCAAAAAAAAAAAAAAAAAGAAAGAAAAATAAAATCCTAAGTATCCCAACAGACTTAACAGACCCTTTCTTGGCCAAGGAGACCACAGAGAAACCTTAAAAATTGAGTTTCCAGCCATGAAGGGATGAGAGGTTGAATATACCGTGTTATACGTCCTCTCTTACTAACTGCCATTAAACTTTCTTTCTAAGAGTTAAGCAGAAACCAACCCTTTTGAAAGACTTGCTCTGCTACTGAATTCAATGAACTGCCTGATGCTGCTGTTGGACTCACCTCCCTTTGTTGAGGTTTTGACACAACTGACCAGCCTTCCTTCCTGTTACGTGATCAATAACCACTGTCTGGTTCTGGCTGGCTCACAGAGGTTGCAAACAGGGTGCCTCTGGGTCCTCCATTTCACCTTTTAATATATAGAGCTCAATTTTACTGTATTCAAATGTTAAGTCATGACTCCAAAGTGAACATGGGATGTATGTAATATGCATGTTTGCTTACCACATATGCACTCACTCCTACTTTATATTTATAGCTCCTCCTATAATCTGTTGAATATGTATGCTGCACCATTGCATTCAGCATGAATTCCTGTCTCACCCTTCCTCCTTCAAAGTATCCACTTTTGATTTCAATCAGAGACTATATTTCTTGGTCTGCAGGATCACCAGCCTGAGGGCAGCAACCATTTATAAAAAAAATAAAGCTCTCTTTTACAGATCTACAGATATTGTGCTCTTTAAGCCAGCATATTAAAGGTAGCGATACTGCCTAGTAATCAAAGTGGTCCACTAGTTCGGTGTCTTCTGACCCTACTCTGGATGGATGGTAATGAACTCAGGGAAAGGTGCTTGCTAGGCTGGTATTCCTGCCTGCAATCTAGACCAGAATAGTGATTATACCTAATGTTTCCAAGGTCGGAAAACTTTGGTTATAAATGGAGAAAATGAGAAATAGTAGTTGAAAGTAAAGTAATGAATAAATGTGTTAAGTAATGAGAGAAACCCAATATCCAATATTACCTCGACATCTTGGAAGAGCCCAGAGCAAGATATTTTCCCTTAGCTCAATTCTGCCAGATGCGTGAAAAGATAAGGCAATATATTGCTGAGACCACTTCCTGCTTCGGGAACCCGACAAGATTTAAATGAAAGCTTGCAAACCTGAATGGTCTTCCCTGTGAGACATGTCTATATGATATAATAATGAACTGGACTAATTACTAATGACCAAGTGAGACTTTAACAGTGTAACAATATCTTTTAATTGCTATTAGCCTTGGTTATAAAAGATCCATTGTCAAAAACCAGGGGTGGTATATGGCATAAGAAATGTATTTGCTCTTTGTTTCTGCCTCCTGGTGCAGAATTTCTAAAACCCTTGAAATTTCCCGAGTGTTGGAAGTGTGTTTTGTTATTCATATAGAACCCCTTCTGATCACATCTGAGTTTATGCTGTTGAAGTAACACAGGTGAGGGCCTAGCTTCAGGATGGGGCTGGACACCATAAAGACTAAGTGACTAAATAAAATATTGGAAATTTCAGCCTCACCCACCAATCTCCAGGAAGGGGAAGGAAGGTAGTGGCGGAGATTAAGTTCCATAAAAATTTTTTAACAAGATCTGATGAGCTTCTGGGTTGGTGAACACATCAATGTGTTCGAAGGTGGCATACCCAGAAAGGGTGAATCTTAGGAGGGGGTTGTGGGAACCACAGATTTATAGCTGGTCAGTCAGAAATACTGGTGACAACCTGAGACTTGGAACTGATGTCTGAAGTGAGGACAGTCTTGCAGGACTGAGCCCTTAGTCTGTGGGGTCTGGATTAGCTCCAGGTAGTTAGTGTCAGAAGTGAAGTGAATTATTGGACACCAACTTGGTGTGCAGAGAATTGGAGAATTGCTTGTTGGTGTTGGAAAACACCCCAGAAAAAGTAATGCAAACTTACTAGGTAATAGCATTTTAGAGTCGTAAAGAATTCTAGGAATCAGCTAAATCCAACATTATTTATGTAGATAAGGAAACCAAGGAAGAAACTGTAAAATGGCTTGTCTAGGTTCATAAAAAACTAATAGGAAAGGGTAATTTTCCCCCCAGGCATTCATCCTGTTATTCTTAACATTTTTAATACAATCATCAATTGTAAAGACCGACATACTCTCAAATTGTATTATGTGTAACAAAGAAATCAATAAATTGGGGTCCAAAATGGCTCCCGCCGGAGGTCATGGCACTCGCGAAGGCGAGGTCATCAGTTCAAGGCTAACCTGAGCAACTTCATAAGCTCCAACTGATTGGCAAAAAAAAAAGAAATCAATAAATGCGCCCAGAACATATACAGTTAACATATTTGAAAAGAAGAGGTTCAGTGATCCTCTGGCTAGTAAAATAACCCATTCTTTCCTAATATGTCATCTTTTAATGATGGTGAATACAATGGCAATATTCATTCTGTAGCTTAGAAAACAGAGAGCTAGTGCTGATTGTCTTCTGTTTCAATTCATATTTTTACCATTATTTTATTTCCCTATGATTTTTATTAACTGAATCTTTCTTAGAGATTTTTGAATGTGAATGTTCATTGAATACCTAAATTCAGGACAGTCACTGGTTGTATTCCTTTTGTCTTATTTATTTTTAAGTCGTAATTCTAGTATTGCATGTTTTTTATTTAATCAATAATCTGTCTCCTTCATAAGTGCTTTAAACATAAAATTATAAGCATAGCTTTTCCAGGCTGACCTGAATAGTTACAAATATAACTGAGTGTGTACAATTGCATTCTTTCTTCCAGTATATTTACCTAAGAGGCTGAACAGCTGTCTCTCAAGCAAACGATGTAGTCTTTACCATCCTGACACAAGAGTATTCTATTCTTTAAAGAGAACTCTAATAGGTACTAAATGTCAAAAATGAACTCGAAAACTCTTAAAAATTAAACTTGAACTAAAATAACCAAGGAAACCTAATATTAAGGTTTATGTCTCAGAGTAAAATAATTGACAACTCTACTCTACCCAGCCTATCTACTAGAAAATTTTACTGGGAATTCCTAAGATATCTTCACCTTAAGTACTCCCTTAAGAAGCTTATTTAAATGAGTCCCTTTGTAGTTAAAAACCTATTTTCCTCTCCCATACAATTAGAATAATATGTGATTGCCTGGCAATGGGTGCTCTGGCCATCCACACATTCCTTTGTGCTGGTATTGCTTGCATTTCAGTTTTAGAACATGTGGTTTTCTCCAATATGCTTTACTTTCAATAATTCCAAGTGCATTATTTTCTGGTATGAAAAGCCAGAATACATTATTAGACGCCTTGCATTCTAAAGGGATGCAATTGATTCTTAGGATAAAAGAGGCTCTATCCAACATACTTTAGCGTAAGCAGGTATAATGCGCCACATTCCTTAGGACGGTTGAAACCCACAGAAGCACCAATTTAGATGTATATCTAAACACTGCAGTGATGGTTTCCTGTACGTACGCATAGATAATAAAATGCAAATAAATACAGCATTTAGGGCTGCCACTACAGAGGCAGGTGTGGGAAGATAGCCCAGTTTTTTCTTAACTAAAGTTTTATACTTTGCTCCAGTTAGTCAATTTAACATTCTTGAAAAGGCATAATGTGTATAGTGAGCTAGTATTTAAACAGTGAGAGCAGCTTAACATTCAGATTCTGCAAACTGTCTGACAGTCTTTTTGGAAGAATCTCTGAAGACTAGGTGGTATCTTTAATTGTGAACAAGTAAACATTTGTCTGGATCCTGTGAACAATTCAACAGATGAAATGCGACAGAAGTTCTCTCTGCAGGTGGGTCAACAGCTAATGCCAACTACCTCTCCATCTTCACATCTTAGAAAAAGTCTTATAGCAGATAGGTTGAACAATTTTTTTTCTGTCATCAATCTCCAAGACCTGAAAACATCTTTCTCATAAAAAATGTGATGCATGCCGAAGCCTAGGCCCTCACACTCTCTAAGAAGCAAAGCTTTTGATCCTTTGAAACAATACCATTTCATTTAGTAAGATGTATTTAAACTCTCTCGTATCTTATTTCTCTGAAGCTGAATCATTGGAAAGATTAGCCCTCTAAATTTAATTGCCTATAATTTTGCTATCAAGACAGCCCATCACAGTGCTTTACAAACAGAGGAGTGATTGAAAATGAGAGACAAGTGTCTAGCTATCTGCAAAACTAATTTGAGCGCTAAATTAGAATCACCCTGTTTCTGCCTTGCCTGTTTCTCCTTCATTTGCATCTTGTGTACATACCACCCACGAAATACATACCTTTCTTTCCTGCATCTCTCTACCTTTTTAATATTATGCTAAATGATGATACCAGGATGCATCTCTCGGGCTGACTTGCAATCAGATTGATTCTAAAGAATCAAATCCCAACTGTAGGAAATGAACAAATTTTAGAGACGTTGTTGATTTAAAGATCTATAAATGTGTCGTTGAAGGGAGGAGGCAAAGTACACATGAGAACAAAATGATAACCTTTAATTAATATATGGTTATTAAAGACATCTTTGTGACTTTTCAGAGTCCCAATAAAATGAATGATTAATTCTGTAATTTCTCCTACCTCAACCATAATTAGCGTCACGTCATCTTTCTGTATAACCACTTGCTTAATTTTTACCTTTTTTTTTTTTTTTTTGAGATGAAGTCTCACTCTGTGGAGTCTCAGCTCAATGCAACCTCTGCCTCTTGGGTTCAAGTGATTCTCCTGCCTCTGCCTCTCAAGTAGCTGGGATTACAGGCACATGCCATTACACCAGACCAATTTTTGCATTTTTAGTAGAGACAGGTTTCCTCATGTAGGCCAGGCTGGTCTTGACATCCTGATCTCAAGTGATCCACGCAGCTCAACCTCCCAAATTGTTGGGATTACAGATGTGAGCCACCGCACCCGGCCAATTTTCACCTTGTTTCAAAAACCATTGCTCCTCTTGTTTTGAAAGATATTGTCCTTCCTCTTTCAATAGGTGTAACTTCAAATAATGATGTTAGCATAAGACTGTAACAGGTAAGACAGGAAATATTTTGCTGTAGTATGCTGTCCTGTGATTCATGAGCCTCTTCCTCTCAAGAAATTAATGTCAGCGTTGGCCCAGGTTAGACTAGGACTGCCTCATCACCTGTCGTATGGTCTTTCTGATGTCTTGTTTTTACTAAAATGAATGATGAGGCATAAAATAGAGGTGAACACATGTAGTAATTTTCCAAGTATGAAAATTTAGGAAGGTTATGGTTTTATGAGGTTGCTGGTCTTAGATGATCTATGAGCTTTTCAAAAAGCTAGGCAACTTTAATTTAATTCAAATATTCTAATTCAATTTTAGTCTTTGCAATACAGAGATCTGTTTTTTTTGAATCCTTAAGAGAATGAAAATGGATGGAATAATGATGTACTACTTTGAGCTGTTTCTCAAATCAAAGAAAGAAGATTTGCTGCTCCCTTTTCTACTTCCTCACATTTTGCATTCACTGAATGTGAAAGTAATACAGATATTACAAAATATTAGATGATGCGTAAGAACTTCCTAGAATTTTCTTGGACATAGATGTAGAACACATGAAATAGAAAATGTTTAAAAGGTGAAGGACATTTTCCGTATATGTGTGTGTGTGTATGCGGGTGTGATTTTAGATGTATAAGTATATATATGTGTGCATAAAATTTTTTAGTGAAAAATAAAACAAGAGAAATTAAAGCATTCAGGAAGAGGGGACCCCATTTTTATCATAAGACTGTGGCTCCACTCATGCCATTTTATGTGCATGTTTCCATCTGTGGTGCTTGCCTCTGCCTGGACTGAATGCGCTTGTCACCCTTTGTGTTCTCTGAGAAGCAGATTCTGAGATGCAATTAGCATGCAGAATTATTTTTATTCCCAGCTTTATTGGGGCATAATTGGCAAATCAAAAAAGTACATGTTGAAGGTATATGATGTAGTGTTTTGATACACACATATAGTAAAATGATTATCACAATTTCACAGTCAAACTAATTTGCATATCTATCACCTCATGTGTTACTTTTTGGGGGGTACAAATACGATCTGCTCTCTTAGCAAATTTCAAGTACACGATACATTGTGATTAACTGTTGTCACCATGCTGCAATTAGACCTTCAAATGTATTCATCCTTGCAGCTGAAATTTTCTGTACCCTTGAGCCAACCTTTCCCTCTTTCATCTACTCTGCTAAACTTGCACTTCCAAACCCTGGTAACCACACTTCTAATCTCTGTTTCTATTAGTTTGACTTTTTTAGATTCCACATAAGATTGTTATTAGAGAGTGTTCTTGGTCTTAAAACCTATGGAAGGGGCCACACCTATAATCCCAGCACTTTCAGAGGCTGAGGTGGGTGGATCACGAGGTCAGGAGTTCAACACTAGCCTGACCAACATGGTGAAACCCCATCTCTACTAAAAGCACTAAAATTAGCCAGACGTGGTGGGCACGCCTGTAATCCCAGCTACTCAGGAGACTGAGACAGGAGAATCTCTAAACATGGGAGGTGGTGGTTGCAGTGAGCTGAGATTATGCCTTTGCACTCTAGCCTAGGAGTGCTGAGTCTCCATCTGAGTCTCCATCTCAGAAAACAAACAAAACCTATGGAAGAGAGAAAATGTAAGTAGGATTAGATAGAGAGAGAAACTGATTAGTGATTCAGTCTCAACAAAGTTGTCAGCCAACCCCACAGAATGTTCTTCAGCTGGACCAGATCTTCAGAATTGTCCCAGTTAAGGGTGAGAAGTCTGAACATTTATACCCTGATACTGATCAGTCACTGGGGACGGGTTACCCTAGAAAGAGGCATGCACTTAGCTGAAGTTGTTCGTTTATCGTTTTAATTGAATTGTCAGCTGAGGACCGTCTTGCTGAACTCCCTGCAGTAGGGGCAGTAAGTCTTACCTTACTCAAGGGGAGAGGGAGTGATTCCTGGCATTTACCAAGCACTTCTTGTTTTATACAGTGTAAATTTCTATAAATATCCTAGGAATCAGGGTAAAATATTATCATATCTATAAAGGCTCCCCCAATTTCTCATGTGGGATTAGCTATCTCTTTTTCTATGCAATTACTGAATCATGTACAAACATACATCATGAACTTTTAAAAACTGTATTACCATCCTTTTTTAATATTGGTGTTTCCTACTTACACTCTAAACTGTTTGAAGACAAGGCACTATGTCTTACTCAACTCCGTATTTTATCACCTAGCATAGGGCCAAGTACACACAAGTGTTCAATAAAAAGAGATACACGAACAAATAGCAACAAAGAAATCTGAATATGTTAGTCCTTACTGAAAAGAACTTGAAATAGAACATTAAGAAAATTCCATAGAATAAATAAAAGGGGAAAGTTTGTCCTTTGAAAATAGCATACATTGAAGAGAATGAACAGCCCACGCTGTGTAGTGGCTGTTAAATGTCCTATAGAGTATAGTAATGATATGTTTGATTAAACTGAGCAAAGCGTCAATCAATTACGAGTATATGCCAGGAATGGGGCAGAATATTTTTAAAAGTGGCACAATAGTGTCTATCCTCTAATAAGAGAAATAAAGCAAGGGACAAATTCAAATAAGAGGGGATAGTTCTTACACAATTCTCATAAAAAATAAATACAATTTTTTTATGGGAAAGAGTTCAAAGAATGAGATAATATAACCAATTAGAAAAATTAGAACAGACTTCATGAAGGTATGGCATTAGAACTTGGTCTTGATACTTTATAAGCGAATGTGATCAGTTTGGACATGTGTCTAGTTCAGGGATTCTGAGAAGCAGTGCAAAGAGGGAATTAAGTGTGGGGAAGATTTGTTGGACAAAATATCTGTGAGGAATATAGGGAAATGTAGCAGGAATAGGCAGGGAGAGACCATAGGAATGAATGCAGGCAGGTAGAAGATTTGAGTAAGAAGAGTCTCAGATTACAGTAAAAGCCTGAGAAAATGTTAGCATGTTAGCAGGCTGATGGGGAAATCCTCAGAGCAAAGATTGCACATTCCAAGACCGCCACCATCAGTCACCGGCTGGGAGCAGCCCAGGAAGGACATGGCCCTGGTATGAATGTTGTGCTGGGTCACAAAGAGGAGGCAGCTGGAGACTGTCAGCATCCCTCACTGTGAGCTCTCTCTTGAAGTAAGATTTGAGTAGTGCACGCCCATGGATGCCACAGGTGACGAAAGGAAACATTTTAGGAGAAGAAATATGTAGCTTAAATCATGGGGACATGCAGCTGAAATCTTTGGCTGATAAACATCACCGTGACTATGAGCTGCCCGTGGCCTCTACGGTAAGAAGTAATGGCAAGCAAAATTCTTAGTGCCAATGCTACTTTATTTATTTTCTTGGTTTTGTTTTGTCAATTTGTTTATATTTTCCTTTTTTCTCTTGCACCAAGAACATAGCCATGTGCTCAACAGCCATCATGGCTTTCTAATATTGGTTGAAAAAAATATAAAGGCCAAGGTTAGCTTTCTCTCACC
Source organism: Callithrix jacchus (assembly GCF_049354715.1). Classification (NCBI taxonomy): domain Eukaryota; kingdom Metazoa; phylum Chordata; class Mammalia; order Primates; family Cebidae; genus Callithrix; species Callithrix jacchus. Next base: position 101,518,787 of record NC_133516.1, on the reverse strand, counting down.
AATGGCACTCAATCATCGTGCATTACCACCTTCTTATCTCTCTAACTCATCATGCTCTGCCTTTCTCACCAAGGATGTGAGCCTTTCAGTCAGTTTTATTACATGCTGTTTTCTAACATAAAGTATTTTCAGTGCCAAAAATATTCTAAAATTATTCACATATGGGTATGTTGGTAAAATATCTGTTGCTGCATCTCAGCTCTAGTATTTAACAACCATCTACAGAAAATCAGATTTTGACAGGTGGTTTATGAGTTCACTTCTAAAGAGGTGCTTTCCCTGAAAGAAAACAAGAAGCACGTGGCAGGACATCCTAAATACCCCTTGTAAAAATGTTTTGGCAATAACGTATATGTATGATTTAAAAGTATCCCGGCCGGGTGCGGTGGCTCACGCCTGTAATCCCAGCACTTTGGGAGGCCGAGGTGGGTGGATCACGAGGTCAAGAGATCGAGACCATCCTGGTCAACATGGTGAAACCCCGTCTCTACTAAAAATACAAAAAATTAGCTGGGCACGGTGGCTCACGCGTCTAATCCCAGCACTTTGGGAGGCCGAGGTGGGTGGATCACGAGGTCAAGAGATCGAGACCATCCTGGTCAACATGGTGAAACCCCGTCTCTACAAAAATACAAAAAATTAGCTGGGCATGGTGGCTCACGCCTGTAATCCCAGCACTTAGGGAGGCCGAGGCAGGTGGATCACGGGGTCAAGAGATCGAGACCATCGTGTTCAACATGGTGAAACCCCGTCTCCACTAAAAATACAAAATAATTAGCTGGGCACGGTGGCGCATGCCTGTAATCCCAGCTACTCGGGAGGCGGAGGCAGGAGAATTGCCTGAACCCAGGAGGCGGAGGTTGCCGTGAGCCAAGATCGTGCCGTTGCACTCCAGCCTGGGTAACAAGAGCGAAACTCCGTCTCAAAAAAAAAAGAAAAGTATCCCTGGTGACTGTGGCAACCTGATCAAGGGCAGGCGCTGGGCTTCAATTTGTTATTTCTTTCAGCTTCCTCTGAAAATATGCTCCATGTTCTTAAAGCTGTGAAAATTTTCTCTACAAGTTCTGTGATGACCAATTGTATTAATGGGTGAGAGACTTTGCTCCAATAACAGCATCCTGCATGTCAAAGACGAACTTCTTTGCTCACCCTCTTGATTATCTGTCCGCAGCGGAGCATGCTTCCGGAGGGCAGGTGCACACTGCCTTAACGTTTTTACTTAATGAATGGGAGAATTCTGTACTGCACATCTCTCCAGCAAAACCAACAGGAGGCCTGAACAAAGCCAGTGATTTCTAACACTGTGCTGTATGCTACCAGGTGATGTCCAAGAGCAAACAAAAGGGGAAAACAAATGGATGGGTCAGAAATCACTACAGAAAAAAAATGAGTGCTGGAGCAGGAAGTGCTATGTGGTGTGGCACATAAGCTGTAACGACCAGGTTTCAGATCTGGGTCCTCACTGAGCATTGCAACCGTCTCCTGAGTTTTCCTGATACAGAGGTCAGGCAGAAAAAAACTTAGGGTGAACTGGAGATGGTAGAGTAGGAAGAGTTGTTTGAAAGCCTAAAGAGAAGGTTGCCGGCATCAAACATTCTTCTCACACTGGCATCTTAGAAATGAACAACTTATATAATAACAAGCATATGGGGTAGGCATAGGAAATGAAAGAATGAGATGACCTTTAAACAGTCTCTATCTTGTATGCCTTTAATTTACATCAAGACTTTTCATCTCTATGTGTTTTGTTTTTAATTTTATTCTTAGCTATGCTTATCTGCCATTCTTTCTCATCAGAAAGGGGAATTCCAGAACCATGTACTGAAATTATACTTAATACTGGAAAAAAATGGACAATATTTCACTGTCAGTATATACCATATAGTATCAGAGATTGAAATTCTGTTCTTTTCCAGGAACGATTTTCAGTGTCTAAGAGAAAACGGACCTCCCTTCTACTGGGACTTGAACTAAAGACTTTGAAATCTCAAGGCACTTGCTTCTTTACAGGGCCTCAAAACAGTTTGCTTGGAATAAACGAATCTCTGATTAATGTAATTTATATTAGAAATAGCACAGATGTGACCTGAATTTCTAGGAGAAAGATGAATCAACATTCATTGTCTATCATAAATTCTGCATTATTTAGGCCCTCTCACTGAAGAGAGCAAGGCCTTTGCTCACTGAAGAGAAAAATCCTGCTGCGTGGCATACTATTAGAGTTGGGCCAAGGTAAACTGCTGATTACCCCGACTTTCTAAAGAGAACTCACAATCTGATTTCCATGCTTCTTTACCCTGTCTTGTCCTCACCCATAAAAATAATTTTGACAGAACAAAGAACCAAAACAAAATGGACTGAAGTTTGAGTTATCTTTTCTCATTTTATATATCCTCTGAAGTTTTGTATGTGTTCTTCCATATTTTGCCTTTCTGTTGAAACATCTTTTCTGAGTGGCATTTGCCATTTGAAGTATTATTATGTGGACTCTAGAAAATAAAGTCCTATACCACAAAAGGTTCAAATTGGAAATATTTTTGAATATACAGTTCTTCTCTTATTAATCACACACTTAGTGATCCATAAATATACAACTTAATAATTTGCCACCAGCACCTTCACTGCCATTTCCATCACCTCTCAAAATGTCTCTACAATCATTTACTCCTTTATATAATTTTTAATTTGTTCACTTCTGAACTCACAAGACTTTTGTACCAAACTGACAAACTCATTTTTCATTAAAGCAAATATATAGCCTTGTCCTTTGCAATTCTTTGTTTCTAACTTTATATATGCTCTATAGAAAAATAGCTCTAGAATTAAAGAATATTAAGATATTCTTTACTAGCAAAATGTTTTCATATCTAATTATGATATATAACAATTAGATATTATGAAAGCGATACATTTCTTCTGAAGTAGAGGTCCTGTTTAATATTGAACTAGAAAGAACACTGGAGGAAATGGCAATGGACTCAGCACCGTAACAAAGGGACCAAATGCCAGAAGATCCAGATGAAGGAGAGGTCAGTTCCAGTTGGAGAGATCAAGAAAAGCTCCCTGAAGGAGAGTATTTTGGTCTGGTCATTGAAGCATGGATAGAACTTGGTCAGCTTCAAGCTGCTAGATGCTGCCCAGGGAATGGTAGTTGGAGACAAGTGAGCACAAGAGCGAACAAGGAAGCAGAGTGGTGAGGAAGGTTAACCAACATTTCCATTCAGAAAGTGCAAACTAATAATGTGCCTTAATCTACAACTAATCGGTGCCATAATCTACAAGTGTGTTTTTGAGATTGCAGGCAGCTCATGTCATCATTTTGAGCTAAAATGGAATTAAGTTGCATGGTCCAAGAAACTCATCATTTTATTCTTTCTTTCAGAATCTTTTTCTCTTTTTACCTTTTAGAAGATATTTTAGAATTTCATTAATTTCAGAACATGAATATTATTATTTAAAGCCATTTACTTATTCATTTATTTCTTGACATTAAGTATCAAATACCTAATGTGTTTTTGATACATCTTAATAGAGATATGCCTGGAGAAATACTTGAAAATAGTTGTTTAAGTAACTTAAATAATTATACTTCAAACTATTCTTTATAAAATAAAATAATGGTCCTATACTTCTTACATAACAAAATACATAATTTTGTTATCACTGAAAAATTTCTGTTGGTGAAATCAAAATTTCTGTTTGGTATTGGATAACTCTATTTTAAGTTTCTCAATTCTCTAGAGACTTTCTTCATATTGTCATTTTGTTAATCAAGATTTTATAAAACTCTATGCCTGATCATTCCGATATCTGAATGAGCTGTAGGTCTATCTGTTTCTATTATTTAACTTTTTGGTTTTCTTACTTTCCTGTTACATTTTACTTGAATTCTGAGTGTACTTTATCAGAAATTACAGAAATGCTGATCAATGTATGTTCTCCCAGAAAAGCTGTACTCCCCCCTTTTTTTTAATGACCAAAAGTTAAAATAGAGAAAATTAGAGTAATTTTCATCTGGAACTGAGGAAATTTTGAAACTTGAGAAATGTTCTATTTCCTGTTTATCTAACATCTCTCATAGATCTCTAACTGAAAGTTTGAGATATATATATATGTATGTATAGACACACACACACACATATATATATACCTTTTTATTGCACTTTAAGTTCTAGGGTACATGTGCAGATCGTGCAGGTTTGCTACATAGGTATACACATGCCGTGGTGGTTTGCTGTATATATATATATTTTTTTTTCACAGTACTTCTCTCATGGATATTAAACCTCACCACTTTCCTAGGGGCTGCCCAGCATTGTGAAGACTGTCAAAAGCCTCACTTGGCTTCTCAGCAACTCTGCTGCTTTGTTCAGCTTTCCTCTTGCTCCTCTGACAAATCTTCAAATGTCTTGAAAGGAAAGACACTGTATAATCTCAGCGTGTTTCCTATTTCTCCTGAACTTCAGCCCCTCAAAACTGGCTGTTTGGGAAGACCGAATACCAAATTTTGCCTCTCCAGTAACATGACTGCTAAAAACTTGGCATGGGTTTCTAGTCCCTTAGTTATTGCTTTCTGCTTAGCTGTTTTGACTTTCTGGTCTTGCGTTATTATTTGTGAGGAAACGTTTTGAGGCTAAACAGCACCATAATGTGCTTCCCTACTTGTGTTATTTTGTTCAGGCTGCCTTAAGAACATACCATACACTTGCTAGCTGAATGGAAGTTAGTTATCTTACAGTTCTGGGGTGTAGTGGTCTAAGATGAAGCACATGTGGCAGGACTGATTTCTCCTGAGAGTCGAGAGGGAATGATGCAGGACAAGCAAGCCCCAAAACTGGGACTTAGTTTGGGAGGGTTCTTGGCTGTGTTCCGGAAAGAATTCAAGGGTGAACCGGTGGTGTCTGATGGCAACCTAGTGTTCAGCGGCAGCAGAGGTACTGCTCCTTGTGGATTAGGGCTGCTCCATGAGCAGTGTGCCCCGAATAGCAGCTCTGCAGTCATGTTTACACCCACTTTTAATTACATGCAAATTAAGGGACAAGTTATTTAGAATTTTTCAAAAAAATAATGTCGTTTTTGGGTCATTGCCATGGAAAGGGTCAATACCTCCTAGGTGTTGCCATGGCAATGGTAAACTGACATGACACTGATGGGCATGTGTTATGGAGAGGTGCTTTTGCCTCTTCCTGGTTAGTCTTCAGTCTGATATGGAGTCAATTCTCTGGCCCTACCACGGGAAGAATGTGTTTCAGGCCTCTCTCGTAACTTCTGGTTATTTTCTGCCAATCTGGTATTCCTTGGCTTCTGAAAGCATCACTCCAATATCAGCATGACATTCTCCCCGTGTGCATGTCTGTTTTTAAATTTCCCTTCTTGTTTCTAAATTTCCCCTTAAGGACAGCAGTTATAACGGGCTAGGTACCCCTCTTATTCTGAAAGGAATTCATCTGAATTTAACTACATTTGCAATGACTCTATTTTCAAATAAGTTCATATTGGGAAGTACTGAGGGTTCAGACTTTAACACATGAATTGAGGGGACGTAGTTCAACCTCTAAACTACCCTCAGAGCTCTATAATTCTCAAGGCCTGTCTCCTTGGGTAGGTTTCTACAGTCTTCAGACAGATGTTTTGCATTTTTTCCAACTTTTCAAATTGCTATTGACGGTATGATTGATCTGATACCAGCTGGTCAATAATGATCAAAAATGGAGTCTCGGGTTTGATCTGAAATTGGTAATGAGTCATAAAAGTATCATACCCTCAAGCTTCTCTTCAATAATTTGACTAACCAAGGGTGGGAACAGAATTGAGAATGTCTGTCCTAATGCCTCATTAGTTTCCATTTTACTTAATAATCTTTCAATCACTTTTGAATTTGACTTATCTAAGTTATTCTGAAGGTCATAGATGACAGTGTTACACAAAATTCAAAGAGAAAGGAGGATGGCTAAAATGGCATTTAAGAGGGTCCAGATCTGTGCAGCTGTAGAAGAAACACACATTGATCAGTTATTGGTGAAGGGTAAACGTTAAGGCCATAGAGTGAGTGACAGTTTTAAGGTTTTCCAGAATTCACCTAGGAACTTGTATGACTAAAGATTTTGAAGTAGTTTCCAATTTTTATCACAACAGCAATAGCGGTAAGCAATGTCATACAACAAAAACAACAAAGAATTTCCACACCCAGTAAAAAGTTTCATTTTGCATTCTAAAACAGCATTACTATGGATATCACAGGTAAGTGATAGTAGCATTGGATTTACCTCTTTCCTTATTTTTCATGTTTTGTTTGGTTATATCAGTTCAGAGGTATTTGATTTGTTATATTCAAGGGAAGCCACTAGGATATCACCATATTTTATTTCCTCATAACACATTTTTTATCTCTTGTGAAAATTGATCCATATGTTTTTCAAGAGGTAGCCCAACTCTTGTAGTACAATGGTTGATATATGTTACATCCTTTCCCATTTTTTCATATGCATTTGCTTTTTGAAGACTCCATATTCACTTGATTTGTTGCTGCTTCATATTGAACAAAATTGTATATTGAGGGGCTTAAGCAGTCAGTTTTTTTTTTTTTAATCACAAATGCTGACTTCAAAATCTAATTATAGAATTTTTGCTGAGTAAAATCATGGGTGATTTTCGTTTCGCACTATGGGTTAACATATAGGAATAATGCATATTCCAGACTTCTTATAAACGTTAAAGGAGATAAGCAAATTTCTTAGAATGCCTCCCACATGTTAAATGACCAAACAATGAGAGTTATTATTATTAATGAACTCAGAACTAGCTCAAACCTACATTTCCTACTGCACTGAAGAGGGATTTCTCTATTTGAGACACATATGCTTTCTCAGTTTCCAAATACACACAGACACACATGCACACACACAAAATCAGACTATAGATGCATAGATGCATTTAAAAATATACACATGCACATGTATATGTACTCATATATAAATGTATATGTGCACCTATATATGTGCATAAATATGTGTATATATTTTTTAAATTTTATTAAATTTAATTGTGTTAGGGAAAAAAATCACAAAACATTTATCTTGCCAAAAAAAGATTTTAATGTGGTCTAAAATGATATAAAAGGAAAGCAGAATTGTTAAAGCTTTAAGGAGAGGAATGGGAATGAAAGCAGGGTAAGAAAAGTAAAACTGAGAGAATATTTTATAAGAAAGTCTTCACTGACTTTATTATGATTCATTTTTTATTAAAGCATAGATTTTAAATGTTTTATTATTGCTAATATTTGGTATACCATCAATGATGCATTCTTTAAAGGTTATTCTTGTTTTATTCAGCATTATTTTTAGAGAGTTGCTGAATCCTGAAATATTTTATTTCTGTCTTCCTTTATTCCAAAAAAATAAATTGGAGGCAAGAATCCTTTGATATAATAACATAGAATGGACTGAGTATCGATTAATAAATCTCCTTGGAACCTTTTTTAAAATTAAAGCCTTTTAATATACAGCAGAATGAATTTAAATGAGGGCAATGAGTGAGAACCACAAATAATTTCTTGCCTATGACAATTATTGTATAAAGATATTACTGAGGAATGATACTGAACACAGTCATATACTCATTCATCATTGATACATTTTAGATTCTTATGAGTCTATAATTTAAAATGCTGGTTCTAAATAGCTTTGATATGGTATTCTATCTTATTTAGAGAAAAAAATAGACATAATGAAGCATGCTTATCAGCTAAATATATTTTCATTGACCACATTTCTAAAAAAAAAATACAAAAATTAGCCCAGTGTAGTGGTGAATGCCTGTAGTTACTAGCTACTTGAGAGGCTGAGGTGGGAGGATTGCTTGAGCCCAGGAGGACGGCATTTCAGTGAGCCACTACACTCCAGCCTAGGCAACATAGTGAGACCCTGTCTTAAAAAGAAAAGAAAAACCAATTATTGTTAGCCATACTGCTATGTAATTAATCATAAAGAGAATAGACAAGGAATTCTATCTTTTGTCAAAAGTCATGCCCTCATCTAGCCATAGGAAGAAAAGGAAAAACTAGATGTTGATCATACTTTGAGATATCTCTTAAGATTATCCATATTATGTTTATGTTATAAATTTGTACAGAAACACTTACCCTTTTTGAAAAATTAATCATATATCTCATTAGTATGGTAACCAGCCTTATGAGGTAAAGTCTTTTAGTTAAAGAGATAAAGTGTAACATTAGAATGTGTGATTGTTAATTTTAGGTGCCAACTTGTTTGGCTCACACAGCGTGCCCTGATATTTGGCTATCATTATTTCTGGGTGTGTCTGTGAGGGTGTTTCCAGATGAGATTAGCATCTGAGATCTGTGCACTCAGTAAAGCATATTGCCCTCCCCAATATGGGTATTATCCAATTTGTTGACGGCCTCAATACAATAAAAAGTAAAAAAAAAAAAATCATAATTCGCCCTTATTCTTTCTGCCTAAGTGTTGAACTGAAACATTTGACTTTTCCTGCCCTTGGACTAAAACTTTGTTCTCAAGCCTTCGTATTGGGACTAAACTGCACAGCTGGCTTTCCTGGGTCTCCAGTTTACGGATGGCAGAATGTGGAACTTGTCAGTGTCTATAATTCTGTAAGCCAGTTCCTCATGATAAATCTCTCTCATTCTCATTCTGACTCTCCTTTACTGGTTCTTTTTCTCTGGAGAACCCTGACTACTACATACAAATGCCCAAACTATCTAAGATGCTGTTGACTGATAAATCAATGTACAGCTCCTTGACTAGATCTGTCAGACTGTAACATGGAGAAATTTGTATAAAATTTAATGTCTATGGCAACATCAAAAACATATATTGGCCGGGCGCAGTGGCTCACGCTTATAATCCCAGCACTTTGGGAGACCAAGGCGAGTGGATCACGAGGTCAAGAGATCAAGACCATCCTGGTCAACATGGTGAAACCCTGTCTCTATTAAAAAGACAAAAATTTGCTGGGCATGGTGGCGCGTGCCTGTAATCCCAGCTACTCAGGAGGCTGAGGCAAGAGAATAGCCTGAACCCAGGAGGCGGAGGTTGCGGTGAGCCAAGATCCCACCATTGCACTCCAGCCTGGGTAACAAGAGCAAAACTGCGTCTCAAAAAAAACAAAACAAACAAACAAAAACCAACCATATATTATTTGATAAACAGCTCCATTACTGGTCTAAGACCAGCTTTTATGCTGGAAATGCTGAAAGAAAATGAGTAGGTTCAGCTCAGGACCAGTGGTGTCAACATAAAGAAAAAAGAAGGAAGCAACAAATTCGTTCTATGATTGAAACACAGCCAATATGTCATTAGTGGATCCAGACGGAATCTATCACTCCTGACTGGTGAAAACAGCTGATTGACAACAAAGATCTTTTATGCTGTATCAATTTTGTCTTTTTTCTTATGGACTTCTTATTATAGAAAATACATATTATCTCATATGCACTCCTCCTTTTCCCACATCCTCTCAATTCAATTGTTTGAAACAGTAATCAACGTATGTGTTATTGTAACCTACAGCCAAGTAACGTCTGTAATTACTTTCTATTTTCCCACGTGACTTTCTATTTTCTTTGAATTAATAATTGCCTAATATTTTTATTTGCCATTTTTGAGTTATATAATTTCCTGCATGAACCAATTATTTGGAATATATTTATTCCTTTTGTTTTATAAAGACCTCTGCCCTGGAGCATTTCTGCTTTCATAATCTAATCAAGATCTTCATTGTGTAGACGTTTATTACAGTAAGAATCTTTTTCTGTTTTCTGTTATGTTTTCTATACTTCATCATAGATCCATTTCTCCCTGTTTCTTACTATGGCAGTGGCCCTTCTCTATTAGCTTTCTGAGAAGATATGCGAGAGACAGGAAAGCTTTCAGTCTTTTCCTCTCTGACCATTTATTTGTTATACTCTCCTGTGTGTTTGTAGTTTGACCGTTTATCAAATTCTATTTAGAAAAGTTTCAAGCTATTGTTCTACTGTCCTCTAGTATTTGAAATTGCTATTGAGCAGTCATGTTTCACTGTGATTCCTGTTTTTCGAAATGTATGTTTTCTCCACTGATACTTTTATTAATGTTCCATTTGCCCTCTGTACCCTAATGTTTTATCACGATAGCTACTGGAAGGTACTTTTATTAATGTTCCATTTGCCCTCTGTACCCTAACGTTTTATCATGATAGCTACTGGAAGATACTTTTATTAATGTTCCATTTGCCCTCTGTACCCTAACGTTTTATCACGATAGCTACTGGAAGATACTTTTATTAATGTTCCATTTGCCCTCTGTACCCTAACGTTTTATCACGATAGCTACTGGAAGATACTTTTATTAATGTTCCATTTGCCCTCTGTACCCTAACGTTTTATCACGATAGCTACTGGAAATGTTTATTCATTGTACTCTCATTGAGATAGTTCACATGGAAAAATAAACTTTACATGGATGATAACTTTTCTCATAGTATCTTTGGCAGTTTTTCTCCCCAATAGCTTCTTCTTCTTCTTTTTTTTTCCTGGAATACTTACTTTTCAGATATTGGACCCAGTAGACTGATTCACAGTTTTTTAATCTTGTCTTTGTTAATCTCCTTACTTCCTATGAAATTTCTTTAATTATATCTCCCAACCATTTTATGTTTTAGCTATCATGTTTTTAATTTCTAAAGGCTTTCCTTATTCTCTGATTCTTCCTTTATTCTAATATCGTGCTTTTTTTCAACGTCTATCTATCTATCTATCTATCTATATCTATCTATCTATCTATCTATCTATCTATTATCTGTCTATCTCTATCATCTTTTTGAGATGTAGTCTTGCTCTGCTGCCAGGCTGGAGTACAGTGGCATGATCTCAGCTCACTGCAACCTCTGCCGCCTGGGTTCAAGTGATTCCCCTGCCTCAGTCTCCTACGTAGCCAAGATTATAGGCGGGTGGCACCACATCCAGCTAATTTTTTGTATTTTAGTAGAGACAGGGTTTCACCATGTTGGGTAGGACGATCTCAATCTCCTGACCTCATGATCTGCCCAGCTAGGCCTCCCAAAGTGCTGGAATTATAGGCTTGAGTCACCGAGCCCTGCCTCAATATATATTCTGTTATCTTACAGAGAATCTGAGTTAGGCTTTCCATGCAGAGGGTTTTTAAAAAATTTCTCATATTGTCTATTTTCTCTAAGTTTCCATTATATTTGATCTCCAGTCTCCTGCTATAAGCTTTCCATAAATGTCTGTTGTTTCCTGGCTATGTATTCCCATTTAGGAGTAAGTAACTGGAAAGTTGATTTGAAGGTCTTTTTGAATAGGCATGGCTTATCAACGACTGGGGTTACTAAGGGTGATTAGTCTGGCAGTGAGATACATTTTGTACTTGAGGGACTTCAAATTTTATCATGTCTCACTTTGAGACACTTTGGTTTCTTCACAAATAAAAGTTCTCTTCTCTCCTGCCTGCATGGTTGTAAGCTTTGTTTCTGACTCTTTGTATAATGGTAAAGAGAGTGAAGACAAAAGGGGTCACACTAGTTAGTATACTGATGTTCTATGAAATTCCCTGCTTAAAACCAAGCGTTCTAACTCTTCATCCCTTGTCTTGCTATCTCCATGCGTGGATATATTCTGGTCCAGTTGCTGTCTTTTGTGAGTTACCAGTAATAAGACATAGAGTGAAATTAGAGAACGGGGGAATGTCACTGTTTCTTATACAAATTTCCAACAAGTATCGCTTATCCGATATGGAATGTCTACAACTACCAAGCTTTTCTACGGCGTGATCACAAATGAGTTTATGTCTTGTTACTATCATCCTCCTTATATACCTAGACTTTTAAAAAATTTCTTCTGCTAAATCATGCACAATTCTACTTTCCCCTCCATATTTTTTTTATGGTTACAGATACCATCAAGTTTTATTATTGCTGGAGTTTGACGCTTTGTTTTCTTACTCTTCAAGAAAGAGAGAGAGAGAGAAAGAGGGAGAGGAGAGAGAGAGATTGACAGAAGTAAGAAACTTCTCTTGTTCCCCAACTTTAAACAGTAATTTATAGATGACTTCTAATTAGCCTGTTACCTACACATCAAAATCCCCGTATGTGGCAATAAAGAGCAAAAGTGAAGTGGATAAGGAGAGCCAAAAGAGGACATAGTCAGTAGTAATTTTTCTCATAGAAGCCAGCACTGCTTTTTCATTGTCTTTTCTTTCCCCCATACCATTCCCTAAACATAATAACCAAGAAATTTTGCCGTGACCATAATATTTAGAGCTTCAATAAGAAGCAGTATATTGGGCTATGTGTAGTTCATATTAGAATAAAATAATTTGGCCCCAAAGAAAAGATGCTAAGGCATAGATTCAGCGTGTCTCCCTGCCAGGGGTTAATCAAACAAAGTACATTTTAATCAAAATGTCTCCATTTAAATTGCTTATTTATGCTTATGAAATTTGCCATTTTCCAAAATGCATTCAAATAATCTACCCCTTTGACATATGCTGTATAACATAGTGGTCAAAAGCATGAGTTCTAAAGCCAGATTCCCAGTTTTGAATTTTTGCATTGTCTATTTAACAACGGAAGCAAGTATTAATCTTCCTTATGCCTCAAGTTCTTCATCTGTAAACTGAGAATGTTTCTGGAAACTACCCCACAGAGATGTTATAAAAATTCAATTAGTTTAAACATACAAAAAGCTTAGGACAATATGCAGTAAATTATAAGGAATTATTTATATAGTAGAACTGCAATTGTTCTCTGAATTAGGGCTTTTATCTTTAAAATATACAATTTGTAAGAGTTGCAGACTTTGGCCTTCTAGATTTATATGAGTAACATATTGTTATCTGAATGTTTGTGTCCCCCAAAATGAATATGTTGAAACCTAATCCAAAATGCAGTAGTATTAAGAGACAGAGAATTTAGGATGTGATTAGGCCGTGAAAATGGAGCTCTTGCTAGTGTGATTAGTGCCCTATTGAAAGCAGCCCAAAAGAGCTTGTTTGTCCATTATACCAAGTAAAACACAGCAAGAATTCTCTGTCTACAAGGAAAAGGCCCTTACTAGCCATCAAATCTGCTGGTTCCCTCAATCTGGAAGACTTCCCGGCCTCCAGAACCATTAGAAATAAATGTTTGTTGTGTATAAACTGCAGTTTATGGTATTTCTGTTATTGCAGCCCCAAATTACTAATACACATAAAACTTCATAAAAATATCTTAAAATTTAAAAGGAATGTTTGCATAATATCGCCACCAATGACATGGCTACAAGTGGAATTATTAATTAATAATTTTTAGTGAAGCAGGAACAAAGAAAACAGTGGGCTACACAAATAATGTACATGTGCCTTAAATGATGGGTCAGAAGAGAGAAAGAGGGGAAATAAATGGGCCTAGGATTTGGGTCAATTAATGTCTGCCATCAACTTTAAAGATGGTTGCAAGATTTAGAGCAGGTGATGCTCATACATTGTTGAAGATGTAAGTGCTGTCTGCATGGGAAGCAAATGGTGCATAGTTCACTATCTTGAAAAAACCTAATTTAACTTTTTTTCACCCTCTGAGATATATGGCAAAGTCTCAACCCTTCACAATTATTTACTGCTCCATACATATGTATTTTCCAAATTTTTAAATTTTATCAATGCCAATCAATCCACTCATTAGTCAAATCAGTGTTGATTGTCAAAACCTAAGTCAGATGATAATTTGCTTAAACTTTTTAACTGCTACATTGAATAATAGAAAAATGGTCAAATTCTAAAATGTCTCATTGGAATACACAGGATCTTGGATCATATTATTTTTCTACCTGGAAGCATTTTGTCATTAATATTATTTGTTCGAAAGTAAAATTATGTTCCAGGTTCCAGATTATCAATAAAACTCACAGGAAGTAGTAATGGTGTCCTTTTTTGAAAATTGTAACACATGTAAATATCTGTCAATCAAGACAATTTTACCTCATGGTATTTTCCTAATGAAAATGAATTTCTAGACTAATGGAATATTCAACATTTGTTTCTGGAACAAAATGCTGTGCCTCCAAGTACAAAGTTTCTATGAGGAAATTATATTTTAACTTGAAATTAAAAAAAATATATAATTTAAGGAATATTTCTTGTTAGAAATCTCATATTAATTTACCTATCTGATAGTTGCAAAATCTCATTTGTATGTGAAATTTTTTATAAGGTTAAATAAATATACCTGTGGTTGCCAGGAAAGAGGGAGCAGAGAAATGAGATGTAGGTCTCTGTATTAGTCTGTTCTTGCATTGCTGTAATAAAATACCTGAGACTGGGCAATAAATATATACCTATAGAACATAATCTTAAAAAACTACCATACATGCTGAAGGATTCTCCCAATGGTAAATAACTGCTTTTTGCTGATAGTATAGAAAGTGTGATTTTCTTAACCAATCATGTGCTGGTAAATATTTAACAACTGGTTCTCTGGAGAAGCAGAAGCCATGAGGTGTAGTGTAACTATTTCAACAATGGGTGATTCCAATCTACTAATGAGATAGATGTTCGTCAACTCACAAAATTTCTAAAAATTTTAACAATTGACTGACTCTATCTTGTCATTGCATCCATTCTGTAGACTAAAGATACAGTGTGTATTTTTATGAGTTCCTGTTCAAATTTCTGTTAGAACACATTTGAAGGTACACACCTTTAGCATATAACAAGTGTACTTTTGCAAGGTCTCTTACGTTTCTCCTCACAAAATTACATTTTTACTTCTATGGTGACTGTTAGAGATGGGCAATGTATGCTTTACTATATATTTCACAAATCATTACCTATCCCTTGTACCAAGTCATTATACCAGATGGTATAATATTGTGATGAGCATGCTTCATTTTGGCACTTAATAATTATAAGTAAGGTTGTGTATGCATATTTGTGAAATGCACTGTGGGTAAATTTGCTACTCACAGGTGATTTCAATGAAGAGTGAGCTTAAACATGAGTTATACTTCCATCTATCTTTGCTGTTACAAAATGCCTCAAGCTAATACCTGTGAAATCAAACTGAATTTCAAAACAATTCACAAACACTCTGCAATTTGTACCCAACACCAAATTTGCACACAGTATATTTAAATCTGCATTTCATTTAATAAATATTAACTTGCTAACTGATTGCAATATAATATGCTTCCATCAAGTATAAGTTAAAATATTTAATTTTAGATAAACCGCAAAGTTGTATATTTTAATTTAAAATAATGTTTTCTTTAAAATAATGTCTCTCTCGTTTAAAACAAATGTATTTTTTTCTTCTTACTGTCTTTTTTCTTTATTCTACATCATGTGACATCTTTTCAAAAAATTTACTGGTTGCTTTCCTATATATTTAATACTAAAATTTCTTCAAGGTTATCCCTCAAATGTATTTCACATCACCTTATGTATTTTTCCTTCTGCAAATACATCTTGTCTTTATATCAGTAATTTTCTAAAATCTTCACACACAAAGCTACTGAAGTCCAGACTTCCTTTGTAATAGCTATAAAATGAGCAATCAATGGATCTTTGTCCTTTCCTACCCAACTTTTAAAACATCGCTTAATGTTTTGTGTGGAAATCAATTATAGTTTATTTTGAACAGGTGTGATACCCTACATAACTTTCCATATCAAACCGTTCTTCATCAGATGGTGACAGCCTTATTGTGAGAGTTAATGCCAATTTACTCAAAAACTGTACTTGGAGCTTTCAATACATTCTCTCAATCAATTTTTAAGACAATTTAACAAAGTGGTTATTGTTATCCAAAGTTTACAGATAAAGTTATTGAGACTCAGAGATGACTACAGAAATGATACCGCTAACGAGAGAAAACCAAGTTCTATCTAATCAAAATCTATTTTCTTTCTGTAATATCATGTCTTTTTAAATTAATAAATCAAGAATGACAGTAAATCAGTCATGCTGCTTTTCTATAAGGAGTACTTCTTTATAAGAAAATTAAAGGCATCAGAAAAAAATTATTTCCCTCTCTACAAAACAAGTCCTAGATGTTAAGCAGCAGTAATTATAAAGTAAATATAGGATTTTGATCTGCAAATAATTGTCCTAAGTAAAATTTTTGACCGGTTGGATTTTTTTTTTTTTTTTTTTTTTTTTTTTTTTTTTTGAGACGGAGTTTCACTCTTGTTACCCAGGCTGGAGTGCAATGGCGCGATCTCGGCTCACCGCAACCTCTGCCTCCTGGGTTCAGGCAATTCTCCTGCCTCAGCCTCCTGAGTAGCTGGGATTACAGGCATGCACCACCATGCCCAGCTAATTTTTTGTATTTTTAGTAGAGACGGGGTTTCACCATGTTGACCAGGATGGTCTCGATCTCTTGACCTCATGATCCACCCGCCTCGGCCTCCCAAAGTGCTGGGATTACAGGTGTGAGCCACCGCGCCCTGCCCCAGTTGGATTTTTGATTAAACAAGCTAAGGGCCTACTGTTTAAGTTGAAAATGATAAGTAAGTGATAGGTCCTTGGAAGAAACTAAGAATAAAAAGAAATGGTATAATTTCACCAAGGTTTATATACTAAAAAAAAAAAAAAAAAAAAAAAAATTAAGTAGAGATTTTGAGTAAGTGCTGCTCATTCAAGAAAAAAAGAAACACAAAGAATAGCCTCAGACATGGAGATAAGAGGGGAACAGCTAAATAAGTCTGCTGACTGAAACGAAATGATGGGTAATACTGAAATAAAGCAGAAAACTTTTGCTTTTATAATGACAGAACTACCGAAGGGAAGTCATCTCAAGTAAGAACAGAAACAAAAGTAAATGGAGATTAGAATAAAACAAATCTTGATAAAAAGGGTCTGATGGATCCTGCAGGTTCGTGGAATTGCCAAAAGGGAGATGATGAATGACCCAGAAGTCAACAGGGAAAATACAAGTGGTCCCCACATTCGAGATTAAAGGAGAGAACTGACAAGGCAGGGATGATCCACAGTTTCTCATTTAAGACTAAGCTTTTTAAGGAAAGGTGCTGCTTGGTTTCCAATGTCTTTCTTGGATATGCCTATTATATAGAAAAAACATATTACTCCTTACAGGTAATTTTTAACACTCGAAAATTCCAGCTAATAAAGTACTCTTTCATCCTAAGAATTTGGTCAACTGTGGACAAAGAACTCTGAGGGAATTAAATGACAGAGATTACTTAACCAAAGAAAAAGAAGAAAACTTTTGTTTGTTGTGTAGCTGAAGCAGAAACTCACCAATTAATTTTAGTGTTTTTAAAATTTTTACCTTGTTAAAGTAAAAACAGCATAGTTTACTGTCACTTTATTATGGCTTCATTATATTTATATTAAAAGCATATCTTTTTGTGCTTTAGTGACTTTCATTCTGGGAAATATTTATTTGTGATCTGGTAAAATTTTATTTATTCACCCTATACATGTCCTTCATGATTTCTTAATCTTCAGCTACATTTTCTCTGAGATTTTGTGTTTCTCTAAAGGATTCCTAAATTTTAGTGATTATCCTTATATGAAAACACCTCTACAACAAAGTTTAACTTCACTATATTTTGCTAAATTTTTAAAAATTGTCTTATAGTTAATTTTTACGAGTATATAGCAGGTATATATATTTATGGGGTACATGATATGTATTGATACAGGAATGAAATGTGTAATAATTATATAAGAGTAAGTGGGGTTTCCATCACCTTAAGCATCTTTTTTTTTTAATTTTTTTTATTGCATTTTAGGTTTTGGAGTACATGAGCAGAACATGCAAGACAGTTGCGTAGGTACACACATGGCAGTGTGTTTTGCTTCCTTTCTCCCCTTCACCCACATTTGGCATTTCTCCCCAGGCTATCCCTCCCCACCTCCCCCTCCCACTGGCCCTCCCCTTTTCCCCCCAATCGACCCCAGTGTTTAGTACTCCCCTCCCTGTGTCCATGTGTTCTCATTTTTCATCACCCGCCTATGAGTGAGAATATGCGGTGTTTCATTTTCTGTTCTTGTGTCAGTTTGCTGAGGATGATGTTCTCCAGATTCATTCATGTCCCTACAAACGACACAAACTCATCATTTCTGATTGCTGCATAATATTCCATGGTGTATATGTGCCACATTTTTCCAATCCAGTCTATTATCAATGGGCATTTGGGTTGATTCCAGGTCTTTGCTATTGTAAACAGTGCTGCAATGAACATTGGTGTACACGTGTCCTTATAGTAGAACGATTTATAGTCTTTTGGATATATACCCAGTAATGGGATTGCTGGGTCAAATGGAATTTCTATTTCTAAGGCCTTGAGGAATCGCCACACTGTCTTCCACAATGGTTGAACTAATTTACACTCCCACCAACAGTGTAAAAGTGTTCCTTTTTCTCCACATCCTCTCCAGCATCTGTTGTCTCCAGATTTTTTAATGATCGCCATTCTAACTGGCGTGAGACTTTAATTTTTTGTGTTATAAACATTCCAATTGTACTCCCTTAGACTTTTCTTTCTTTCTTTCTTTCTTTCTTTCTTTCTTTCTTTCTTTCTTTCTTTCTTTCTTTCTTCTTTCTTTCTTTCTCTCTCTCTCTCTCTCTCTCTCTCTCTCTCTCTCTCTCTCTCTCTCTCTCTCTCTCTTTCTTTCTTTCTTTCTTTCTTTCTCTTTCTTTTCTTGAGATGGAGACCTGCTCTGTCGCCAGGCTGGAGCACAGTGGTGCAGTCTCAGCTTACTGCAACTTCCACCTGCCGGGTTCAAGCGATTCTTCTGCCTCAGCCTCCCGAGTAGCTGGGACTACAGGCGCATGCCAAATGCCCGGCTAATTTTTGTATTTTTAGTAGAGACGGGGTTTCGCCATGTTGGCCCGGATGGTCTCGATCTCTTGACTTCGTGATCCACCCGCCTCGACCTCCCAAAGTGCTGGGATTACAGGCGTGAGCCACCACGCCCGGCCTAGATTTTCTAAAATGTGCAACAAGTTACTGCACATTTGACTATAGTCATTGTGCTGTGCTATCAAATGCTATATCTCATTTATTGTAGGTAACTATATTTTAATATTTTTGTACCTATCAACCATCTGCCTTTCCCTTCTACCACTACTCTTCCCAGCCTCTGGTATCCATCATTCTACCATCTATGTCCATGAAATTGTTTTAATTTTTAGTTTCCATAAATGAATGAGAACATGTAAACTTTTATCTTTCCGTGCGTGGCTTATTTCACCTAACATAATGCCTTCCGGTTCCATCTATGTTGTTGCAAATGACAGGATCTCATTATTTTTTATGACTGATTAGTACTCTATCGTGTATATATACCACATTTTCTCTATCTAATCATCTTTTGAAGGACATCTAGGTTGATTCCAAATCTTGTCTACTGTGCATAGTGCTGCAACAAACGTGGGAGTGCAGACATCTCTTTGGTATACTGATTTCCTTTCTTTGGGGTATATACTTAGCAATGGGATTGCTAGATCGTATGGTGGTTCTGCTTTTAGTTTTTAAAGGAATATCCATATTGTTCTCCATAATGGCTTAACTAATTTACATGCCTGCCGACAGTGTATGAAGTATCCACTTCCTCCACATCCTTGCCAGTATGTGTTGTTTCCTATCTTTTGGAAAAAGCCATTTTAACTCGGGTGAGATGATATCCGGGAGTTTTGATTTTCATTTCTCTGATGATTAATGATGGTGAGCATATTTTCATGTATGTGTTTGCCATTCGTATGTCTTCTTTTGGGAAATGTTTATTCAGATCTTTTGCTCATTTTAAATTGAATTTTTATATTTTTTACAGAGTTGTTTGGCCTTATGTTTTCGGATTATTAATTCCTTGTCAGATGGATAGTTTGCAAATTTTTCTTTCATTATGTGAGTTATCTCTTCATGTTGATTCTTTCTTTTTCTGTGCAGAAGCCTTTTAACTTGATGTGATTCTGCTTGTCCGTGTTTACTTTGGTGGTCTCTGCTCGTAGGACATTGCTAGAAAAGTATTTGCTAAGACCAAGGCCCTGGAGAGTTTACCCAAAGTTTTCTTTTAGTAGTTTTATATTTAGAGGTCTGAGATTTAAGGCTTTAATCCATTTTGATTTTTTCTATATATAGCAAGAGATAAGGATCTAGTTTCATTCTTCTGCATAATAGTATCCAGTTCTCCAGCACTATTGAAGAGACTATTCCTTCCCCAACTCTGTTCTTGACACCTTCATTGAAAGCGAATTCACAGATGTATGAATTTATTTCTGTGATTTTTCTTCTCTCATTTGTCTATGTGTCTGTTTTTGTGCCAGTACCATGCTGTTTTGCTTACTAAAGCTCTGCAGTTTAACTTGAAGCCAGGTAATGCGATTCTTCCAGTTTTGTTCATTTTGCTCAGGGTGGCTTTCGCTATTCTGGGGCTTTAGTGATTTAATATAAACTTTAGGATTGTTTCTTCTATTCCTATGAAGAATGTCATCGATATTTTTATAGGAATTGTACTGAACCTCTAGATTGCTTTGGGCAGTATTGACATATTCATGAGCATAGAATATCTTTCCATTTTTTGTGCCCTCTTCAATTTCTTGCATCAGTGTTTTATAGCTCTCCTTATAGAGATATTTTATTTCTTTGGTTAATTCTTAGGTATTTTGTTTTTTTCGTAGCTATTGTAAATGGAATTACTTACTTTTTTTCAGATTGCTTACTTTTGGCAAATAGAAAGTTACTAAATTTTGTATGTTGATTTTGTATCTTGCAACTTTGCTGAATGTATCGGTTCTAACAGTTTTCTTGTAGAATATTCGGGTTTTTTAGAATATAATATATCATCTGCAAACAAGGATAATTTAACTTGTACTTTTACAATTTGAATGTATTTTTTTCTTTCCCTCATCATTACTCTAACTGAGACTTCCACTACTATACTGAATAACAGTTATAACAGTGGCTATCCTTGTCATAGTCTAGGTCTTAAAGGAAGGGCTTTCAGTTTTCCCTGCTCAGTATGATATACATCTCTTATATATAGTTTTGATTGAGTTGAGGTATGTTCTTTATATAACCAGTTTTTTTGGGTTATTCTCAGGAAGAGATGTCAAATTTTATCAAATGATTTTTCAGCATCAGTCAAAATGATTATATGGTTTTTGTCATTCATTCTGTTGATAAAAGGCATCACATTGATTGATACATGTATGTGGAACCATCTTTTCATCCCTCGGATAATCCTCCTTGTTCATGATAATAATCTTTTTTTTTTTCTTTTTCTTCTTTGATAATAATCTTTTTAATGTGTTATTGAATTCAGTTTTTGAGTATTTTGTTGAGGATTTTTGCATCAATGTCCATCAGATATATTGACCTGTAGTTTGTTTGTTTGCTTTTGAGTCTCTTTGTCTAGTTTTGGTATTAGGGCAATACTGGTCTTGTATAATGCGTTTTCTATATTTTGGACTAGTTTGAGTATGCTTCATATTAGTTATTTAACTGTTTGGTGGAATTCAGCAGTGAAACAATTAAGTCCTGATCTTTTCTTTGCTGGGAGACATTTTATTACAGCTATTGGTTATGAGTCTATTCAGGTTTCATATTTCTTCATGGTTCAATCTTTATAGCCTGGATGTGTCTAGGATTTATCCATTTCTTCTTGTTTTCTGGAATATAGCTGCTCATAGTAGACTGCAGTTTCTATGATCCTTTGAATTTCTGCAGTTTTGGTTGTAATGTCCCCCTTTTCATCTCTGATTTTATTTATCTAACTCTTCTCCATTTTTTGTTTAGTCTGGATAAAGTTTTGTTAATTTTATTTTTTCAAAAAACAAACTTTTCAGTTTTCGATCTTTTGTATTGTTTTAATTTCAATTTCTTAAATTTCTGCTCTAATATTTATTATTTATTTTCTTCTAATGTAAGGTTTTGTTTGCTCTTGGTTTTCTGGTTTTTTAAGATGCATCATTAGGTTGTTTTTAAAGTTTTTCTAATATTTTGATGTATGCACTTATTGCTATAAAATTTCCTTTTACTATCTTTTTTGCTGTATCAAATAGGTTATGAAATGTCATTTTCAATTTTCATTTGTTTCAAGAATTTTTTTAGTTTTTTTTCTTAATATATTCAGTGACCCACTGGTCATTCAACAGCATAGTATTAAATTTACATGTTTGTTTAGTTTCCACCGTTCTTCTTAGTGATTTCTAATTTTATTCAATTTTGTCAGAGAAATATTTGACATGATTTCAATATCTTTAGGACTTTTTAAGACTTGTTTTGTTACCTAACATATGATCTATCTTTAAGAATTATATATGAGCTGAATAGAAGATGTGTTTTCTGCAGCCATTTAATGAAATGTTCTGTAAATATCTATTGGACCCATTTGGCCTGTAATGCAGATTAACTTCAAGGTTTCTTTGTTAATTTTCTGTCTGGTTGATCTGCCCAGTTCTGAAAGTAGGCTGTTGACATCTCCAGCTGTTATTGTGTTGGGGTGCATCTGTCTCTCTCAATTAATATTTGCTTTACATATCTGGGTTGTTATAGTGAACCCCAAGTTTTTCTTTAAAGAATAAGTATGTCAGTATGTGCAGCTCTCTTTTTCTTTAAATCTCTATTTTAAAGTTTAAATTCCTTGTAATTCCAGTAAACGACCTTCTCCACCAGTTCATCAGTAGTTCACATCTGCTCCCTATCCTTCCCCCGCTCCAACCTGCCACTCCAGCTTGGACCCCAGCTCTTTTTAAAATAGCCAATCAGGATTAACCTAGTTTGTGCTGTCTAACCCTAGACAACAGGGGATAGCACAGCAGTAGGGATGACCCCCATCAGGCATAAGTACCCCTTCCCTGCTTGTCCAAGCCTGCGGTGGTCGTCATTGCTCCATCTGTGTGCCCTGCACCCTCCTATAGAAGTAAACTGCCTTGCTGAGTGGACATATCTTTGAGTGCTATTTCTTTTGCAAGAAAATTTACTTATAACAGGGTGCTCCAGTGTTGAGTACATATATATATAAATTGTTACATTCTCTTTCTAAATTGATCCATTTATTATTATTTAACAACCTTGTCTATTTTTATAGTTTTTATCTTGAAATCTATTTCTTCTAATATAAATATAGCTACTCCTACTCGTTTTTTGATGTTGATTTTCATGGCATATCTTTTTTCCTCCATTTATTTTTGCTTTCTGTGTGTCTTTATAGGTAAAGTGTGGTTTTTGTAACACAGATCATTGGGTTTTGTTTGTTTTTGTTTGTTTAATCCATAGAGTCATTCTATGCCTTTTGATTAGAGAGGTTACTCCATTTACATTCAATGTTACTGTTAATAAGATAGGGCTTACTTTTGTCACAGTGTTTGTTTCTGTGTTCTTTTCTGGCTTTCTCTTTTTTCCTTCCTCCCTGTCTTCCTTCTGTGAAAATAATTATCTCAGGTGGTATATTGTATGTGCTTACCTTATATTTTTCTAGGTACCTATTTTAGGTTTTTTAAATTGGAAGTTACCCTAAGTTTTGCAAATAACATCTTATAACTCCTTATTTTAAACTGATAAGAACTTAACTCTGATTGTAGAAACAAACTAACAAGCAAGCAAAAAGAAACTAATAAATTTCTACATTTTAACTTTATTGCTCCTGCTTTTAAATATTTTATTGTTTCTACTCACATTATATTGTCTAGGTCTCAAGAAGTTGTAGTTATTATTATTTTTGATAGTTTCCCTTTTCAATCTTCTTAATCAATTTCTAAGTAGTATATATGCCACAATTAGAGTGTGATACTATTGTGTATTTGTCTGTGTAGTTACTGTTACCAGTGAGTTTTGTACCTTTAGATGATTTTTATTACTCATTAACATCCTTTTGTTTCAGATTGAAGAAAACCTTGTAGTATTTCTTTTAGAACAGGACTTCTGTTGAAAAAAACCCTTTTTTTTCATTTTTGTCTGAGAAAGTCTTTATTTCTCCTTCATGCGTGAAGAATATTTTTCATTGGATATAATATTCTAAAAAGTTTTTTTTCCTTCTGCACTTTAAATATATCATGCTACTCTCTCCTGGCCTGTAAAGTTTCCACTGAGAACTCTTGCCAGACATATTGGAGCTCCTTTATATGTTTTTCTTTTCTTTTACTTTTTTTTTCCTTTTCATTTGGTGATTTGGGGATTCTTTCTTTGTCGACCTTTACAAGTTTGATTTTCGATGCCTTGAGGTAGTCTTTTTTGAGTTAAATTTTCTTGGTGTTCTATAACCTTCTTGTATTTGAATATTCTTATGTTTCTCTAGGTTTAGGAAGTTCTACTATTATTTCTTTTGATAACTGTCTAGCCTTATCTCTGCCTGTCTATCTCCTCTTAAAACCAATAATGCTTAGATTTGCCATTTTGAGGCTATTTTCTATATCTTTTTGGTGTGCTTTATTCTTCTTAAAAAAATTTTGCCTCCTTTGTATATTTTCAAATAGGCTATCTTCAAGTTCATTAATTCTTTCTTCTGCTTCATCAGTTCAGGTGTTGAGAGACTCTAATGAAGTCTTCAGTTCATCAGTTGGGTTTTTCAACTCCATAATTTCTGTTTGATTCTTTTAAATTAGTTTACTTTGGTTAAAGTTATCTGATAAGCCTATTTTCTGTGTTACTTCTGTGTGTTAGCCTGGATTTTATTAAGCTTCTTTAAAACAGCTATTTTGAGTCCTCTGTCTGAAAGGTCACATATCTCTGTCACTCCAGGACTGGTCACTGGTGCTTTATTCAGTTCATTTGGGGTGAGGACATATTTTTTTCTTGATGGTCCTGAAGCTTGTGAATGTTCACTGATGTCTGGGCATCAAAGAGTTAGATATTTAGTCTTATATTTGCCATCTGGGCTTATTTGTACTGATCCTTCCTGAGAAGGCTTTCAAGTATTCAAAGAGTTTTGAGTGTTGTGATTTAAGATTTTGGTCACTGAAGTTATATGTGCATTAGGAAGAAGGACACATTTCCTATAATACTGTGACTCTTACAGACTCATAGAGGAACTGGGTAGTTTGTGAGATTCAATTCCCTGGATTGCCAAGCAAAGTCTCTTGTTTCCTTCCTTTATATTCCCACAAACAGTTTCTCTTTCTCCTGCTTAGCTGCCTGGATTTGGAGGGGGGTAATATAAGCTTTCCTTTGGACACCACCACTGGGACTGTGTTGGGTCACTCTTGAAGCCAGAACAGTACTACGTGTTACCCAAGGCCTGTGACTACTATTTTCTGGCTACCACTGATGTTTATTCAAGTGACAAAGGCTTTTAGTTGGCAGGTGATTAGTCCTGCCAGGCCTGGGTCTCTCCCATCAAGGTATTGGGTTCTCTTCTGGCCCATGGTGGGTCTAGAAATGTCCTCCGAGAGCCAACACCTAGAATCAGAGACATTAGGAAACTGCTTGGTGCTTTATTTTACTGTGGCTCAGTTGTTTCCCAAATTGCAAGATACAGTTTTTTTTTTGTTGCTGCTGTTATTGTTTTTGTTTTATTTTGTTTCTATACTTCCCTTTCCTTTCCTTTCTTCTCCTTTTCTCCTTTCTTCTCCCGTGGTGACTACAGCTGGGAATGTGTTGGGTCACACCTGAATCCAGCATGGTACTGGGTTTTACCCCATGCCTGTGGTGACTGCTGCCTGGATACCACTGATGTTTATTTAAGGCCCAAATGCTCTTTAATCAACAGGTGGTGAACTCTGCCAGGAGGTTTAGGACTCTGCTTGATACTTTACTGTGGCTGAGCTGGTATCCAAGTTGCAAGACAAAACTCTCTTTACTCTCCCTTCTCCTCTCCTCAAGTGGAAGGAAGTAGTCTCTCCTGGCGCTGTGAGTGGCACTGCCTGTGTTTGAGAGAGTGGTGACGTGAGCCCTATCTTGGGTACCTCAGCTGCTGTCTCACTAAGTCTTGTACACCCCAAGTCTACTGCGTCTGAGCCCAACACAGCCCCAAGACTTGCCCAGGAACTGCATTTCTTGTGGCTTAACCTTCATTTCAAGTGTTTTTAGAACCTCAGAATGCTTTAGCCTGCAATGGTGGCACTAGCCAGAACTCAGGTTCTGACAGCTGGGATGAACAATTTCTCTTTGGCTAGGGCCGGTATAATTGCTTTTTCTGTGGGTGTCAGCCCAATTCTGCCTTGTGTTACTTTCCACTGTGGCAAGGCAGCACTAAGTTTGAATGTGAAATCCCAATCACTTTGCTCTTTCTCGAGTACACAGTTTCTCTGTCCACATCACACTGTTCTGTTGAGGGATCAGGAAGGGGTGACATAGGCAATTCCAGGCTGTCTTACCCACCCTCTCCAGTGCCTCTTTCCTTTATCTTATGTTAAAACCAAGTATTGTGTTCACTCACCTGATTTTTGTTTTTTCTGAAGATTTTATCTTTGTGTGGATACTTGTTCTATTTGGTGTTCCTGCCTGGGGATCGAAGATGATCTCTAAAGATTTCTATTCAGCAGTCTTGTTCTACCTCCTTCAAATTTTAAAGCCTCAGCAAGTTTATCTCCATTAATTTGGCCCTTTAGTGATGGAAAGTGTTTTATGCCATCTATAAATGTGAAGATAATAAAGCTGTTCTCTCATCTTTTCTTTTTTTTTCTTTTTTCTTTTTTTTTGTATTTTTGTCTTTTTTCAACTCGCCTTGGGATCAGCCGGTACCAATACAAGAGAAATCAGTGTCACAAAATAATCACAGGTGTCATAACTTCCCTCCAATTTTCTTTTTTTAATTATTTCATCTTTTCATTAATCACTCTACTATGTATTAAATAAAAACTACCTCAAACATAATTAGTTAGGGATCACATTGAACATTTCACTGTCCAAAGGTGTAACACTTTCAGAATTATAAACTTCTTTAAAAGTATTTTGGAAAAAACTATTTGAGCACATGACGTTTGGCCGCCATCTGCACAGGGGTCAGCCAAGTCACTGATTCATTCATTGGTTTCTTCCCATTGATTTTTGTATCTCCAGTAGTTCAGATAACAATGAATTCATATCAATACCATGGTGACACCATTTTTTAAAATGGCATCAGTTATAACATGTTAGTCAAGATATTCTGGAACCTTGAATACATTATTCCATGCATATTTACTCCCTGAAGTGACGAACGGTCCATCATGATTGCACCTATAGAAACCACATTTCCTTTCTTCTAATGTCTTTTCGGTGATGTTTTCTTTTATTACATATTCCCACAGATTGCCTTATGGGAAAGACAGGGTCTAGCTCTGATGATTTACTCTGAAGCCCCCTTGGCCAGGGGATGTGTTTTGGCCGTTCACCAGTCATTTATCTGCCTAATTGTGGAGGAAATTGATTTCCTTCTAGATTTTTAAGTGACCTTGCCTTTTTTTTACTTATAAATCATAATTTAGTTATAAAATTTAAAATTCATTAATATTTTATCCCCGAACTGTCTGCTTCAAAAAAAAAGTCTTTAAAACTCTATGAATATCTTAAAGACTTAAGATTGGTCTACGCTTATTTTCATTGGAAAAAGCTGTGATTATTATCTTGTATTATGCTTCCAGCATAATCTAAGCCTGCAACTGTTGCCTTGAAAGTTACGATAGCAATGGACCACTTATTTTCAATCCTCCCCTTAATAGTACATTTTATTCACAATGGCTAGAGTAATAACTTTATTCAAATTTCCATTATATAAAATATAAATAAATTTGGAAATATTTTAACAACTTTAAAATTTATTTAGTATAATGTTAAAATTACTCACCTGGACAAAAATAAGTCTTACATGATCATGTCTTCTTTTCTGACCTCATTTTTACTTTTTCCTCATTTATGATACTACAGCCACTGTAGCTTCTTTCTGTTCTTTGAATAGATTAAATTCCAAATTACCACTTCAGGGAACTAAAAACTTAGATTGTCAAGACCCAAAGTTGCAGAGATAAAAAGCAAAATTTTAATCATTGGGTTACTAGGTCCAATAGTGAGGTAAGTCACTCACATTTCTACTTCTTCCACTTCAGACCTTTGGAATACAACAATGGGAATAATACCAATTACAACCATATAACATCATCTGGAGGATATTATCCTAGTCCTGTGATGCATTACAATAAAATTATTGCCATAAATGATTCTTCATAAGGACATTCTTCATTTATATCAAGCCATCTGATTAAAAGATAGGAAACATAGTATGTCCAGGGAATTTCATAAACATGGGCCTGTTGAAGAATTTCGTTTGCTGTCTTGCCATATTATATGGAATTGTATGCTTGTAAGTCTACAGATGGTTGTTTTGGCAAAAGGATTATTGGCAAGAGAAGGAAATTCATATATATATCTTGTATAAATGCCTGTTGAAGTGTGAGCAAAGTGCTATTCTTTCCAGAATGAATTTTGTCCAGTGTAATTACACTACTCCTAGGCAGCCAGCTGATACTTCCAAGAAAACTGTCCTATAGTCAGGTCACAGTGTTGGTCTCTGTGGTTGGCAGATTAGACATGAAGCAGTGGCTATCGGTAGATCATCTGTGGTGCGTGGAAGTCCATATTATTTAGCCCAAGTATACCCTCTAACCCTACTAACATGAATGCTTTGCTAATTAGACCTCTGCACAAGTTCAGACTTGGAAAATAAGCTGATTGACATCTGTAGAACTGGTCAACTTGCCTAACATGTTATTAAGACCCTCCTCTGCTAAAGTCACTCTCGGGTGAGTCATTCTTGGGCATTGGGAAACCTGCTCAGGCAAGTTATTGTGCAAATGTAAAGCCACTTCAGGATTTGCAACGAGCACGCTTGTTACTTGGCTTCCTTCCTGTGGTATGCAGAATTCTGAGATGATCCCTAGCATTATGTACATATCTTCTATAATACCCTCCCCTTGACTGTGAGTGGTAATTATAAATGTGATGAAATAGTCACATCATTATGTTATGTAACAGAAGAGCTTATGTAATGTAATTGAGGTCCCTAATCAGTTGACTTTGCTAAGCAAGAGCACGATTATTTTGAGTAGGCGTGACAAAATAGGATTAACTCTTAAAATATGTCAGAAACATTCAAAACAAGCAAGACTTTTTTTATAGTCTGAATTTTTAAAAACCCACAATTTCTATCTATATTCACTTCTATTAATCTTAAAGCTATTTTATAAAGCAAAATATTATGTGAACAATATCATTTAATTCTAGGATTTTTCATTTCTTAAATGATGTATAAATACAGAATCACAGGATTTTATAATAGTTACTTAATACCTCTTGTAATATCCTTCCTTTTTTACGGACAGAGTAATAGAATAAGAATTATATAAATATCCCTCATTTGTATATGTGTACCTTTGAAAATTATTTTTAAAAGCCTGAAGCACAATATTAGACTATGAGTATATTTTTAAGCTCTAGGGGCATAAAAAGTTAATATATTTAGTACACAGAATATAGAAATGTTAACTTTCAAATAATTGGTAACATAAGAAACTGGACAATCTCCCGTTATCCCTTTTCTAGTTTCTGACATTTATTATCCATGTTACCAGCTTAAATGGGATGTTTGAAAACAAGAGACCAGCTTATTGGGAATATCTAAGTCAGAAATTATCAGAATTTGGTGGCTATCAGAATCCTCCTGGCTGTTACAGAAGCACGTTTCCTGAAAGCCTTCACTACTCAGCATTCTGACTGTCACATTGATAGGGAGGAGAACAGCATTGGAAAATGAATGTTTGATAGCACTCCAGGTGAAATATCAAGTAGGTATTTTTAGGATCACACCTTGAGAAGCATGACTCCAATCACAATTACTACCACACTCCAGTATTTTCAGTAAGATGTGCTGTCTCCTTTGCCAACCCTGTAGGTTGTAGGCTAAACCACTTGCTCACTGCCTTTAATATTACACTTCACCTTCTCTCAAAATTCCCTCAGATACTTCAAATTTAGAGCTTTAATTTCTTTCAACATTCTGCCTTCTCCTCCTGATTAGGTTGTTTTGGGTTTTTTATTTTGTTTTGTTTTGTTTTTCTTAAAAGAATCACCTGTCTTCTTTTCACACCTTTTCCCCTCCATTTGGCTTTCCAGGAACATTTCTTTCCAGACTCCTACTCTTTTCTGCTATCCTTGTAAACTTCAGTGATATTCCTTCTATCATTGCTAATGGGAAGGCAAAGTTTAGGCTAAGGATTTCTGAATGAAATCTTGCTCCAAAGTAAACCTCTTGTTTTTTTCTTTTTCTGACCCATCTGGCTCTTGAGAAAAACCTACATTTTTTAAATGATAAAAGAAATAGATAATCACTATTAGTGATTCTTTTCTGTAACTATTTAGATGACATGTGGTTTTCTTTCATTAAAGATTTCATGATCTGAACTACATCAAAGTCATTTAAATTTTTGTTGTAACATTTATTATAAGTTCAGGCACATAAGCACAGGTTTGTTATATTGGTAAATTGGTGTTATGGGGGTTTAACATACAGACTGCTTCATGACCAAAGTATTAAGCCTAGTATCCATTAGTTATTTTCCCTGATCCTCTCCTTCTTCCAACCCTCCACACTCTGGCGGGCCCCAGTGTCTGTTGTTCCCCTCTATATATCCATGTGTTCTCATTATTTAGTTCCCATTTATAAGAACATGAATAATTATTTTGCATTTGCTGAGAAGTGTTTCTGTTTGATTATGTGATTGATTTTAGGGTATATGCCATGAGGCAATGAGAAGAATGTATATTCTGTTGCTTTGGGGGTAGAGAGTTCTGTAGATATCTTTCATGTCCATTTGATCCAGTGCTAGGTTCAAATCCTAAATTTCTTTTTTAATTTTCTGCCTAGTGATCTGTCTAATACTGTCAATGGGGTGTCAAAGTCTCTCACAATTATTGTGCATCTGTCTATGTCACTTTGTCAAAATCTAAGTTCTTTCTTTATGGATGCGGGTGATTCTGTGTTGGATGCACATATATTTAGAATAGTTAGATCTTCTTGTTTAATTGAACCCTTTATCATTGTGTAATGCTCTTCTTTGTCTTGTTTGATTTTGTTGGCTTAAAGCCTATTTTGTCTGAAATTATTGCAACCCCTGCTTTTTCCATTTGCTTGGTAGATTTTTCCCCATCCCTCTATTGTGAGCTTGTAGGTGTCACTGCATATGACATGGGTCTCTTGAAGACAGCTTATCAAGGGGTCTTGGTTCTTTGTCCAAGTTGCCACTCTGTGTCTTTTAATTGGGGCATTCAGCCCATTTACATTCAATGTTAGTACTGATATGTGTAGATGTGATCCTGTTATTATGATGTCAAGTGGTTATTATGAAGACTTGTGTGATTGCTATATAGTGTCACTGGTCTGTGTATTTCAGTCAGTGTGTTTTTCAGCCAGCTAGTGAATGACCTTTTCTTTCCATACTTAGCACTTCCTTCAGGAGTTCTTGTAAAGCAGGTCTGATAGTAACAAATTCCCTCAGCATTTGCCTGTCTGAAGTGAATCTTATTTATTCTTTGCTTATGAAGTTTAGTTTCGCTGGATATGAAATTCTGGGTTGGAATTCTTTGTTGAACATTGGCCCAAAAATTTTTCCAGTTTTTAGGATTTCTGCTAAGATGCACACCATTAGTCTGATTGTGCTTCCCTTTGTAGGTGATCTGACAGAAATTTCTGTCATTTCTGCTTTGCAGAAAACTCAGAAACCTTGCTGGAGAGGTGGTGTGGTTGACTGGAGAAAAGATTTTTTTTTCTTTTTATCCTATTTGATGACCTTGAGGGTTTACTAATGTAAATTAGTAAATAATTAATAGACTACAGGACATGCTAAAGATGAAATGAATTTCAATGTATGCTGAAAAAAAACAGAAGTGCTATACAAAGATTAAAAAAGACAGAAAGGTCATATACTGAGAATGTATCCTATAGGCTAAAAGCTACCTCATTCCTATAGAAAACAACCAATAGGACAAAAGCCACCTCATCCCTATATAAATCACCCAATGGCAATACCTAGCCTAGTCCTGTCACAGTCCCAGATATATCCTGTACAATTGGCAAGCGACTTACCTCTGCATCTCTCTGATAGAGAAAGGGGTACCTTTGCCCTTGGTAACTTTTGTCTATGAGCTGCTTGAACATACTTGGGTTTTTATTCGCAAAAGTATGTCATTAGAAGGGAAGGGGATGGTGGAGGAGAGAAAAAGAGACGGGATGCTTGTACATTGTGTATCCCAGAACTTATGTAGCAGGTAGTTTTTCACACTCACAACCTATCTGAAGCATGTTAACCTGCCCCACCTCTCTCCCTTGCTTCGTACTTCATATTTTAAATATTTTTAATAAACTGTGAGTTGTTCTATAATAAACTGTGACTTTCTGCTTTGTGACCTCTGGGGTAGTTTGTTAGTATGCTTAGAATCTATCATTGCATCAAGTGATTTCCTATATAGTAGATAATAATAAAATCATCAAACATACTTGCTAATACTCTTTACAATGGATATTTAAGGCCAATTATTTAAAAATTAAGATAGCAAGATATACTAGGATTAAGAACATCCAATTGTACTTGTAGAAAGCAGTATTTGTCTGTGTGACTTCTAAATAACCTTGACCAATACCAGATATTTCTAAGGATGAAAACAAAAGTAAATTCTCTATAAAGCTGTTATTTAATCTTTAAATTACCCTGGGAAACATTTCTTCTGATACTACTTGGAAATGATTTTGTGTCCTAGAGAATGGAAACTTGTGGTTCATAACATTTTAATTCCATTTATATACTTAGATAGTTTGCTTCTTATTAATCTACAATCCTTTCTAAGGTATTGTTCTTTCCTAGTGGGTTTCACATACTGATAGCATATTGAAAGCTGCATTCCAACCACGCCTGCAGAATTTCACTGACGACACTCTTGTCTGTCTTGTGTCAGTGCCCTCATTTATCATGTACTCTTTTGTCAGACCAATCTTGCTACAGAGATGCTTTAAGTCACTCTTATTTTTAAAAAGTGTTTCAGTGGATCAAAGATTGGATTTAATAAAGTCTAAATTTGTGACTCAGGCATTCTAAAACCTTAGAGAATCAGGCCATGCCTCTTTTCCAGGCTTATATGTTCTACTATTGTCAATCCAAGCTATGGTTGCCATGCTTCAGTGTTTGGTCAGAACTTCAAATCTAACAAATGCTAAGTAAGTTCAGTATGAGATTTGAAACTGCAAATGCATGTCTGTTATCTGTGACAACCTAGTCATTACTTAATGTTTTTGTAATAATCTCATCATCTACAAAATGGGAACATAATCATAATCAAAGCCATAATTATACCCTCCTTACAAAATTCTAAAGATTAAATTAGATGGTCTATAAGGTGTTATTTATTGTGAGAACCCCTTTCTCTTTATGTACATATCTATAGATGTATATTGATAGACATATACTTTCTAAAAAGTTCTCTGTGGATCAGCTGCATCCACATTTTAAAAATTTCCCCTATTGTTTTTAAAATCAACTTGATTTCTATATACTAGTAATGAAGAATTGGAAATAAAAAGCAATGTGACATGCATAGTAACATTCAAAAACACATATCACACCAAGAGTGAATTTTAATAGAAACTATAGAAGCTGGGTGATAATGACATGTCAACATAGGCTCAACAGTTGTAACAAATGTACCACTCTGTTAGGGGTATTGATAATGGTGGAGGCTATGGATGTGCTGGCCAGGGAGTATATAGGAAATCTCTCTAATTTCTGCTAAATTCTGCTGTGAACATAAACTGCTCTAAAAAATAAAGTCTCTTGAAAAGTAAACATAAAAGTTATGAACTAATGAGTATATTTAGTATATATGCTGAAAGCCAAACAAAAGAGTTCTGGTTTCAGCCATGACATGTAAAGAGCTTGGAAGTCACCACTTCATTTATTACTAAAAGAGAAGAAATAAATAAATGTAAACTTAACATTTCTTGGGTTCATCAGAGAATTCAGGTTACAGGGCAAATCACCACTCTGAAATCAGGAGAGACAGGCAAATACACAAAAATGCAGTTGGGATCCACTTACCTAGAACAAATGTTGCTAAAGGCAGAATTGTTAGAAATGTTTATTTAAATAATAATATAGACAAGTTGGTGGAGACTGAGTGTGGACATTCTTGAGAGTGAGAAGCTCCTGAGAGTCATAATTTTAGGGGAACCCCCACATTCTTGTGGGTTTTACATTCAGGAAACTCACAAGGTTCTCAAAATGCAGAGGTAAGAACAATCTTATCTTCCAGAGCTTTATGCCACGTAGCAGAAAAGGCAATTTACCCAACTCTAGCCCCTTCTTTCTTTTTTTTTAAGAGTCTTAGAGGGAATTTAATGAGATCACAGTTATAAAGCAGTTACATGTACATAGAGTAAACATTTAATTAATGGAAACTATTATTATTTCATGTTAAGGAGTTTTTTCTTTTATTACATTTTAGGTTTTGGAGTACATGTGAAGAACATGCAAGACTGTTGCGTAGGTACACACATGGCAGTATGATTTGCTGCCTTCCTCCCCATCACCTATATCTGGGATTTCTCCCCATGCTATCTCTCCCCAACTCCCCATGCCCTGCTGTCCCTCCCCTTTTCCCGCCAACAGACCCCAGTGTGTAGTGCTCCCCTCCCTGTGTCCATGTGTTCTCATTGTTGAACACCCACCTATGAGTGAGAACATGCAGTGTTTGATTTTCTGTTCTTGTGTTAGTTTGCTGAGAATGATGGTTTCCAGATTCATCCTGTCCCTACAAACGACACGAACTCATCGTTTTTGATGGCTGCATAATATTGTAAACAGTACTGCAATGAACATTCATGTGCATGTTTCCTTATGGTAGAACAATTTATAATCCTTTGGATATATACCCAATAATGGGATTGCTGGGTCAAATGGAATTTCTATTTCTAGGTCCTTGAGGAATCGCCACACTGTCTTCCACAATGGTTGAACTAATTTACACTCCCACCAACAGTGTAAAAGTGTTCCTATTTCTCCACATCCTCTCCAGCATCTGTTGTCTCCAGATTTTTTAATGGTTGCCATTCTAACTGG
Source organism: Callithrix jacchus (assembly GCF_049354715.1). NCBI lineage: Eukaryota > Metazoa > Chordata > Mammalia > Primates > Cebidae > Callithrix > Callithrix jacchus. The sequence goes on along the minus strand of NC_133516.1, from coordinate 101,483,735 downwards.
CATGAGATGGTATCTCAGCGTGCATTTTGATTTGCATTTTTCTAATGACCAGTGATGATGAGCATTGTTTCATATGTTTGCTGGCCTCATGTATGTCTTCTATTGTAAAGTGTCTGTTCATATCCTTTGCCCACTTTTGAATGGGCTTGTTTGTTTTTTCCTTGTAAATCTGTTTTAGTTTTTAGTAGATTCTGGATATCAGCCCTTTGTCAGATGGGTAGATTGCAAACTTTTTTTCCCATTCTGTTGTTGGCCTATTCACTCTAATGACTGTTTCTTTTGCTGTGCAGAAGCTGTGGAGTTTGATTAGGTCCCATTTGTCTATTTTGGCTTTTGTTGCCAATGCTTTTGGTGTTTTGGTCATGAAGTCCTTGCCTATGCCTATGTCCTGAATGGTTTTGCCTAGATGATTTTCTTCTAGGGTTTTTATGGTGTTACGTCTTATGTTTAAGTCTTTAATCCATCTGGAGTTAATTTTAGTGTAGGGTGTCAGGAAGGGATCCAGTTTCTGCTTTCTGCACATGGCTAGTGAGTTTTCCCAACACTATTTATTAATAGTGTTAACAGGGAAGTCTTTCCCCATTGCTTGTTTTTGTCAGGTTCGTTAAAGATCAGATGGTTGTAGATGTGTGGTGTTGCCTCCAGGGCCTCTGTCTGTTCCATTGGTCTATATCTCTGCTTTGGTACCAGTACCATGCTGTTTTGATTACTGTAGCCTTGTAGTATAGTTCAAAGTCTGGTAGTGTGAGGACTCCAGCTTTGTTCTTTTTGCTTAGAATTGACTTGGCTATGCGGGCTCTCTTTTGGTTCCATATGAAGTTTAAGGTGTTTTTTTCCAGTTCTGTGAAGAAGATCATTGGTAGCTTGATGTGCATAGCTTTGAATCTGCCAATTACTTTGGGCAGTATGGCCATTTTCACGATATTGATTTTTTCTAACCACGAGCATGGAATGTTTCTCCATCTGTTTGTGTCCTTTCGTATTTTGTTCAGCAGTGGTTTGTAGTCCTCCTGGAAGAGGTCCTTTACATTCCTTGTTAGTTTTATACCCAAGTATTTTATTCTCTTTGTAGCAGTTGTGAATGGCAGTTTGTTCTTGATTTAACTCTCTTTAAGTCTGTTATTGGTGTAAAGGAATGCTTGTGATTTTTGCATGTGGATTTTGTATCCTGCCAAACTAAGCTTCGTAAGTGCAGGAGAAATAAAGTCCTTTATGAACAAACAATTACTCAGAGATTTCATCACCACCAGGCCTGCTTTACAAGAGCTCCTGAAAGAAGCACTAAACATAGAAAGGAACAACCAGTACCAGCCACTCCAAAAACGTACCAAATGGTAAAGAGCATCGACACAATGAAGAAACTGCATCAACTAACGGGCAAAAGAGCCAGCTAGCATCAAAATGGCATGATCAGATTCACACATAACAATATTAACCCTAAATGTAAATGGGCTAAATGCCCCAGTCAAAAAACACAGACTGGCAAATTGGATAAAAATTCAAAACCCATCGGTGTGCTGTATCCAGGAAACCCATCTCACATGCAAGGATACACAAAGGCTCAAAATAAAGGGATGGAAGAAGATTTAGCAAGCAAATGGAGAGCAAGAAAAAACAGGAGTTGCAATTCTCATCTCTGATAAATTAGACTTTAAACCAACAAAGATCAAAAGAGACAAAGAAGGACATTACATAATGGTAAAAGGAATGATGTATCAAGAAGAGCTAACGATCCTAAATATATACGCACCCAATACAGGAGCACCCAGATACATAAGGCAAGTTCTTAATGACTTACAAAGAGACTTAGACTCCCACACAATAATAGTGGGAGATTTTAACATCCCACTGTCAATATTAGACAGATCAATGAGACAGAAAATTAACAAGGATATCCAGGACTTGAACTCAGACCTGGACCAAGCAAACCTAATAGGCATTTACAGAAATCTCCACCCCAAATCCACAGAATATACATTCGTCTCAGCATCACATCACACCTTCTCTAAAATTGTCCACATAATTGGAAGGAAATCACTCCTCAGCAAATGCAGAAGAACGGAAATCATAACAATCAGTCTCTCACACGGCAGTGCAACCAAGTTAGAACTCAGAATTCAGAAACTAACTGAGAACCATACAACTTCATGGAAACTGAACAACTGGCTCTTGAATGTTGACTGCATAAACAATGAAATGAAGGCAGAAATAAAGAAGTACTTCTAAATCAACGAGAACAAAGACACAACATACCAGAATCTCTGGGACACAGTAAAAGCAGTGCCTAGAGGAAAATATATAGCAATAAATGACCACATGAGAAGCAAGGAAAGATCTAAAATCAATACCCTATCATCAAAATTGAAAGAGCTGGAGGAGCAAGATCAAAAAACTCAAAAGCTAGCAGAAAACAAGAAATAACTAAGATCAGAGCAGAACTGAAGGAGACAGAGACATAAAAAAACCTTCAAAAAATCAATAAATCCAGGAGCTGGTTTTTTGAAAAGATCAACAAAACAGACAGACCACTAGCCAGATTAATAAAAAAGAAAATAGGGAATAACCAAATAGATACAACAAAAAATGATAAAGGGATATTACCACAGATTCCACAGAAATACAAACCATCATTAAAGATTATTACAAACAACTCTATGCACATAAACTAGTAAACCTGGAAGAAATGGATAAATTCCTGGGCACTTGCACCCTCCTTCAAGCCTAAACCAGGAAGAAGTCAAAATCCTGAATAGACCAATAACAAGGACAGAAGTTGAGGCAGCAATTAAGAGCCTACCACCCAAAAAAAGCCCAGGTCCAGATGGGTTCACAGCCAAATTCTACCAGACATACAAGGAGGAGCTAGTACCATTCCTTATGAAACTATTCCAGACAATCCAAAAAGGGGAAATCCTTCCCAAATCATTTTATGAGACCAACATCATCCTGATACCAAAACCCGGCAGAGACTCAGTAAGAAAAGAAAACTTCAGGCCAATATCCATGATGAACATAGATGCAAAAATCTTCAATAAAATACTGGCAAGCCGATTGTAACAGCACATCAAAAAGCTTATCCACCATGATCAAGTAGGATTCATCCCAGGGATGCAAGGCTGGTTCAACATACGCAAGTGTATAAATGTAATTCACCACATAAACAGAACCACATGATTATCTAGATGCAGAGAAGGCCTCTGACAAAAATTCAACAGCCATTTATGCTAAAAACTCTCAATAAACTAGGTATTGATGGAACTTATCTCAAAATAATAAAAGCTATTTATGCCAAACCAACAGCCAATATCATACTGAATGGGCAAAAACTGGAAGCATTCCCTTTGAAATCTGGCACTAGACAAGGATGCCCTTTCTCACTACTCCTATTCAATATAGTACTGGAAGTTCTAGCCAGAGCAATCAGGAAAGGAAAAGAAATAAAGGGTATTCAAATAGGAAAGGAGGAAGCCAAATTGTCTCTATTTGCAGATGACATGATTGTATATTTAGAATTCCCCATTGTCTCAGCCCAAAAATCTCCTGAAACTGATAAGCAACTTCTAGCGCCTTCTTGTCTTCTTGTCTAACTTAAGGGTGTGTATGGTGGTGGAGGAGGGGAAAGTTAAAACAAACAAACAAACTACAACAACAACAACAAAGCCTGTTGTGAGAAACAGCCCCAGGACACAAAACACTAAAGGATTGAGCTTTAATCATAAGATTGTGCTTTTCCTCACTACCTAATACTTACCATCACCTAATGTATAATAAAAATGGATTATAGCTGAAAAAACTGCAAGAGACAGACTCTCTATTCCTTAGGGTTATCAAAAGACAAAAATTGATAGAATTGAACACAGACGTAGAAAAATTTACTATTGTAGTTGAAGAAGACCATAACACTCCTCTTTCAGCAATTGGCAGATCAAGAAGGTAGAAAACCATTAAGGGTAAAGTTGACCTGAAGACCATTATCAATCAACTTGATATAATTGACATTTATAATGTACTCCATAAAACAATAACGGAATACACATTCTTCACTGTCTCACATGGAAATTGACCAAGATAAATTACATTCTGAGACATAAGACACACCTTAACAAATTGAAATAATAGAAATTATACAATTCCTTTGTGCTCTGAAACCACAAAGGAATTCAACCATAAATCAGTAAAATAGTAATAGTTGGAAGATTTCCAAATATTTGAGGATAAAACAATATACTTTATATGAAAATGAGTAAAAAATTTTCTCAAATAAATTTTTAAAATATTGTACTAAATAAAAAAATAGAAATTACTAAAATTAGTTAAAACAGTGAAAGTTGTGCTTAAAGAAACACTTATGCCACTAAATACACATATGAGAAAAAGCAAAAACTCTAAAATAAATAATACAGCTTCCTTCTAAGGAAACTAAAGAAGAGAATGTAGTGCTAAAGCAATTAAAAGAAACGCAGAAGAAATAATTAAAACAAAATCAATAAAATTAAAAACAAGAAATCAATGGAGAAAAACAATGAAACCTCACTAGTATCTTTGAAATATATTGATAAATTGTTTTGAGGGTCTTTTTTTTTAAATTAAATTGTTAAAACTCTAGCCAGGCTAACCAAACAAAAGTGAGAAGACACAAATTACAAATATTAGAAATGAAAGAGTGGTCATCACTACTGAATTCATTATATTAAAAGATAATAGGAAATACTGTGAACAACTCTATCTCACAAATATCATAAATAGCATAACATAGATGAAATGCACCAATTTCTTCAACCACTCTATCAAAACTCCCACAAGAGAAATAGATAATCTTAATAGGATAATTATTAAATAAATTGAATCAATAATTAATAATATGAAATATAGAGCATGGGCCCATATATTTTTACTAGCAAATTTTATCAATTCTAGTATCAATTTTCTATATTACCTCATTCTCACACTGCTATAAAGACATACTGAGACTGCACAATTTATGAAGAAAAGAGATTTAACTAACTCACAGTTCTGCAGAATGTACAGGAAGCATGGCTGGAGAGGCCTCAGGAAAATTACAGTCATGTTGCAAGGGCAAAAGTGAAACAAGCACCTTGACATGGCAGAACAGGAGAGTGAACAGGGAAGTGTTACACATTTTTAAACAATCAGATCTTTACTCATCACTACTGATATCCCTTCTTACTTATACTTATATAAATAAAGAATCATATGCTATATTTAGTCTATATATATATATATATATATATATACATATATATATATATATATATAACACAATCCCCACCAACAATACATCAAGTCATATTGGGGATATTGACAAAGTCATTGTAAAATATAGCCTATATTCATTAAATATATTTTAAATATAGCCTATATTTATTAAATATCATAAAATATAGCCTATATTTATTAAATATCATAAAATGTAGCCTATAATTATTAAATATAGGTATATATTTAATATTTATATTAATATAGGATATATATTAATACAGGGTATATATTTAATATTTATATTAAATATAGCCTATATTTAGGCTACATATAAATGAGTATACATAAGAAGTGATATCCGTTTCCCAAATCACTTCCAGAAAATATAAGCAGAGAAACATTTCCTATCTCATTCAAAGAGGTCTCCACTATCTTAATATCGAAATTAAAATAACACAGTTAGAGAAAACTACACATCAATATATTTCATTTACATATATTCTCAAGAAAATATTAGTACATTGTATGTAACATGTACAAAAGAATTATGCTCCATGACAAACTGAGCCTTATTCCAGGTATGCAAAACGAGTTTAACATTTGAAAATTAATTAATGTGGCTTGCCACGACAACATCATAAAGAACCAAAATTATATGTTTATATAATTAAGGTAGAAAATGATTTGACTAACCTAACACCATGTTTAGTAAAACTTTTTGGCAAGTTAATAATAGAAGAAAAATCCATCATCTACAAAGCCTATAGATGATATCATACTTCATGATGAGATACTTAGGTGGTTTCTCTTAAGACTGAAAACAAGGCAAGGATGTTCTCTTTCACCATGCCTAGTTAACATCCTAATGGAAGTTTTAGCAAATGCAATAAGATAAGAAAGTAAAATAAAGGTATGAAGATAGAGTAGGGAAGTAAAACTGCCTGTGTTTGCCAATGAATAATTATGTATATAAAAATTCCCCAAAATTGTGGCCCAAAACACCGAAATAACCCACCTGGAACTAATACATGAGTTTATCATAATCACAAATAAAACATTAATGTAACAGTCATTTCTGCCTATATCCCAGCAATAGATTATTGAAATTGAGTTTTTAAGTAACATAGCATTTACAATGATTTATTTAGTTATACATCTAAAAAATGTCCATGGGATCTGTATGCTAAAACTATAAAACTCGTCGATGACAGACTGGACAAGGAAAATGTGGCACATATACACCATGGAGTACTATGCAGCCATAAAAAATGATGAGTTTGTGTCCATTGTAGGGACATGGATGACCCTGGAAACCATCATTCTCAGCAAACTGACACAAGAACAGAAAATCAAACACTGCATGTTCTCACTCATAGGCAAGTGTTGAACAATGAGAACACATGGACACAGAGAGAGGAGCATCACACACTGGGGTCTGTAGCAGGGAATTAGGAAAGGGACAGTGCAGGGTGGAGAGTTGGGAGGGATACCATGGGAAGAAATGTCAGATATAGGTGATGGGGAGAAAGGCAGCAAACCACATTGCCATGTATGTACCTATGCAAAAAAAAAAAAAAGTAATTCAAATCTTGAATCCAAAGCAAAGTTTTATTTTATATACCCTGTGCAAGTTCTTCAAACTCTCAAAGTCTTAATTTCCTCACAGAAAACAGAAATTAAAATGTTTCTATGTATTCTTTGTGAGACTGAATTACATAAAGCACCTGAGACACCAGTGACTGTTACAATGAACAATTGCAGTGAGCAAATATTATTGTCATACATTCTACTGTAGTAATTCAAAAACAATTCCAAAGAAGGTACTACCCACAGTTAAAATTCATTTTATAATTAATATTTGGAGAAAAGTATCTGATCTGTTCTTTCTTTTCTAATAACATCTGAGAACTTTAAAAATTTCTATTCATGTATGAACATGTAAGAGTATCCAAATGATTTTCAGCAACTGAGTAGTCAGAGAATATATTACTTTATTTAGCTTAACACAGAAAAACTGAAATTAGACTCACCTCAATTTTCTATAAAAGTTAAATTCCAGGCCGGGCATGGTGGCTCATGCCTGTAATCCCAGCACTTTGGGAGGCCAAGGAGCGTGGATCACCTGAGGTCAGGAGTTCAAGACCAGCCTGGCCAACATGGTAAAGTCCTGTCTACTGAAAAATACAAAAATTAACCAGGTGTGGTGGCAGATACCTGTAATCCCAGCTATTCAGGAGGCTGAGGCAGGAGAATTGCTTGAACCCAGGAGGCAGAGGTTGCAATGAGCCAAGATTGCACTCCAGCCTGGGTAACAATTGCATTCCAGCCTGGGTGATGAGCAAGACTCTATCTCAAAAAAAAAAAAAAAAAAAAAAAGGTAAATTCTGATTTAAAAATATAAATTGGCTGGCCTCAGTGGCTCATGCCTGTAATCTAGCACATTGGGAGGCTGAAGCACGTGGATTTCGAGGTAAGGAGTTTGAGACCAGCCTGGCCAATGTGGTGAAACCCCATCTCTACTAAAAATCAAAAATTAGCCAGGTGTGGTGGTATGTGCCTATAATTCCAGCTACTCAGGAGGCTGAGGCAGGAGAATTGCTTGAACCTGGGAGGCGGAGGTTGCAGTGAGCTGAGATCCCACCATTGCACTCCAGCCTTGGTGACAGAACGAGACTCTGTCTCAAAAAACAAACACACACACACACACACACACACACACACACACACACACACACAAATTAGTGCTTTATGTTCATGAGGTGGCTTAATTTATTAATTGCATTTAAATATGAAATTATTTACATATCATATGCTTGGTTTAATTAGGGTCAACAGTAGGTTTAGGATTTCAAAAATTGCTAAATTATAAAAGAAAGACTTTCAACTTTCATTTTTCAAAGAATCAGATTTCTACATGTATTTTTTGTTAGAAATTATTTGGAGGTAGTGAATTTGACCCAGCTCGGGCACAAACTACTTATTTAGGCAAGCAGTTTTGAAATCTATGAGTTAGTGCATCATTTTCAGTCACAATAGTTGAAAGCAGTTTTGTATTGGTTCAGACGCTTTGCTTTAGTGCCTTTTACTCTGTCATATTTGATTTCTACAGTGTAGTAATATTGAGAACATACTTACAGAAAATATATATTGTCTTTTCACTCATGTATTCTACTAGAAGAGTATGTAGTATTATAAGCAATAGTATCAATTCCAAACTTTCAGTTGGAATTATAAGCACACTTATGCATGACCTCAGTAGAAAATATTGAAGCTTATGATTATCTGAATAACATACATATATGTACTTTTAACCTCACAGAAAAATACATGGATTCAATAAGGTACTTTAGAAATAGGTTTACATCTTGGGGTTTAACAGTTTTCACTAAAATGAGCCAATCTGTTCCCAATTTATTTCATCATTCATTCTCTAGTAGGCAGCATAAATGTAATAAGCAGAAAATACTGTGTCCATATTAAAATAACTCTTCTAAGTTGTGTTAAATGATTAGCAATACTTCATGATCAACATAAAGTAGGCACAGGATTTGCTTTGGAGATGCACGTAGATGAATTGTATTGGAAGAAATAATACATCGTTAGAATTTGTACAGATTTCATCTGGAGACCTTTGCTAGATTTGCCTTTCAGTGCTATGGCAACAGATTCCCAGCAGGATACAGAGATAGTCATGTGATTAATCACAGTGGACCTCATGTCCTTGGGTTGCAATACCAAAACTGACATTTTTTTATACCAAAGGGTTTGAGTCCTGACAAGCATCTGTGAAGCTTTTCTGCTTAATCTCACCCTGTCTATACTATATCTCTTTCTAGAACAGGAAATGTGATTATTGGCTTAAAAACTCAGGTTTAGAGATGTGTAAAATAGAAATTAGCATTTTTTTTTTTTTTTGAGACAGAGTTTTGCTCTTGTTATCCAGGCTGGAGAGCAATGGTGCCACCTTGGCTCACTGCAACCTCCGCCTCCTGGGTTCAGGCAATTCTCCTGCCTCAGCCTCCTGAGTAGCTGGGATTACAGGCACGCGCCACCGTGCCCAGCCAATTTTTTGTATCTTTAGTAGAGACGGGGTTTCACCATGTTGACCAGGATGGTCTCGATCTCTTGACCTCGTGATCCACCCGCCTCGGCCTCCCAAAGTGCTGGGATTACAGGCTTGAGCCACCGCGCCCGGCCAGAAATTAGCATATTTTTAAAAGACACACACATATGCAATATACGTATATATAGTACAAGTATACCTATGCATATGTATTTATTTATTCAGACAAAAAAAAAATCTTACCTGTAAGAATGTTTATATTGAGAAGTATGTCAAAGATTAACTTTGAATAGCATTTATAGTGTTGATAAAGAAAAGAGAAAACCATTTCACAGATTGCTTTCTATCGCACAATGGAAAATATTGACATGGAAAGAAAGAAATTTTCCAAATAGAAATACTCTAAGAAAAGAACATATATATTACTGATAGGTTCTATTTTCTTTGCAACATATTATCACTTAAAAAGCAATAAAAGTTTACACAAGAGATGGATGGGCAGTTAAATTAAATGACATTGATTCAAAGCTTGGAAAAAAAAGTGGCGACTCAAATCTACTATTTGATTAAGTACTGGCTCTTGTTACTTAGGAGTCTGCCAAAAAGTTTGAATTTTATCCAAAGAGGTCTATTATTCTTTTCACCATTTTTAAACCCTGAAAGCAAGAGGGACATAAAATACACATGCATTGAACAAAAACTGAAAGGAAGCAATTAATTTGGAACAAATGTCCATTCATGTGTTAAAAATAAAAGCCCTAACAAGAGCCTAGTGGAAGCATATAGGTGTTATGTCTGCCACCAAATTCTGTGCCCAGACGTAAGATTATTCTTAAATCTTTGGCTGAGCATTTTAAGTTTTCATACTCATAAGACATTGTTCCTTCAAATTTTGAACATTAAATTAGCTCTTAGTATATTCACTTGATATATAGCAAATTAATATCAAGATCTACAATCTAAGCTCTAAAACAGTAGTTTTTACTTTTTCAACAGAATTTCAAAAAATACATTTAGTTGTATAAAGAAGAAGGGATTATATATGCTTATTATTATCTCGTTCATTTAGATGGACAGTGAGATTTGGATGAGGTTAGAAAGTATTGCATTGAATTCTATTAGCAGTAAGAAAGTGTTTTATGTATTATACGGTAAATTATAAGACTATAGGTTTGGCCGGGCGCGGCGGCTCACGCCTGTAATCCCAACACTTTGGGAGGCTGAGGCGGGTGGATCATGAGGTCAAGAGATCAAGACCATCCTGGTCAACATGGCGAAACCCCGTCTCTACAAAAGATACAAAAAAAAAAAAAAAATAATAGCTGGGCATGGTGGCGCGTGCCTGTAATCGCAGCTACTCAGGAGGCTGAGGCAGGAGAATTGCCTGAACCCAGGAGGCGGAGGTTGCGGTGAGCCGAGATCGCGCCATTGCACTCCAGCCTGGGTAACAAGAGCGAAACTCCGTCTCAAAAAAAAAAAAAAGACTATAGGTTTAACAGATCACTAGATATAATATTTTCATTTTTCTATTAATTATATTCTACCTGGTTGTACAGTTTTGTTTAATGTACTATTTTCTAATAGTTTAAAATTTACTATAAGTGTAAATACTTTTTACATTTCAAAATTCTGTGGTTTTAATCACTTTATAGAGAACATTTCGGTGGCATAATCAAAATTACAATGTCAAGTGAAAGTAATATGTTATTAATTAAAAATTATTTAAGAATATTCAGAAGATAAATATAAGTCAAAAGAAGAAAACTTAAAATACCCATAACATTCTCCACAACATAATCATTCCGAACACATTGATACAAACCTTTTCAGATGCAAGTGGGTTCTTGACTTGATGTACATAATTTCAGTATAGTACAGTGGGGGCATTTCAAATAGGAAAATTAAAGCTACAAACATTATTTAAGGTCATGTTTTTATATGATTTTGGTTAAATAGGTACAGAGTCTCTGATGACATTACCAACTCTTAACACACTGAAGATGCTTAATAAATTTTAAAGCACTTAGATAGAAATGCTATATATGTGTAAATATATGTTGATGAATTATACTCCCTGACATACAAAAGAGGAAAAGAGGATTGACTAAAGACAGTATTGCAATTAGGGCATCAGAGTATTTCATGTAGGTCTAACCTGAATATGGAAGAAATCCACATCAATACTATTCATCAAATAATAACTCATTAAGCAGTCACAATGTCTGTATACTATCTATCTTTTGCATGAGATGACTGTCACTACCCTAATTTTATAGGAGAGAAATGTGAGATAAGAGACAATAAAAGCATTTAGGGAAAAGAGAATATAACTGATAGAGCTAGAAGTTGGCCACATATATCCAACTAAGAGTTTATTTTCTTAACCATTCTGCATTACTGATTCACAGTTGTAGCTGGTGATTCTAGGTGCTATTAATAATGATGATAGATTAATTCCATCTCATCTACTGAACTCTGAGAGAAATTCTGGACAGTCTGGAGTTATCTATAGTCAGTCATTAGTAAAAGGTAAAGCTTTTACAACTATCACTCTTATTTAAAAAGCAATATTTAAATTCGGGTTACATTGCTCATGGCATTGCAAGTTTATCAAATTCCAGCTGCCAGCCAAATCTTTGCAATTATAGGAAATTAAGACAAAATAAAAGAAATGGTCAAAAATTTAATTTGCTATATTAATATAAATTTTATTCCCCTCTTTTTTGAGAGTAAGAAGTGAGAATAGTGCAGTTGTCAGGGTCAGTTAAGACAAAAAATATATGGGGCTTCCTAAAACACATATTAAAATATTGATTATAGTGTTGTCATGTTATTGGTTATTTCATTGTAGAACTACCATATATGGTAAAGATAAGAAAGTCACGTATGAATAATCAGCTTCAAAAATAAAAGAGTGCAATTCACTGCATAGGTGTTCTGTGGGTGACAAAAAAAAATGACATCAAATTGAAGTTTGCAAAATACTAGAGGAAATGTGTATGTTTGAACTCCAATACAATTCTCAACTACAGAGTAGCTTTACAAATATACCATTCACAAGATACCACCACAAACCAGTTAAATTAGTGAACTTTGGTAGCCATCTATGCCTAGTGTTCCATTATTCCAATGATAAGCGTGTGGGAGGTATTTATATCCTACTGCTCAAGGTCATCGCCAAAATCTGATTGCAAACATCCAAAAAAATGGCAACCGCAGGCATAAATGGGTTAATAGAACCCTAGCAGTGATAGTCTTTTATACCACAAGGTATAAAAACTTGTTCTACCAGATGATTCCAATGGGCTGCATCCATTAGAAACTGTACCCCTGTGAAAGGGTACACGAAGGATTCCGTTTTCTTGCATCCATCTAATTCTCTTCTTTTTACCATCACCCGATATACTAGCATCTTAAACTGACAATCCCTTAATCTCTGCTGAAAGAAGCATTTTCATGCCCTTGGTTTAAAGATGAAAATGTATTAAACAATTTCTCTAAATATATTCAGAAAAAATACTGCTTATAAGCTACTATAGTGGTTTCTAAAAGGCTAGAGTGAATTAAAAAATAAAGTTTTCCTATACGCTAGTAGATTCTGCTTCTCATTGAGATGATTCTTATGCGCAACTAGTTTGCATTTTTAGAAATTTCAAATCAATAGAACTCCTTCTTTTCCTAATAAACTCATATACGTTATTTCAGTTAATAAATATAGGTTGGACTACTTGGCTTTGTGAAGCAGTGGGGGAGGAGGTAGAAGGCCCAGAGTTATTTATTTTACCCTTTTATGTGCAATTTGGCAGGCCGAGAAGTAACATGTGGCTCTAAGGGATGAAAAATGTAGCCTAGCTTCATGGTTTCCAAATTAACGTACCAAGAAATCCAGCTGTACTTTTTTGCATCTCTTTGGATTGTATGAATTGCATTCACTTTTTTATAGTAGTCAACGTACTTTCTTTCTGGAGTTACATGTTTCTGATTATCACAACTAAAGATCTACTACTAGAAGAACACCAGAAAAGTACTTACATTTTGAGAACTTTTATTAATCTGTCAGCATGCTTTGCTAGTTTCTGTTTTTTCCAGGTCCTTAATGCCGAGTTCTCTGATGCCCCTAACAGCCTACTGAAACCCATCCCAGTGCGTCAGTCAGTACTCACAGAAATAGGACAAATAAGATTGGCATCCTTTTATCCTTCCTATCACATGCATTGCATTCATTCCCTCCATGCCCCTATTAACCACAGCCATTAAGAACACACTCTATTATTACTAAAATCCCAGATGCAGCTGACGGCTTGCTGTGTTAGAACTGCCTCTTGGCTTGCTCACAGCTTGTTTTTACCACTCGGTAATGCTTCTCAGAGCTAGTTGGCGCTGTGACTGTTTATTCGTCTGAACTTGGCTGTGCTTTTGGTCTCCTCATCTCATTTTTGGCCCTACTCCTCAGCAGAGAGCAGAGACTGGTGTCTCACAACACCACAGATGTGAAATGACTTGAAAACAACACCCCTAGCTGCTGCTACAAGGAATGATATTTAAGTCAAGGCACTCCCCAGTGAGGGAAGAGACTTTTCAGCTGGGATTCTAAGTAAAAAAATATTCTGCCTCTGTGGTGTGAATTTAAAATAACCATCCTAACACCACAGTGATGACCAAAGCAGGAGAGAGCATTATGACAATTATCACTCAGGTAGTAGAGAGGCACCTGAAGCACCATTCTGACCGCTGACAATGCCACCCATCTGCAGAGTGTATAAAAGAAAAGTCAAAGCTTCCATAGAAATTAAATGAAGATGACTCAGACCTGAAAAAATCTTTTAAAAGTTTAAAAAAAACCGCAAAATTGTGAGTCTAGAAACAAGGCTCTGCAGTTAGAAACTAGAATACTTAGAGCATGTAGGAAGATTCCTTAAAGGTCTGAATAAGAAATCCTGCACTAATACTGCATCATTTTACTTATGAGTAGAATCTAAAATAGACAAATTCACAGAAGCACAGAGAGGAATCGTGGTTGCCAGGGTTTGGGGTGAGGGGTGAAGAATGGGAAGGTGTTGGTCAAAGGGCACAGAGTTTCAGTTATACAAGATGAAAACGTTTTGGAGATAAAATGCACAGCATGGTGACTGAAGTTAACAATACAGTGTTACGCACCTGAAATTTGCTACGAGAGTACATTGTAAGTGTTCTCACACCTCTACACACACATCACCCCTCCCCATCACACACAAAGGTAAATAAATGAGGTGATAGAATTGTTAATTAGCTTGATTATATTGATAATTTCACAGAGTACGCATATATACGTTTAAAGTGCACAACTTGATTGTACGTATATACGTATGTACGTATGTATATATATAAATACACACGCATCAAGTTGTGCCCTTTAAATGTATAATTTCCATCAGTCAATTATATCCCAATAAAACTGAAAAAAAAAAGAAGTCTAGAACAAAAACAACTATTTTGATCTCCCTGGAATTAGCTCTTCTTGAAGACAGAATAGAAACTGACTGGCAGCCCCTCTTTACCCTTTTTGGCTCTTACAGTATAATTATGTAAAATGTATAATTATAGGATAGGGTTCACTTAATCCCACAAAAAGCATTTGTTATCTTTTAAATCCTGGATGAAAAACAACACAAACAAAAACCAAAAGACAACAACAAATAGACAAATGAAAAACATAGATGGTCTTGCTACAGCGAAGAACCTAGACAGGGTGCTTAGATTACCATTTTGGTAGTCAGGCTAGAAAGAGTCCATCTGAAAGCAGCTCCAGTCCATAAAAATGCTTGATTTTTCTGAGATCCTCACTTCACCTACAAATTATCTATATATGTAGTTTTGCCCAAGCCACATAAAAGACAAGAAGTAAAATATGCTCAGAAAGAGACTTAATCTGGTGATAATTTCTAACCCCATGTATGTATCCAGGCAGTCTAATAATCAAAACTGTGGAAATATGCAAGAACTAATTTTTTATTTCTGAAAGATCCCTAAATGGAATTAATCTGACTGCTGCAAATGGAACACTATAATCCATGGAGTGTCTGTTGTGCAGAGCCCCTGAAGACTGGCTGCTGTGAAGTTTGACACAGTTCTAATTTGGCTTCCTTTCAAAGGAGGTATTCCAATCTTATCTTTGAATAATTGAGCAAAGCAATTATGCAGTCTCTAGGAAAGCATTAATGTGCCCGTGGAGGACACTACAACGTATTTCCCCATCATTTCATAATTTATTGATTTTAGAAAACAGTTAATTTCTCTTTAACTGACCCATATTCTGCAGTACATGAAAACCGCCCAGTTAACCACTTCTTAGGTACACATTTAAAGAAGTTTGCCAAACCTAGTTGTACATCACTGATTTTACAATTTGTCTTCCTTATTGTAAGGCATTATTTTAAACATTGGCAGTTTTTAGTTTAAATATTGATTTAAACTCTACTATTTATTTCCACTAGCTCACGGTCTATAATGCTTTTGGGATTATTCATAGCAAGATCGCCCAATTGCTAATTGAGAGTGTGAAAGGCTCATTCTTATCTCAGAAGGTTGTAAAATGTGAGTGATAAATATATTGCAAAAGGGGAACATCCATCAAATGAACAGGGTTTGAGACCTTGATATTCTAAACTGTGACTACAAATAAAAAAGGTAGGTATTATGAAAAAAACAACAGCAATATTTGAAGCCAAAATAAAATAAGGCATTAATGCTTGAAATCATGTGTAAAAACCGAGGGTAGAGGAAATTTAAACATTTTCAGAGTAGGAAGCCTGCTGGTTAGTGTCGAGTCAGGTGGGATATTTTTCTTTGTCCATCCACCATAACTACTTTATTCCATTCATTCCATTTTGACAGCTTTCTTACAGCTCTTTTTTTAAAAAAGTCCTGTTTTTAGGACTTTACTATTTTTAGACATACTAAAAATATTGGCAAAGGAGAGAAAAAAAATCAATAATTCAATTTTCTTTCAGATAAAATCCCTGGAAACATTTTAGCAGATATACTTCCAGTAGTATTTTGTTCATTTTATCTCTTCTTACTGTTGTAATATACAAGTATTAGATAATAATCTGAAAAAAGAAGCTAGAAGTAATAATAATCAAAGCTAGTAAAACAATCTCTAAGGCCAAAATCAGTGTTAGCATACTAGTGCATATTTTTCCATAACACGATGACCTGTGAATGAGAATGAACACTCAGGTCATCGAACCTCAGTGGGCAGCGTGAGAAAGACAGACTAGCTTGATGTTGACCCATTTAGATTGCACCATTGTTGTCCCACTTATAAGAAATCCATGACTGCTGCAATCTCGTGGGATTTTGGTTAAATCCAAACTATCCGGCTGCAGCTCTGCACAAGAATAGGCTTTACCTTTCAATGGAATGGATGGTTTCATTGTCAATTATCCTCAGATAATTTTGCAACTATCCATACTTTCCTAAAGGGGATGAGGGAGAGGACTCAGGATAGTACTTAGATTTTAAATAGATACATTTTTCCTTTTTCTGAGGGAATTTCTGAATATCAGATATGTATTGCTTTAGAAATCTCAAATAAGAAGGATTATAAAAAACATTAAGAATTTTAATTTATATTTTTAAGCTACTCAAAATGTTTTATGTAAAACTTAGACCTATGAAAGAATTGTTAAAAATAGCTTGTTTGACACTCTCTTCCTTTCTCTCCTGGCCCTGCTCAAAGGTGTCAGTTATATGATGATTATTATGTTGTAAGATCTATACTACTCATACTATGTTTTATAGCCATAATTCTTGGAGATAAAAATACAGAGAAATAACTATTAAGAAAAAAGATATCTAAATCTCTCTCTATATAGAAATATATGCACATACACATATATGTAGTTATTAATAAGAAAATAGTATGCAAATACACACTAAACACTAATTGTTTTTAATTTACAAAAGTATCTTATGTTTTATAAAACACATGTTTGTCTCAAAATGGGATATGAACAAGTGATATGATTAAAATGTGTTAATTATGTTAAAGATGTATTTACCAAATAAAAAATACAAATAAGATTCAGTTTCATTAATTTTTTTCAAAATTTCAGAATATTGATAATTTCCAAATCATATCACGGTACAATTCACAACTGATTTTGTGAATCTAGTAAAATGAATCTAATACAGTTTTTTTGATAAAGAATTCTGTTAAGATGTTATAGACTGAATGTTTGTGTCCTCCCAAAATTCACATGATGAAATCCTAATCCCCAATGTAATGATATTAGGAAGTAGAGACCTTTGGAAGGCAATTAGGTCATAAAAGTGGAGTCCTTGTGATAAGATTAATGCCTTTATAAAAGGGAAAGGGACATGAGTATTTCTATCTCTGCCTCGTGAGGATGCAATGAAAAGATGGCTGTCCGCAAACAGGAAGAGTGCTCATACGTGCCACAGAATCTACCAGTGCCTTTAATCTTGGACTTCCCAGGCTCTGAAAGGGTGAAGAATAAATGGTTGCTGCCTAAGCCACCTGTATATAGCAGCCCAAACTGACTAATACATAAGATTTTTAAAAATTTACCAGCAGATGCATGAATGTAAGCACATAAAAATATAAAACATTCAAATTCAATAATATAACAAAATATTAATCTGCACAATCAAGTATATTACTATGCTTTGTTGTTTTATAATTGAAACTATTTTCATGTACCTTATATCACATTAGTAGTAGAAAACCTACATCTCAATAAATGTAGAAAAAGTTTTAGTGAATGCAATTTGACATCATTCTTAATCATAACCAACTAGTAATTTAAAAATACTTTTTAGTTGTGATAATAAAATATTTTGAAAATGCATCTAAGAAGTGCTCGCCATTTGTAACAAGCTCCTTGAATACAACAGGGCCCTAAAAAAGATTAAGTGTTATAAAAGACATTCTATATTTAGTATCATACAATTTAGGAGATTGTTTTATTTAGGAGATTGTAATAAGAAAACATTCATTAAGAAGGAATGACTCAAAGAAAAGAAGAGATCTGAGATCAAATAGACATCAGAGATCTACCTGAGATCAGGTAGACAAATGAGTCATGTGAGATTTATGGGATTTGCGACAAAGGTTAGAGATGATTCTTTTATCTGAGACATTCTGGAAAGGTGGGGATAGATCTTACCTTTGAATACACAAGTGCAGGGTGGTCCTCGTGATGATAGGTTTCCTAGAACACAAAAGAGTGGAGAAATGTCTTAATCATTGACATTTTCTGGAAGCACAGAGCTCAGATAAAGTTCAGTATTGTCAATGTCTACCTGGTACATCACATGAGTGTGCAACTAAAGTTATCCACCATGACTTGGCATTATAAGATCCATCACGTCCTGTAACCAGATAGCCACAGTGACCATTGAAAATGCAAACGGTGGCTGGGCACGGTGGCTCATGCCTGTAATCCCAGCACTTTTGGAGGCTGAGGCTGGTGCTTACCTGAGGTCAGGAGTTCTGGACCTGCCTGAACTGAAGAAACTCTGTCTCTACTAAAAATACAAAATTAGCCAGGCATGGTGGCGCATGCCTGTAATTCCAGCTACTCAAGAGGATGAGGCAGGAGAATTGCTTGAACCCAGGAGGCAGAGGTTGCAGTGAGCCAAGATCGCACCAGTGCACTCCAGGCTGGGCAACAAGAGTGAAACTCCATCTCAAAAAATTAAAAAGAGAAAAAAGAAAATGCAAATGGCATATTTTGAATTGGGTCCAATAAGCTCCAAACTCATAAGTAAGTTTTTTATATGGATGGCTCCAATTCTCATGTTACCTAGTTCTATTGTACCTATGCTTCTTCCTCAAGTCAAATTATGATCTAATGAAGATATTCATATGATCAACTTGCAAAGAAGAAAAAAATCAGGACTGGTTAAAATACAAGTGTACTATGTTGTTCTAATTATCGACTAATGAGTACAATTTTGAAAAAAATTTACCAGCAGATGCATGAATGCAAGCACACAGATGTATTTGTGCATCTAAATAATATACTTTAATATAAAGTGTGTTATTTCATATATAAGATTATACATATATTATATATAATAAAGTATGTTAATTCTGTCATTACAGACCTACTCAGTGCTTGTCTTAATGACATTTAAGGGACTAGCCTTCCAATAGCAAGACTTGATTATCATATGGAGAAAAATAACTTGAAGTATGAGTATACACAGACTCTTCAGCAGGAGGGAGTGGCTTTTCCTGATTGATCAAGGTTCTAGAAGGAACAATATTTGAAGACTAGGGACAAGAAGCTCTCAAGAAAATGTATAGGGACACATCTGCCAGAGAGCATGTGACTATTAATGAGTCTATTCACAGAAGAAATTCTAAAAATATTTTAGATGAATAGAATGACTCATCCTGTGGCTGTAAGTCTATTTCTGTTCAGTGCTGATTCAGTGAACAGAGCAACCATGGAGACAAAGGTCCAAATGTATACAAATCCACCACAATTAGTTCTCTTTAAACTAATCACACTTCTGAATGACCAACTTGCTGCCCAAGACACTAATGCTGAACAATTGATATAGCATCATTCCCAAATATATAACCATTTCTTTGGTGGCAATTAAATGATATTTGGCCATATCTTAAAGGGAACAGGTCATATTTAAATTACATCTTACCATGGATATGGGCTTCCGTTTCCCATCCACAATGCAACTGACAGCATTACTAACAGTTTGAATAATCATGGGTGTACATCATAGCTGATCTATTAAAATGGTACTCCACACAATATTCCTGCAAAGGATTGCACACATTGATTAAAAATGAGGGGCCATAATGGGTGCACAGCCATGGGATACACCAGTCTTATCATACAACCTGTTAAACAGAAGCAGTTGACCAATGGTATGGTTTGTTAAAGGCTCAGACGGTGCATCAGATTAGGAATTACACTCTCCAGATTAGAGCATTACTTTTCAGGATGCAGTGTATGCATTGGACTATCAGCTGAAGTCTGGTATTTTGTGCTCTATAGATGGACCAAGAGATGGAAGTAGGATTGGCTCTATTACTTTTACTTCTAGTGAACCAAATACGCAATTTGTTTTCATATTTCAATTACCTTAGGCTCTGCCTGTTTACAAGCGGTGGTTTTCAGCAGAAAAAACTCAGCTAAAAGACACGGTAAGGGCTCCACTCAACCTGAAGTTGCAGCTGCTCCCTGGCTTCTCAGGACTCTTCATGTTACAAGTACTAACTGTACTAGCAGAAGAAGGTCATTGCTTCTAGTCGTCATCAGGAAATAAGTTTACGTCTATGAAATGCGAGTAGGGGAGGTTATACCTAGAATACAAGGAATTCATTGGGAAATGGCTCGGTGTTTCTGTGTCCAATGATATAAGTAAATAGCCTAAGAGGGTAGCAAATTAAGGATTTCAATCCTTGGGAGTAGCCTTCTAGGTCTAGGCCACACCAGTAGGCAAACAAACAATCCAGGCCAGCTGTGGTGCCGATCTAAGACGAGGGAAACACAGAGTTGTAACAGAGAAGGAAGATGATTAATATCAATTATGATATTTGGACCCGCTGCAGCAACAGAGATTATTTTGCTTTCCCTTACCTCTCTGTCCAGCTGTCACTATGGTGACAACACACATGTTCTCTCTGCTGGAATGCGCTTTCCTCTTGATATTCATTCCCACACATCATTCAAGTCTGCTCAAACGTTACCCTCTTAATAGTGTCTTCCTGGTTATTTTAAATGACATTTTTTCCTACTCTCCAGTTTTTCTGTCCCCTCTTTTCCTACTCTACATCATACTTAGCAATTTTAAACAAAATTACTTGCATATTTATAAATTTATGCATTAATTACTTATTTATATATATATATTTGTTGTTTCTCTCCTCATATGAAAAATTCACAAGCTCAGGAATTTCTGGGTTTTTTTTTTTCCACTGTTGTATCCCTATCACGCAGAAGAGTTCCTGGCTCATAACAAATATTTAATAAATATTTATAAAACAGATGAATTAATTTCCTTTATATTTTGGATGATGACTCCTGAATCTACAGCTTCAACCTACACATCCACATTTCTCTCTTGCTCCACGCTTTCAGGTTACAGACAGGCTAGTGGTAACACTGTGTATAAGCAGAGTTGGCAGGGTGTCTTATGGCACAATTTTGGTGCAGAATTAAATACTTTTTTTCCTCATATGCCAAAGAATACCCCCCTTAGCTTGATTACTAATTTTCACATTCTTTACAGGGAGTGATGATAAGGTTAAAATATAAATAGTATTGGGGAGAAGTAAGTATTTACATAAATCTATTCCCACTGTGTTGAAAGAGTTTATAAAAAGTAAAATTAAAGACAGGAAACCAAGGGACCCTGAGTAGCAGAGGCTTCAGTAAAAGTGTAAGAAAAAATATTTTTAAAGTGAGGGTTAGATATTTAGAAACAAATCCTACATTTACATTGTTTAGCAGGCCTCTGTGGTTTTCTCAAGCTTAACACTCTTGCCTTAAAGTTTAATTACTTCATATTTATGCTACTATATCTTTCTGTAAATTTCTTAATTCCTTCATCCACCTTCTCAGTTTCAGTCAGTGGACTATCATTTTTCCATCCCTCTGAGCTAGGAAATGTTTAGATCTTCTCTGTTCTTTGTTCACCATATACAAATCAGTCATCTAGTGTTGTCAACTCTTATGTCAAGATCTTTAACTGAAATCAAGACTCCAAAAAGTGTAGACTACACCTGTCCTGCCATCCGTTTCCTGTGGAGATTATGTTTTTTGTTTGTTTGTTTGTTTGTTTTTGAGATGGAGCTTAGCTATTTTTGCCCGGGCTGGAGTGCAATGGCGCAATCTTGGCTGACTGCAACCTCCGCCTCCCAGGCTCAAGGGATTCTCCTGCCTCAGCCTCCCAAGTAGCTGGGATTTGAGGCACCTGCCACCATGTCCCACTAAGTGTCTATGTGTGTGTCTGTGTGTGTGTGTATATATATGTGTGTGTTTATTTGAGACAGGTTTCACCATGTTGACCATGGCTGGTCTTGAACTCCTGACCTCAGGTGATTGGCCTGCTTTGGCCTCCCAAAGTGCTGGGATTACAGGCGTGAGCCACTGTGCCTAGCCGAGACTGTTTTATACAAAATGAATTACCCGGCTGGGCACAGTGGCTCACACCTGTAATCCCAGCACTGTGGGAGACCGAGGTGGGAGGATCATGAGGTCAAGAGATCGAGACCATCCTGGCCAACATGGTTAAATCCTGTCTTAAAAAAAAAAATTACCCTTTGCTTGACTTTAACCCCTGTGTTTCTTGCCATTGTGCTTACATAGCCTCCTCCACAAACATGTCCATAAAATTGATATCTATCATTTAATATTCATCTCAAATGTCATCTTCCACCTTGGGAAACATCAAAGTGATGGCATTTCTTCCCCCATAGGTGTGACTATCGGCGTTACATCACTTGACTTACATCACTTTCTGTTAATGTTATCTGTGCACGTACTTTCCCACCATTATGTGAACAGCATCTAAATCGCCGAGACTGTTCTTTAAATCCCCAGCAATCCTCATAAGCACCTATCGAACGACAATGAATAATGTCACTCCAGGTATAATTTATTCTCCACTTTCTTCCTGAAAGGATCTCTGGATCTCACTGGTGCTGCCTCTAGGATAAACTTTTATGCCTCTCATCACACCCTCCGATTCACTGGCTCTCAATAATTTGCTTCCCTTAACTAGTTCTGGCTTATTTTCTACCACCATTACATGGTGCTCTGTACCCCAATGACTTCATTATTCAAATAGTTAAGTTTCTTAGACAATTAGAGAGAGAGAATTACGTATGGACAGAACTGAGAACCAGAGGCAAAAACGGAGAGTGAAAACTAAGGTGTTCTCTCCGCCTCTCAGAGTCTTTATAGTCTTGTCTCTATTTTTACCTTTTCTCTCTTGACTGTCCTGTAGTCAAGCTGAGTATCCAACACATATCTATGTATTCTTCAAACTCCCTGCATGCACTACAAATTTTTATGTTAATTGTATTTATTCTTTCTAAAGGAAATTTAATTAACTTAGCCCAGGACAAGAATTGTCTTTCCAGGGGTCAGAGAGGCCCTTGGTACAATCAGCTGAGACCAGAGTGAAGAGTCATGGAGGCGAGGGTGCAAATCCACTTCATAACAGGATAGTGAACAAGGAAGGCAAGACAAAACACTGAATATTTCATTTTTATTTTAGTTTTCTAGAAAACTAAACATAACTAGAAAATAATTTATGCAGAACCAGTCAAGACAAAAATATGGCTTTCATTAGGTTTTTAAAAATAACTGGAGACCTCATTATGATTTTATTACCATCATTTAACTAGAACCCCAATCATAGAATCATTGATTTTAATGCTCATTTGGATACTTTATCAGTGTATTTCCTTGACAAGGAGACATCAGAATAAAATTACTGATGCAAGAGATTTACTGGATGAAATGCCTATAAAGAATAACAAAGGAAGGAGCAGAGGTGAGAGGGGGCTTCAGATTTTAATGCAGGCTGAGTACCTGACATGGATGGAATGTATCCTCCAAAGTTCATGCATTGAAAACAACCCTCAATGCAACAGTGTCAGGAGGTAGAACCTAATGGAACATGCTTAGGCTATGAGAGTTCTACCATCACGAATGGATTAATGTAGGAGTGGGTTTGTTATAAGAGTGAGCTTGGCTGTCTCGTGCCCTCTCTCTCCTGCTCTCTGTCACCCTGTTGCCTTCCACTACTGGATTATATGAGAAGACGGCCCTCACCTGATGTGCTTCCTCAGTTTTGAACTTTGCAGCCTGCAGAACCATGAGCCAAGGAAACATCTGTTGTCTGTAATAATCCAGTCTGTGGTATTCTGTTATAGCAGTTCAAAACCAACTAAGGTACCTGTGAAAGGAAAGAAGAAAGGAGGATTAGGGAAGAGCCTCGGTCTGTGGTGAAGCCCTGAGAAAGCTGTGGCCTGCCTGATGGGACGCCCCAGAGCAGAACTTGCCTTTTAGATGAGTGACACAGGAGGCAACAGTGGAATGCCTGGAGTACCCCCGCCATGCACAGTCATTAGGTAGGAGGAACCTGAGGAGAGAAAAATCTCAGTGTGAATGGCGCATCTAAGGATACTCCTTTCAGCAAGTTTTCTCATGAAAGATTTGAGCAGTGACTTCCCATGGCTTCCTGAGCCATTGACTTGTCTTGTTCTCTTCCCAACAGAATGTAAGCACCACAAAATAAAGTAACATACATCTTTGTTATCTCCTGAATATGCCTAACCCAATGCCTAACACAAGGAAAGCATGCTTGCGACTGTATTTGTTAAAAGGTTACATTTAAGAGATGATTTGATATGATAGAATGGGTTTTCCGAGCTCTGAAAGAAATTTATTTTTTAAAATTAATAGATCCAGAAGTGTTAGATCCCTGAAATATTCGATATATATATGAGTAATGGAAATATTTTAGTATGTCATATGTTCATTTCAACAACCTGTTATTGTAGGTTAATTATACCTCATAGTTTGACTTTTCATAGTATCTTTTATCATTTTCTTCCTCACAAGCAAACTATAATATTGAACTGTAGTGTCCCATTTTAGATTTACAGATGATACTATTGAATCAGATAGAATGTGAAAAGCTAAAGACTTGTTCACGTTCAGGAAATCTGTGAATGGAAAAATTGAAATTAGAATTGACAACTGATGTACCTTTTAATTATTTCCTCTGATTGACTTACATGGTCTTTGTTTTTCTGACTTTCTATTTTGAAACAAAATTGTCTGAATCTCTGTATGGGAAATGTTTAAAGACCGAACGCTCAGTGAATGTCTGTTGGTCATCTTTAATGAATCAGATTGTCCTGATTAGGACAAGTCGGCAAGTACGGATCTGTTGAAAAGTAAAGGTGCTGTAGAACTACTTCAGTAAGAATTACAATTTACTTATTCGTTTCCAAACACTCTGCCAAGCAATTTATAAACCTTATAGCATTCCTGAAATGGCCTTATTCATATTTTATAGTTGAGGACACTGAGCTATAAAAAAATTAATTGCCCAATGTTAAAGAGCTAAAAAATGGCAGAAGTAAGGTTAGAACCCAACTCTATATGACTCTAAAGTGTGTGCTTATTTACCACAAGATCATGCTGTCTTCTTCATCTGAGACCATTTTTTTCATTGAACAGCCTTGGATTTCAAAGGAATTCTTGAAGAGGTGAAATGTATTAACTTTGACTGCAAAGATAGAAGATACAGTAGAATTCAGATTTACTAAGATTAAGAATTAAGCATTATTAAGCTTAGAATTAAGCATTATTTCAAGCATTATGCAATCTCTAAAGGAGAAAACAAAAGAAAAAGAAAATCTATGCATATATAGTGTTTAATCCATGCCAGGCTAGGTTTTATACTGACATACATATTTACAGATCTCACCATAACCAAAATTAGCCTATTTGATATCTAATTTTTTCTGTGCCAATCACTTCTCTGATTTTTGCTTTGCGTCCCCTTATTTGGGGACCTGCTTCTCTCCTTACTTCAGTCAGTACACTCCAGTGGCTGCTCTCAATGATGTTATTTCATCTTCCTGGATTTATATGTAAACAATTAAAGTTGAACATTTTAATCAAAGCTCTTCCCTGGAATAGTTTCAATTATATCTAAGAGACATAAGTTATTTCCTTTCCAGTGGCAATGCTATACAGATATTTTAAAAAATGATCCAAGAGAAAATACGTGAAGGGAAGGGAAGTGAAGAGAGAAATCGTAGTGGTACTGGAGTCTCTCTTTCTGGACATCCCTGAACTCCATTCCTATCCTTGGTTTAATTTTATTATATCAGTCAATACATTATCATCATTGTCTAATTTTTTTTATTGAGTTTCAAACTCTGAAAGACTCCTGACTATTTTGACAAAGCAATAAGGAATTCAGTTCCTTAGTCTACCATCTCTACCAGTGAGTGGAACCCAGGCCTATTTCTGTTTCAATATAGGCTTTCTTTTTGTTTTCTTTTTATTCCTATTCCATAATAGAATGTATATGTCGGATGGCTTAGAGAGGGGAATTGCCAGAAAATGTGGATGCAAGTAGGGATGGTTACATACTTCCATTTTTTTTCATCTAGACTTGTAAGAGCAAACACAGTATCTTTATATACTATTTCTACATTGTCTTTACCTTCAGGGGTGTGAATATTATCTTAGTGGTGATAAAGAGTTAATCTAATTTATCCAAACATCTATTAGACCGAAAATACTTTAATTCAGGTTTTAGCTAAATAAAATAGGTGCGATCAGGTGAATTCCTATATATAGGTGACCTAACTTGCTTTTCACCCAAAGAAATAGAACCTTCACACATTTCCTCCCAAATATCTTGGCATACCTGCAATTTCTTTTCACACATATCTGAGCAACTATTTTCTTGATGCTCTGGTTGCTTCAAAACACAGCTATAAAAAATTTCCCCAGAGAAGGTTATAAATGCAACTCTAAGCATAGGAGCACTGGAGTCAGTTCAAGGAATGAAAGTAGAAAGGCTGAAAAAGGAGACGATACATAGTAATGCACTGGGGTTTTGCACATGCTTCATCTGCTTTTCTCCCAATATTCAGGATCCTACATCAAACCAAAATTGTGGCACAGAAACAAAATAACATTATTAGTTAATTGAGTTTAACTGGAGTAGATTAATTATAATGAAGAGATGACAGGCAGAAATTAAAGTTTTTTTAAAGATGAATGAGATTTTGGAAGTTGTTTATTTTTTAATTTTTAGTTGTTAAAGATACATATTTGTACATAGTTATAGGGTACAGGTGATATTTTGATTCAAGCATACAATTTATAATAAGATCAGGGTAATTCAGTTATCTATTATAAGCATTTATCATTTCTTGTTTTAGGAATATTCCAATTCCATTCTTTTAGTTATTTTGAAATACAAAATAAATTATTGCTAATTATAGTAGCCTTATTGTGCTACCAAACACTAGATCTCATTTCTTCTATCTAACTCTATTTTTGTACCCATTAACTATCTCTTTTTGAGGGGCTTTTTTTCTGGTTTTACCTCCATTCAAAATGTAAAGAAATACTTGGAATATTATTCATCTTTAAAATAATCATTATACAGTATTTACTGTTTATAAAATTTTATGAGTAATAGAAATGCAAATAGTTATCTATATGTCTATATTTATATAGGTATAGCTATACGTGATCCAGTCTTCGCCTACCTCAAATCTAAGAAAGTCTTATAACCAGCTTCGGGCCATATAATTTAATAATTTAAATTATTTGTTGAAGCAATTGCTAACTACTCATCCTATATGTTAAGAGTTTATGTCTTTGTAAATGGTTATGTAGAAGAAATCAGTCAATACATGTAGTTTGGACTATTCACTAATTTGTTGACCACGACTCTGACTCCACCCTGCTTTTGCTGCCATTTATATCTCTTACCTATTACAGCTTTCAACACTTTATTTTCTTCTCAGTAGCCAGAGGGAATCATTTATAAATATTCATATATATGATTTTGCGGTACACACATAATTGAAATTCTTCAGTTCCCTCCTGGTGTCATAAAGATGAAGTCCGATGGCCTTAAAAAAATGTTAAGTTCCTAAATACTCTGGCTTCTTCCTCCCAGCCTTCTTAAGAACTTTAATAAAACTACGTTCAGCAAGAATGTTGTCTGCTTAAATGTGTTTTTCAATTCCAGAACGAAATGGGAAATAATTCCTTCTAAGAAGAAACTCATGAAGGAAGAAATCTGACTTACCTTGATGTTGTGTTTATTTAAAATGTTTCATGTCTTTTATATCTTAGAAGATAAATATGCAGAGATTAACAAAGGAACACCTTTTTACTTTAAAATTTAACAGTGACTTATTTGCCTATATTCTTATAGTTCTCTGAGTTATTCAAACCCGGGGTTCAGCCTACTGCATCCGAACTCAAGGAATCCACTTTTATTTAAGGCTGATGCTATAACGAAATGCATCAAGCCCTGTAATTAACCCAAGTCCTTTAAAACACTGGTTTTGAGACTTTGTGCCGTCATTGTCAACAGAGCTTTAAAATAATAGTAGCGTCATTTCATCAACCATGTAATAAACCAACAAACAAAATGTAATTTGCCATTACCATTGTTGTTTAGAAGAAGGTTCAAATTTCAAACATTAGTAACAAATCTCAGAACAAAGCGTTAGGTATAGTGAACTCCAACTTTCTCTTCAAAGAATCAGGATGTCAGTATGTTCAGTTCTTTGTCCTCCATTTTTAAGTTTAACTTCCTTGTATTTCAGTAAACAACCTTTTCTACCAGTTCTAATTAGTAGTTCGCATCTGTTCCCCTGGTCACTGCTCCATCCTGACTCATCCCAGTCACCTGCTCCAGTTACCTGCTCTGGTCACCTGCTCTGGTCTGACCTGTCCTGTAACCACCCTTCCTACCAAACTACCCACACTGCCACTCTGGCTCACACCCCTATTCCCCTAAAATAGCCAGTTGGAATTAGACCAGACTGTGCAGTCTAACCCTAGCCAACAGGGGAACGATGGCAATAAGGGCTACCTCCATCAGGAATAAGAACCCCTTCCCCACCCCTTGTCCAGGTTTGTGCTCGCCATTGTTCCATTTATGAGCCACACCCTTCTATAGAAGTAAATTGCCTTGCTGAGGAAATTTACATTCAAGCACTTCTTTTGTGGCACTGAAAATTTGCATATAACGAAAGGCCATTTCTTTAAAGTGAGTGAATTTCACATTATGAAAAAGCTCTCTATGATAAACTTACTCTATCCCTCTCATCTGACCATTGCATAACTTAAAATAAAAATAAAAATAAAAAATTAGGGAGGATTTTAGATGTTTTCACCTGAATGATTTTTAAACTCCTCTATTTGAGAATGATTTCTCTGTGGACCTTGGAAATCCATTCTTTCAATATTAGTAGGTATTGTGAAAGGACAATAAATCTTGGGGCCCCCAAATCACTAAGCTAAAGAAAAAATTCAAGCTGGGAACTGCTTAGGGCCAACCTGCCTCCCATTCTGTTCAGTCTTCCCTCTGCTCACCAAGATAAATGCATATCTAATTGCCTCCTTTGAAGAGGCTAATCAAAAATTCAATATGATGCAACCATTTGTCTCCTATCTACCTATGTCCTGGAAGCTCCCTCCTTGCTTTGAATCTTTCTGCCTTTGCTTCCAGTTGTCCCTGCTTTTCAGACTGAGCCAATGTTTGTCTTGCATATGTTGATTGATGTCCCATGTCTCCCTAGAATGTATAAAACCAAACTGTGCTCTGACCACCTTAGGCACATGTCATCAGGACCTCCTGAGGCTGTGTCATGGGCACATTTCCCAACCTTGGCAAAAAAACTTTCTAAATTAACTGAGACTTGTCTCAGATTTTTGCAGTTCATGGTATCATGTTGCAAAGACCCGAAGTAATGTTACTGTTGTGTTTTTGTTTTAATTTGGTCTCACTTGCTTCTATATTTGTTAGCAATTCCCCTAAGAGCTCTGTAGTCTGTAAATAAAGCAGGAAAAAGGCCGCAAAACAAACCTCTATCAACACCGAACTGGGAAGGACGGAGTGAGGTAGCACAGTTGCCTAACAGCCAAGCTCATCTAATGAAGAACGTCCCTGCCCTTATAAAGGCTTACAACTCTAGAAATTACATGTGAAAGGGTCTTGGTCCATGGAGTAGGCGTGAGGCGGGGGTTTGATCCTGTTTAAGTGAAAAAAACAATGCCACCTGGAAAGATTCCTCCATACCATGCCTGCATCTACAGGGCGATTAAGATGGCCCCTGGTAAGCCTTTACTTCTATTGAAATTGCAATGTGAAAGTCAACGGGGAGGTGGTCTTAGATGCTTAGGTCTCCTTCCTCATAAAGACATATGAAGCCAAGAGTGCCCACAGTGCTACATAAATTAGTAATATGTACACTCTGTGACTGTAAGAATAAGTAATAAGTTGGAACCAACTATTATTAACAACAAAAGAGAGAATCAAACTCTACATCTATATCTATGTACCTTTTAAAATCCACAAATGACACAAACAGATGATACAGTTTAAATATGTGTTTAACTTGAGAGCAAAGACACGGTTTCTGGACCAAAGATCGGTTTTATTTTTTAAAGCAATACTGACACAAGTTTCCCATGCCCCCTTCTTTTCCTGAAACTGATATGATGAGAGAAAATGGACTCTGTGCATATAGAGAGAGTCTCCAGGACAAGAGAGAATCACTAAGATTATACATTTTGCAGCTTATATAGAAAGAGCTGCAGCCCGTCTTTCTCTCTAGAGAGAAGAAAAGAAATTCTGTTTCTAACAAACATATTCTCTCCAAGGAAAGTGAGAATGGTCCCTAGATGTTTACAACCCTTTGGAATGTAAATAAATGGCTCCAGGGAAGATGGGTCTTCAGGCTTGTTTACCATTCAAACATCTTTTAATCCTGATTGCCAGGAATTTTTGCTTAGAAAGCCCTGATTGTACAGAATAGGAAATATTACTTGTTTCAACAACCAATACATGATAGTCATGGTTTACTTTCCCTGTATATTATACTTAGGTCATTTCTGAATCCCCTTGGGTTCTTTTCCTATAAACAGTAACACTGTTCACAGTCAGGCTCTCTCCACTGAGCTTCTATGCTTCTCTGAGTTAATGAAGCTGTTTCAAAGTAATAGTATTCTATTCGTTTACAAGACACAGTTTACTTCTGACCATTGTCAGAACACCGAGATCTCAGCAACAGAACAGTTTTTTTTTTTTTTTTAAACAACACCCAACTCTATTCTACTCTGGTAAAAATAGAGCTTAGAACGGTTTTGCTTTAACTTGTTCAACCTTCTTTAGACATCTCTGCAGCTAACTACCTAATTGAGCATGGAGCAATATTTTCTCCACCTACTCATTAACAATAAATCTTTAAACGACACCATCTGCTATAGGTGTTTAAATATATATATATATATATATATATATATATATATGTACGTGTGTGTGTGTATATAATACTAGTGATATTGTTATAAAAGAACCACTGTCACAAGTTGTTGATATATAAAATAATGGTGGAAAATAGTTTCTGCTTATGGAATTGCTGGCCTTTTCCATTTGCTTTTGATTTTTCATTGACAAAACATTTTTTTTCACAGCCCAGCCAACACACACCTTTCCTTTCTGATTTCCTCAATTCATAATTTTGTATAAAAATTATTTTTTATTGTACCAATGTTTATAGGACATAAACTAAAAAAACAACTGCAATAACATATATGGCCTATCCTTATTATCATTCGCTTGTTTGTATATACTTTGCCAAGCTCCCAAAATGTTTTCAAAAGTGTTTTGACTAGAATGTAGAGAAAGCTTGGAATAAGGAATGTCACAGAACTTCAATGTTTTGAGTGAAGAGACTAGGGAAGTTTTATCTTGAGCTTAGCTAAATAAATATGCTATTTGACAGAGGGGAAAACGGTAAAAGAAAAGTTCGTTTACTCTTCCCATGTCAATTATATATTCATGTCATTTTGTGCCATACTATAGTGTAGTTCTGGTAACACCGATTTGTTCAATTGCAAATACTCAGCATGCAGTTGTACATGCTAAACTTATACTCAGGGAAGATGCTGGCAATGCTGAACATGCAGATTTGAGAGTCACCAGAAATGACCACTGAAGTGGTTAATTTCCTCAAGAGACAGTAACTAAACAGTCTAGACAAGGAAGAGCAAAAAACTGAAGTTCCCATCTTAACGCACCCTTTGATTTAGGAAGCTGGAGAAGGACTCAAGCTCGAGGAATTTAGGTTGGACGTGGCTCCCCGGATGAAACCAGAGCAAAAGAAGTGGGAGGAAAGGTTTCCAAAAAAGGTAAAATATTAAAGAGACTCAACGCTGGAGAGGGTCAATATTCAGGGAATTTAATTATTTGTAAATTACTAGTAACCTTGGACATAGCATATTCTTATAAAAAGTAGAAGTTTAGGAGTTAGTCTGTGACAGTAGAAAAGAAGATGACAAACTTTCATCACTGTTGATGGGAGTTAATTGTTAACAGAACAGAAAAACAGGGTAGTATGTACACTGGGCTGAAAGGCTGCAACGTGATTAGGGAAACAGAAAGCTCCAGAGGAGCTAACAGATTCTACGAGAAAGGGCATGATAGATATAATTGTATCACTTCAAGTATTTGATCTTAATTATTTTACAACACTATCCCATAAAAACAGATACAAAGTTTGCCTCTTATACATATCTCCTACTTAAATCCCTTTCTCATCTTTTTAGAATAATACAACATACAATTAGTACCATATTAGCAGTTTCAAGGATGCATTCTTATATGCTACTAATTCGGCTATTTCAAGGACACATAATTTTCAACACTTTAGAAAATCTCTAGCCAAAATTTACAGGAAATGGAACATACGGATTCCTTTTGTAATTAAAGATGCTTTGTATGTATAACCTGTCTTCTAGAACAGTGGTCCCAACCTTTTTGGCACTTTGGACTGGTTTCAAGTAAGAAAAGTTTTCCACTATAAAGTGAGAATCGAGCAGGAGTGGGTGCCAGGGAATGGTCTGGGGATGAAACTGTTCCACCTCCAATCATCAGGCATTAGTAGATTCTCATAAGGAGTGTGCAACCTAGATCCCTTGCATGCGCAGTTCACAGTAGGATTCGCACTCCTATGAGAATCTAATGCTGCTGATCTGACAGGAGGCAGAGCTCAGACAGTAATGCTCACTCCCCTGCTGTTCACCTCCTGCTGTACAGCCCAGTTCCTAACAGGCCACAAACAGGTACTGGTTTGTGGCCTGGGGATTGGAGACCTCTGTCTCAGAATATAAGATTGTATAAATTACTTTCCTCATATTGGAGGAAAGCTAGTAAGCCCATTCTTAACTCAAAGCCTACCCTTGTGTCAGACAAGTAGTCTACAGAATTCTGTGCAATTTGTGGCAAAGAGATCATATCATCATCCTAGCAGTAAGAGGAGGTTGCAAGCAATGGAGCTATTGGATAATGCTTAACAAAACACAACAAATGGTGTTCAGGACCATAAATGAAATACCCTCTAGTAGAACGTTTCCAGCTTGCACTTCTCATTCAGCAATTGACAACACACCAAGCACAGCTGACAATGTCAAGAACTGATATTTATGGAATTGGAGTTGTCAATGTTAATTTACTGTTAAGAAATCAATGTGTTTATAGTCTTTCGTTTATTTTTTTATTAAAGATTTTTTAAAGCTTTTTATTATATGTTGACAAATTATAATTGTATATAGGGTAGAAAGTGATGTTATGATTTTTAACACAACGTAAAACGATTAAATCAAGCCAATTAACATATCTATTATCTCAAATATTGAGCATCTTTTGTGATGAGAACATTTGAAATGTAGTCTCTTAGTATTGAAACACACAGTACTAAATTATTCTCTATTTGCCTTGCTGTGCAACCGATAAAAAAAAAAATCAAAGTTATTTCCCCTATCTAATGAGGCTTTTTAACATTTAAAGCAAAAGTACTTTAGGGGACAGCTGATAAATATCTGGAAATATCACATGCTTCCCACGAAATTCTTTGCCACCTTGGTTAGGTGAATGTGAGGGTCATATCATGAAAAGGCCACCAATCACCCCCACTCATGATAGGTATGCACATTCGTACTCCTGTTCTCTTGTGTGTGAACTGAACCAAGTGACTTTCTTCTGAAGTAAAAGGTATGGGATGTCACTTCTGGAATTAATCCATAAAAAAATGTCATTTCCATCTTGTTCACAATCTCTTTGGCATTTCTTACTCTTTTGATCTGATGAAACAAGCTTCCATGTTGTGAACTGCCCTATAGAGGAATCTACTAGGAAAGGAGCTAAAGGTAGCATACAGACCACAGCCAGCCAATAATGGAAACCCTCAGTCCAAACAGTTTCTGAGAAATTGAAACCTGGTAAAACTGCATGACCGAGCTTTGAAGGGTCCATAGTTGCATCCCTAAAGAGAGTGCGGCTCCAGCCAAGACCTCTAACGCAGCCTTGTGAGAGAACTTAATGCAGAGGACTCTGCTAAGCCTCTCCCAGATTTCTGACCTAAAGAGAATGTGAAGTAATAAATGCAATATTGATGTAAGCCATTAATATTTGGGCTAATACGATAAATATGCTTACTTAGCTCATGGTATAGATCACTATCACTTTTTAAAAACGGAGCTCATCTCTAGAGTAGTGATTCTCAGCAATAAAGACAACAGCATCAACAACAAAAGACGAAAGTTATTTTAATAAATCATCCCTGGATGATCCAGGAACTATTCTTCATAGTAATAACTCAAAACATAGCTAATCTCTCACTCATCTATAAGCTATCCTTGAGACCGTTTTTTTCTATGACTTTCCGTTGTATTAACAGCACCAAAATTATAAAATTTGTTACAGTAACCTAATGAGAAATTTTTAGATACCAAATACCTGAATTGTTGTCTTCATTCTATAACCTTGAGAAAGACATTTTTTTTCCATCCATAAATTTCAACGTTTAAATATTGAGGAAATTGAATCTCCTTGATCTTTGTAACTGACATAGGCATCACTAGCCACATATTACTATTTGAATTTAAATGTAAATTAATTTAAAAATTTAGATCCTTAGTCATCCTAGACATATTTCAAGTGCTCAATGGTCACATGTCACGCACAAATATAAAACATTTATATTGCACCAGAGAGTTCCACTGGGAAGTGCTATCTTAGGTAATCACTTAGATTTTCTGTCTTTCTTAATATTATGTAATAGTTTACACTGAATTTGCAGCTGATGAAAAACTATATATGTAAATATAAGTAATGCATAAGTATTTGTTAGATAAGTATTTATCCACAAGGTTAGGACTGGAACTTATATATATTTTTTACCACTAGAGATAAGTACTGCCTACTTGGTCACATTACCATTTAAATAGTTCTTTTTTCCCCAGCAGATCTAATGTTTTAATATTTAATAATTTCACAGTCGTTTTGGAGGTTAACTATTAGTATATAGCAAAAATTAATAGCTATTGCTATGTAAAGTTCTGTGCTTTGAGAAAAAAATATTTCATATAGGCAGCACAGAATTTGTTCCAATGTTATTGCACTCACTATAGTTGTTCTTGTGAGTCATCTGCAATTGTTTACACATAATTTGAAGTATATGTCAAATTTATCCTTGATAATTAGGTACAGTTTTTTAATGTTGTGTTGTGATTGCCAGTGGGTTGTAGTATACTTGCTCTTGCTTAAGTAAAGTAGCACTTACTGTAAGACGAATTTATTTTCAGTCATTCAAAATTTTATTTTCAGTGGTTACCATGTAGCAATCCATGAGACATAAATAATATTACAATGTAATTACATTAAGCAATGTATATGTCAGTGATGTATTTGTAGACATAGAAAGATACGGTGGCTCACACCTGTAATTCCAGCACTTTGGGAGGATGAGACGGGTGGATCACGAGGTCAAGAGATGGAGACCATCCTGGTCAACATGGTGAAACCCCGTCTCTATTAAAAATACAAAAAATTAGCTGGGCACGGTGGTGCGTGCCTGTAATCCCAGCTACTCAGGAGGCCAAGGCAGGAGAATTGCCTGAACCCAGGAGGCGGAGGTTGCGGTGAGCTGAGATCGCGCCATTGCACTCCAGCCCGGGTAACAAGACTGAGACTCCGTCTCAAAAAAAAAAAAAAAAAAAAAAAAAAAGAAAAGAAAAAGAAAGAAAGATACGGTGGCGTTAGAGTTTTTAAAATATAATTTTAGTTACTTTTGAAAACTGCAAAACACAGCAATTTCTTTATATATACTGGTAAAATTTCAGCCCAAACTACCATCACTCTCTGCATGGACTACTGCGATAACCCAGTAACAGCTTCAATCGCATCTCTTTCCCAATTATGACCAAAGACTCCTTTTTAAAATGTATACATGATGTGTCAAACCTTACATAAAACTCCGATGGCTTCCTATTGTTCTTGAAATAAAAACAAACTTTTTTGTTGTGTTTTGTTTTTTTTTTTTTCCTGAAGACCAAGTCTAGTTCTGTGGTCCAGTGCAGTGGCACAGTCTCAGCTCACTGCAACGTCCACCTCCTGGGTTCAAGTGATTCTCCTGCCTCAGCCTCTCTAGTAGCTGGGATTATAAGCACCCACCATGGTAACCGGTTAATTTTTGTACTTTTAGTAGAGATGGGGTTTCACTACGTTGGCCAGGCTAGTTTCAAACTCCTGACATCAGGTGATCGGCCTGCTTTGACCTTCCAAAAGTGCTGGGATTACATGTGTGAGCCACTGTGCCCAGCCAAAAAAACCCCAAGCATTTAACATAGTCAAGAATGCCCAGAATGGTTGGGTCTTTACTTGCACATTTTAGCCCATGTGATACCACTCTTGCTCCCCTTCTTTTCATCCCAGCCCCATGGCTATCTTTCAGACATCTATACATCCTGTGCTTCTTCTCAATGTAGTAGCCCACCATAAAATGCTCTCTTCCATACCCGCTGTTTTCTTCCCGTCTTCACGTTGTAAACGCTTATTCATCCTTTAGATCTTGCCACGGTATTACTTTCTCCGAGAAACTCTTCCTGAATCCACTGACCAAGAGAAATCTTGTTTTAGATTTTATAACATCACAAGCCTCTCCATTAGGACCATTAACCTGTTCTTCCTAAGGACTGTCACTAATTGAGATTTTGCATTGGATTGGGTACTTTTTAACAAACAAATGAAAGTAAGCCATGCATGGACCAATGGCCCTGAAAAGGAGATTTTCATTAATATATTATTCAATTTTGGATAACAGAAGGAAAATAGAGAGTATAATTCTTACCTAAGTTACTTTGGCATTAAATTAAGTGTCCCAAAGTCATAGATGAAAATGAGTGGAGCAGGCAGAGTAATCCTTTCTCTGAGAGTTGATTTAGACTAAAAATGTTGTAAAAAAATAAGGTCACATATTCATTTGGTTATTGCTAAAATAAAAAGCACTGGAGAAAACATCATTATGAGACATTTAGAAAAGTTAAACAAAAGAAGATATGTTATCTGTAAGATTTCCTGTTCCACCAAGCCATGGTACAGACTCCATCCTCCAACCTCAAATCCTCAACCCAGATTCATCCAATCATTCACTCCCTGTGAGAGCTTAGATATTTCTCTAGCATGTCCTTCACCCCTTCCCAACCAGATGTGCTTGTGCTCACTTTTCTCTAGGGTTAGTTCA
Source organism: Callithrix jacchus (assembly GCF_049354715.1). Taxonomy (NCBI): domain Eukaryota; kingdom Metazoa; phylum Chordata; class Mammalia; order Primates; family Cebidae; genus Callithrix; species Callithrix jacchus. The sequence goes on along the minus strand of NC_133516.1, from coordinate 101,446,104 downwards.
AACTACAATGCATTAGATCTCCAACATTCTAAGCCAATTTGATGAGATTATAATTTTTAATCAATTTAAATCATTTTCACCTAAATGCATCATCCTGTAACATAATTAGCATAAATCCTACGTTTATAAAGACAGCCTACTCTAATATTTATTCCAAAATTAGCAACAGTTTACAATGGATATTATAATCATTTTATCTACCCAGAAATAAATAAGTTACAGCTGATCTCTTATTATGGAACATTATTATAGTTCACATTTCCAAACACTAATTTTTAAAGTCTCACAACCACAGTTTTTATTATAGCCAGAAAATATATTGAAACATGTCATACAGCTTTACTCAAATTTAGTTTATTAATTTTCACTAGTGTATTATCTTCATTAACACAGGGCACTATTTAGATTGCATTTTTACTGTGCACAGTTCCACAGAGATTTGGAAAACAAAATTGATGTGGAATGATGGAGACTTCAAACAATTTAAAGTATTAGTGAAGAAAATCTAGTCTCCAAAGCAGTATTTGATATAATTTTGCATGTTACATTTAAGTGCTGAAACAAATATGTAACCTTTTCCTCATGTAAAGAACTAAATCAAGACTATTAAATTACTCGATATAAATTGTCCATAAGTTAATCTTTGAGGACAGTCTTCGCGATATAGCTAATGCAGTTTTTTTTTGAAGTATTTCTGTTTAAATCACCCCACATTTTACTTGATGGATTGTGGAAAACATCCATATACATAGATAATGATGAAAATAACCTGTAGTTTTCTCATTTCTATTTTGAAAGACAGGACATAATGTTACTGAATTGAGAAGACTCATTTTAGTAAATAAGTTTCATTGTGTTGGCCTTATCGCTCTGTCAACTGTGAACTTCTTTTCATTAACCATCTTACAAATATGTAACATTTATTCAACAATTAGTTGTTTCTAGACACTACGCCAAACACTTTACATTATTTATCTAAGTCTTAGACACCCTCTGTGAAGTTGATATTATTACAGCACAAAATTTATCAACACATAAATAAATATTTATCGTGTTTAAGTAAGTTGCCCAAACTTATAGCAAGTCACCACACTAGACTCAAACTGAAGTCTGTTTCATTGGCAGTCTGAGCTCTTAACCATTACACTCTATGGTGTATTTTGAAAGCAACACTTTCATAGCTACGATTTTGCACTATTACATTGAAAAGCCTAAAAATACACATATCCAAAGATATGACACCCATTTCTCAATATTTATAGAAACCAACTTGCCTTAAATTATTTTACAGCTCTATTTTTGTAACTGTGGATTAGACTCGGCTTTTCTATTACATGCTTCACTGATGACCTGCAGCAGCAGCACTGTGATATTCTTATCCTGTTAAGAGTCCACTGTGTCTGCAGCCATATATATGTTAGTCTAGATATGTATGGCAGCTTTCTGGGTGGCTACTGGACCTATTCCAAATGGAAAGCTATTGAAGAATATGTGATGATTTAATTTAAGCTTGTCGTCTCAAATAAACATGCCTGTGGACACAGTAAATCTTCATTATGCAAAAGCATGAACTGAGTTTAAGAGGTTCCTTCTATAAAAAACCTCTCATCTTGCTCAGAGTGATTTCGTATTGCTGCCTGCTGTAAGTATCAATACTTTTTCAGTTCTAGGGCAAATACTTTTTGAGTTCTAGGGCAAATCTTGAAGCCTTTCTGTGAATCACCTCTAAAATGAAGAGATCAAAAATAATGGGAATAATTCATTGTGCACTACTCATGTTTTATAAAATATTTAAATAATTTAAATATATTTAATATATTATTTAAAAATATATTATTAATATCTAAAAGTTATCAAGATGTCATTATTATAATGTTGAACTTTAAAAAAATCTACCCTATTAAAATATATGTCATTCACACCACTAAAATCAATGTTAACCTTATTGTATTTCTTTGAGGAAGCCAAAACTACTGCTAATACAAATACGGATAGTTAACTGTAAATGACAGTTTATGCTAGCATGCTAGACACAAAGTTAGTTTATGTAAATTGTTTTTAGAATATCAATCCTGGAATTATATTTTAAAGAATGCTTTCCATCTTTGCAAGTACTATAATTATTATTTTCTAACATAATTATTACATCCTGGTTTTCACTGACAATTACAATATTAAAAGAGCCGTTCATTCTAGATATTAAAATACAGCTGCCCCAGAATATGGAAATCTGATAAGAAACATTATAGAGACTTCATTCACAGTCTCAGATACATATCATACATGTATACATAAATTTTGGAGATCATTTTACTCTCACTATGCTCAGCTTTGAAATACTTCAGGTTGGTGATGGCATGAAATATTTTAAAAGCCCACTGTTTGTAAATGAACCCAAAGATACCATGTATCATGTTAAAAATAGTCATCTAGATCTTTCATAGTAATCACTGAAGACATATGCAGGTGACGACTTTGGAGTTTTGAAAACCTGTCCATTTCTGAGTCATTATACCTAACATTTGCTTCAGCTTCTTATTGTTATAATCACTGGATATTAATATATAATATAATACAATATATGATGTTAGCATGCTTGTAAATAATATATAATATAATACAATATATGATGTGAGCATACTTGTAAATAATATATAATACAATATATGATGTTAGCATACTTGTAAATAATATATAATATAATACAATATAGGATGTTAGCATGCTTATAAATAATATATAATATACAATATATGATGTTAGCATGCTTGTAAATAATATATAATATAATACAATATAGGATGTTAGCATGCTTGTAAATAATATATAATATACAATATATGATGTTAGCATCCTTGTAAATAATATATAATATAATACAATATAGGATGTTAGCATACTTGTAAATAATATATAATATACAATATATGATGTTAGCATGCTTGTAAATTCAAAATCATGTATCCTTTCAAGGTTGAAGTATATTTTTAACTGAGAGAGCTAATCCATAATTTAATTTTAGTCTGCTAATGCGGTTTTATTTCTATTTGGTTTTTTCCTGAGCCTGTTTAAGAAAAGAATGCACCATTTTCACCAATAAACCTTCTCTTTATGGTTGTAATCTTTTTAAGTATCAGTTTATTTTTTGCATATGGGACAAGCTCTGGACCTAACACACTTGTTCTGAAAGCAACTAGTGGTCTCTTAGTGAGTTTATTATAAATGTGGCAGCTTACTGCTTTGCCTTCATTGAGCTGGGGAGTCTTCAGTCAAACCCTCCCAGCACCTAATTCACAAACTCTGGGAAGTAACTGACTGGTGTTTGGATCTCAAGATTTTCATATAACCTAATTCATTAATTCCAGTCACGTTTTTGATATTAGAAAATTCCAAAATTTATGTCATTTTAAAGCTATTTTTGGAGGGAGGAATGTAAATTACTGTTGCCAGTTAGAAAATTCTAACTAAATCATTGTTAAAACGTTAACTTGTTTTGTGAACACATATTTGCAGAAAAAATGATTGTTTGCCAATTCTAATTTCAATAACTGGTCCTACTATTAGTCAAACAACATATTATTATTACACTATAGCTTGTGCAGAATTTTGACAGAAAAAGGAATCAGAACAAAAGATATGACTATATTTAGAATCTCAGAAATGTTTATCATACATAAAACCATGTAAATATTTGCCAGTTTTAATCTAGAAGTTACAAACTGAGCTCGATTTAAGTTATCATCAAATGTGGATCATCTGATACATGTCAATCAACCTTCATGAAATGTCATTGTGCTTAATACTGCAAAGGATGCAAATAAATGTGAATTACAGGCCTCGTACTCAAGAAGTAAAATGAAAATAGCGACGCAAGGGTAAAAATATCTTCAGTAGCAGATAGTATATAATTTCTAACTATGTCCTTTTGAGTGTAAGAGCTGTAGGAGTTAACAGGACTAAAATTTTATTGAGTGAATGTTATCAGAGGATAATTTGATGTTTGAGTCAAGTCTTACATGGTAACTAGAAGAGAAGAGTTTTAGATGAAACAAGCACAAGCTAAAATACCGTTGGAAGAAAATACAAAATCATTAAAGGCTCAGAAGGTTTTACGGAACTGTGGGTTCATCCAAAGAAACTGAGGGAGCTCTGAGATCCATTCTGTACAGAAGCCTAGCCAATATCGGCTAGAGTTTCATGTTTAGATTCTTGCTTGTTATATAGGAAGATGTTTTGCCTATACGTAACAGCCCTGGGGTCAATTTAAGTAAGCTAGTAAAATCTAGCAAAAGTCAATGAGGGGAAAACTATCTATGTTTAACATTACTCTTGGATTTGGCTTGAGTGTCAGCTCTAAAATAGATATGAAAAATCCAGCAAAACCTTTCCTATGATAAACGTTTCCTTGAATAAACAAAGAGCAAGCCTCATTTTGCAAAAGTTTAGAAGATATTAAGTAGACATCACAATGATCTCTTTATTGTGGACGAGGACTCTAAAGGCTCCAGCCTTCAAGAGGTTTTTTCTTTTTCTGGTCTGCCAGGACTAACGGTATCACATTTAAGACATTTTACTATTCACATAAAGTGCTGCCCTTCACTGAATTTCCCATGTATACACCCATTAGTTATGGGAGACAAAGCTATTTGCCAGATGTTATTTGGAATTAGTCTGCATAACTTTATGAGTTATCTATAAAAACAGGTTTAGAGATTGAGGTGCTAGATGACGCAAAAGATAGCTGAACTTTTGAAAACATGGTCTAAACTTTTCTTATGATAATTTCAAAGAAATAATTTAAAATGTGATAAGATTAAATAGGCTTATGAGCAGAAGGCTATGAATATTTGGACCAACATAGAAGAAAGGTAAAATTGTCTTGGGTCAAAACTACTCATTAACAAGAAAAGTATTATAGGAGCTGGAATTTAGCTTTCTTCCAAGTTTTAAAAATAATAAACCAGAAACCCAAAACCAAGTAATGACAAGAAAAATAACCCCTGTCTTGATATTTAGCTTTGCGGCACGCACAGTCTCCTTAGCGATAATATGACTATACACTGCGTTTTGATGTCACCATAGAGATATGAAAAGAGGTTCTCGCTATAGTAAATATTCAAATAGTTTTCTATATTTTGAGAAAACATATTAAAATGATACTGAAATTAAATAGATGAGAAAGAACGTCAACTAGCACATTTAAGGATAGACTTAGTTTCCCCTTTATATAGGGTAACCACTTTATGTAAACATTTATTATATATGTCATCATATTTCAGGACACAATTTGATTTGTAGAACAGATAGTTCTGCAAAGTTCCGCAAGATACATTATTTTTTTTTATTCCTGTCTTTTCTAAGATAAAAACCTGCAAAGCAGAAAAACAATTTGTTGGTTAGAGAATAATCTCTCTTCCACTTTATGGTAAAAATTTAAAAAATTACTGGGAAATCACAATATTCAGAAAGCCCTTTAAAAATTGGCTGTAAGTCAATCAACAAGGATTTATTGGGTTCCTATATTTCTCTCAGCATAAGATTTGAATCTTCCCCTCATTACACTCACTAAACTAAGATAACTGCACAAGCAGGTTTGATGAAGATAACTTTCTTATATCAGCAAACATTATGATTAATATTATGGTATATGTGCAAGAGAAATGCATATATTTATAAGAACACACATTATTAATAATATTCCAATACTGAAATCTTCCCAAATATTTAAAATATAATGAATAAATAAATTGTGGTATGTTCCCAAATAACATACTATGCAGCAGTTTTAATAAAAGACCTATACATTTACACTACGAAATAGTTGAAACTCATAAATAAAATATTCAGCAAAAGAGGCCAGGCATAAAACACTATGTGCTCTATACATATGAAGTGCAAAAATAAGAAAATACAATGCATTGTATTAGAAGGTAGGTTATGTTTTCTTCTGAAGAGTAGTAATTAAAGGGAGTCATTGCAGATTTCTGTGGTATTGGTAATATATTTTTGACCTGCATGCTGATAACATGGGTATATTTAATGTGTAAAAATGAACAAGCTATCAACCAATAATTCATGCTTTGTATGTAAATGTAATATTTCAGTAAAAATTTTAAAAATTTGTTTTTTGTCTGGGCATGTGGCTCAATTCTATAATCCCAGCACTTTGGGAGGCTAAAGTGGGTGGATCACCTGAAGTCAGTAGTTCAAGACCAGCTGGCCAACATGACGAAATCCCATCTGTACTAAAAATACAAAAATTAGCTGGGCGTGGTGCATGTGGCTGTAATCCCAGCTACTCGGGTGGCTGAGGCAGGAGAATCACTTGAACCCAGGAGGCAGAGGTTGCAGTGAACTGAGATTGAAGTGCCACTGCACTTCAACCTGGGCGATAGAGTAAGAGTCTGTCTCACAAAAAATTAGGGAAAAATAGCATTTGCCTTTTAATGTCATAGCTTTAATGGCATGGCAGTCGCATACAAATAAAAACAGTAAATTTCTTCTTAGCTACTTAAAAGTTAGACAAAGAAAAGATGTATTCTGAAGTTATCTTTGTTTTGACACTCTAAAATTTTGAAATTTTATTAGCTTTTATATTTTCATTAAAAAATTATTTTCAAATTTTGCTAAGTAAATGAGTACATGCCCTTATACAAGCCTATAAGTCTAAGCAATTAATACATTTTCATTTATCATTTTGTTCCTCTCTGTGAACTTCATATTGTGTGTTTTTCATCCTGTAAACATCATTATGGTTCATAAATCTTTTCACTGACTAGAGACTAAGTTTATTTTACAAAAGTAAGAAATTGTCACTTTATGCAGTTTGAAAAATATTGGTGGTATAAACAGATAGTCACTATTTTTGTGGATATCTACAATCACTTGAATAATATACTTTGCCCTCAAGGAAGAAGGTCATAGTTACCAACTCTCCACTCTTTGTTTAAGGACTTCACATATTGAGATTTTTCCCAAGAACATAGTTGGGAGAGGGAATAAACAGGGATAACTTAACAGTGGGGAAATGTGATAGACACTACTTTTGTCAGGTGATCAAGGCCAGCATTGACAGTGACAGCTCATGTTATGACTGAAGTTGATGTCAGTGACTGCTGAGCAGAGAGAACAGAGACACCCTCCTTCAGTCATGGCTTAACCAAAGAACATTGTGCATTGGGACTAAGCTACATTGAAACAGCAGTTGAAGTTTAAGTTGTTACCAGATTAAAACAGATAGAGTTATTAGTTATAGTTATAGATTATAGTTATAATTATAAGACATTTTATGTAAGCTCCATGGTAGCCACAAAGGGAAAAAAACTCTAGTAGGAAAACAAAATATAAAAAAGGAAGAAATCAAAACATATCACTATAAAAATCAACAAATCACAGGAACACAGCAAGAAATAAATAATTGAACAAAAGAATTATAAAATACTCAGAAAAGAGTTAATAAAATGGCAACATCAAATAGTTATCAATGACTACTTTAAATGGAAATGTATTAGATTCTCCAATCAAAAGAAACAAAGTGACTGAATAAATAAAAAACAAGGTGCAGCAATGGGCTGACTACAAGAGACTCATTTTAGTCTAAAGGAAATACATAGAGTTAAAGTGAAGGAATGGAAAAAGATATTTTATGCCAATACTAACCAAAAGAGAGCAGGGTTGCCATTCTTATACCAAACAAAATAAACTTTCAGTCAAATTCTGTAAAGATACAAAGCATGTCACTATATAATGATAAATGGGTCAACTTGTCAAGAGCATATAACAATTGTGAATATATATATATAATGTTAGAGTACATAAAAATATGAAGTAAATATTAACAGAATTGAAGGCAGAAATAGAGAGCTAACCACAACAGCACAGAACTTTAATGCCCCATCTTCAACAATGGATTGATTATGTAGGCAGAAGATCAATAAGGAACAGCTGACTTGAATAACCCTATAAACCAAATGGGCCTACCAGACATACAGAGCATTTCACCCAACAACATCAGAATATACATTTTCCCTCAAGTGCACAGGAAATATTTTTAAATATAAATACTGGAAGCATAATACCGGAAGTCTTAGAATAATTAGACAAGAAAACAGAAATAAAATGTATCCAAATTGAAAAGGAACAGTTAAATTGTTCCTGTTTGCAGAGGAGATTATTTTATTCATAGAAACCCTTAAACATTCCACCAAGAAAGAGTTAAAAGAAATAAACATATTTGGTAAGTTGAAGAATACAAAATCTACATCCAAAAATTAATAGTGTTTCTATACACTAACAACAAACAATTCAAATAAGAAATTTAAAAAATTAGCCCATTTACAATATTGTCAAAAAGAATAAAATACTTAGGAATAAATTTAACTGAAGGGTGAAAAATCTATACACTGAAAAAACAAGGCATTGATGAAAGAAATTTATAAAGACAAATAAGTGGAAGGGAAGTGCCGTGGAAGGGAAGAATCACTAATGTTAAAATATTTACACTACCAAAAGCAATCTTCAGATTCAATGTTATTTTTTGTTAAAATTCCAACATTTTTTAAGACTCATGATGTCCAAAGCAATCTTGAGAAAAAACGACAAAGCTGGAGGCATCACACTTTCTGATTTCAAACTATGTTACAAAGTTATAGTAATCAAAATAACATAATACTTGCAAAAAGACCCAGACACCTAGACCAATGAAATAGAATAGAGAGCCCCCCCAAAAACATGCCCAAATATGTTCGACTAATCTTTGACAAGAGCACAAAGGATACACAATAAAGAAATGATAGTCACCTGGGCATGGTGGTGTGCAGCTGTAATCCCAGCACTTGAGAGCCTGAGGCAGGTGGATCACTTGAGCCAAAGAGTTCAAGACCAACCTGGTCAAAATAGAGAAAGTCTGTCTCTACAAAAGAAGAAAAAGAAAATTTAGCCATGCAGGGTAGCATGTACCTGCAGTCCCAGCTACTTGGGAGGCTTAGGTGAGAGGATGACCTGAGGCCAGGGAGGTTGAGGCTGCAGTGAGCTGTGATCTTGCCACTGCACTCCAGTATGAGCAACAGAGTAAGACTCTGTCTCAACAAAAAGGGAAAAAGGAAGGAACAGTCTCTTCAATAGATAGTGATGAAAAAACCGCATATCCACATGCAAAGTAATAAGGTTCGACTCTTGTCTTATAACATATGCAAATATTAACTCAAAATGTATTAAAGACCTAACTGTAAGATCCAAATTGTAAAATCCCTAAAAGAAAACATTGGGGAAGTTTGGGCAATTTTTTTCTATGACACCAAAAGCACCAGCAACAAAAGAAAAAGCAAACAGGTAGAACTACCTAAAACCAGCTTCTGCAGAATAAAGGCAATAACAACAAAAAAAGGCAAGTTACAAAATGGTTTTAACCATCTGTGTTTTAGCAAGCCCTCTACGTGGTGCCAATGCACAATACATTTTGAACATCACTGTTATACTGAGTTAGAATCAGGTGCTTTAAATGCTCTTTTGGAAAAAGGCTGTACGATAAATCAATGATATTAAATGGATTGCAATCTCACTGTACAATTGAAAATAAAACAGGCAGAAAACAATATTAACTTGGAGGGTCACTGAAGCACACAGTATCCCAAATCCATTTATCTTTCCTAAGGAAAACTCCAATTTGTCTCAGTTCCATACCATAGGACAACCATGTAAAGCAGTTCTAGCCCATGTGCTATAAACAGATGCAAGTGTTTTTGTGTTTTTAAAAGCACAAAGGCTCAGCCAATATGTTTCGTTTGACTCCCCCACCCTCTTTTTTGGCATATGGATGGCCTGCCTATAGGTATAGTGGTCATCTTGAAATGAGCAGAATGGAAGCCATATGCTAAAGATGGCATGGGAGAAAACTTGAAGCTGGTTGGGGACATTTTTGACATCATGAGCATGACACAATTTCATAGGCCCACTATGACTTATCTTCAAACTTCAAAGTAAATTCTTATTTGGGAAAGCCACTGTCATCTCATGCAATTTGGATGCAATCCTAACTAATATAGCAAATGATACGGAAGGTTCAATTTCAGTCAGATAAAATAAGTTCAATAAAATGAGACGTGGAAAAGGGAGCAGTGAGAGTTATAAAATGTATATGGCACAAAAGAATACAGGTTGACAAAGATCAGTAAGAAATGACATTCCGTTCAATTCATGCTTTAGATGCGCTAAATTTAGATTTGAATTTTCCTTAGTACTCTGTTATAAATGTGCCTGCCAACATTAGGCTCTACAGTTGTCGAGGAACAGCCTTCATATTTCTATTATCTAGGACACCATCTGACAATTTTTTCACATAATCAGGAAAACGCCCCCAAATAGATGCGAACTGCTTGTTTGTAAGACAACCACTCTTCAGACACTTGGAAACAAAGTTTTAGGAAGCTAAGTAACAGGACTCCATCCTGTTTTACTGTTAACTCTTTTGGATCTTCAGATTCTGGCAGACCTTGGCCAGAATCCGAGGACTCTTTTCATGCTTGTACAAAATTGTAAAAAGGACAGACAAGTCCTTTAAAAAACTTTATCCCATTATTCTCTCCCAGTTCTTTTGAGGGAAAGATGACTCTTCAGCACTTCCCAGCTCTGCTTTCCAGTGAGTGACAGGAACTGTTTCCCCAGATAGCTGGATATCATTCTCTCACACTTTTGAGTTCTTGATTTCAGATATAGCTGTAATCTAGTGCTGAAAGCACTTTCCCACATGTCTTCTTACCTCCCATTACAAAGGTGGGCTCATTCAATACACTTGCTTTGTGTCATATTGTCCGTGGATGGCACTGGTGATTTCCAATCCTCCCTGGAGCCAGTATGTATTCATTTCCAAAGAAGGCTTTGCCACTTGTTTTCTCCTTTCTTATAGTAGCAGAAATAATTCCAGTTTTTGGCATGAAACACAAAACATCATTACTTACTACTAGATCTTGACCAACTTTCCACAGCCTTGTGTGTATTGTGCTTTCACCTCTGGGAAAGTGGATTAACGAAGTAACTTTTGGTAACATTTATATATAAATGTCTGAGAAAAAGGAAGATGCAACTAAATGTGTACTGGGAATTTTTTATTGTTCAACAGTGTTTTAAACGTACAAACAAAAAATTTCCTGACCTGACTACAAGGTTAGAATACATTTTGTCCCTTTGACTGTGACGGCACAACTCTTTTGCTAAGACATAATACATCTGCTCTGCAGCTTCCCAGCATCTTATTTAATACTAGCTAGTGAAATAGGATGTATTCCAGGCAGGCCACATAAATGGCTAATTTTTCCTCCTTTTATTTACACATCTATGTGCATATTTCCTTCCATAAAGAGTCAAAGAATTCTACATTTTACTAATAAGACATCAGAAGACAACTATTCTCTCAGCTGTTTCTATTTCCTTAACGGAAAAGCTGGAACATAAGAAGGCTTTGATTTTTGTACCTAAGTGTGATGCTCCATCTGAGCACATTTCTCCTCAAAGACAGCAAATGGTTCTTTTGATATTTATAAGAGCTCTGTAATTCCAAGAGAATTCAATTGAAAGGGGGGCAGGAAATACAGTGCCCTGAATGCAGAGCGCCGGTTCCTAAGTATTCTTTGCTTTTCTTGTGTCATTAACTGTGTGTACTTTGCTCTTCAACTTTAACAGAAACAGTGCCAGTTCACAGGAGGCTGAAAATGTCTTGGAACATTTCAATAAGTACTTATAAAATTAAGATGTTTCCATCCACAAGTGTATTGTTGATGATGACTCACTGCGAATTATAGGTGGCCACTTGATTCACAATACACTTCACCGAAGTGTGACCCCTGACAGGCAGGAGCAGCCTTCCTTGGTCTGGTGTAAATCAGTACAGTTTGCCCAGTCCCTATAGTACTATAAAGCATCTGTAACTCCTGGCACAGTCCAGAGGTAGTAAAGTCACTATGGCGTTTTGCTTCTTCTATTGGGGCAGGTTGGGGAGGGGTGTCCCTGAGAAGAGAAAGAAGCTATTTGAGGAGGTCTCTAGCTACTTCTAATGTGCATTAGAGCATGTCAGAGAGTTAGCTCCAGTACAAACTCATACTTCTCTGAAAGGGTTGGTCTCCCACATGTTTTCCACAGGTACAGCGTGAATTAATCTTGTTCAATAACTGTATAGCCTTCTGCTCCTTCAGAGGATTATTTTGAAAATATTGCAGAAATTATTGAATGGTAGTTAGAGAATCAACATAATTATTAAAATTCACAAAACTATAAATCAAGAAAAGAGTGCATGTTACTGTACGTTAGTTGGTAATTTTTTTTAAATTGCATTTTAGGTTTTGGGGTACATGTGCAGAACATGCAAGATAGTTGCATAGGTACACACATGGCAGTGTGTTCTGCTGCCTTCCTCCCCTTCGTCCACATTTGGCATTTCTCCCCAGGCTATCCTTCCCCAGCTCCCCCCATGCTGTCTTGCCCCTATTCCCCCCAATAGACCCCAGTATTACTCCCATCCCTGTGTCCATGTGTTCTCATTTTTCATCACCCGCCTATGAGTGAGAATTTCATTTTCTGCTCTTGTGTCAATTTGCTGAGAATGATGTTCTCCAGATTCATCCATGTCCCTACAAAGGACACAAACTCCTCATTTTTGATTGCTGCATAATATTCCATGGTGTATATGTGCCACATTTTCCCAGTCCAGTCTATCATCGATGGTCATTTGGGTCGGTTCCAGGTCTTTGCTATTGTAAACAGTGCTGCAATGAACATTTGTGTGCATGTGTCCTTATAGTAGAACTATTTATAGTCCTTTGGATATCTACCCAGTAATGGGATTGCTGGGTCAAATGGAATTTCTATTTCGAAGGCCTTGAGGAATCGCCACACTGTCTTCCACAATGGTTGAACTAATTTACACTCCCACCAACAGTGTAGAAGTGTTCCTTTTTCTCCACATCCTCTCCAGCATCTGTTGTCTCCAGATTTTTTAATGATCGCCATTCTAACTGGTGTGAGATGGTATCTCAATGTGGTTTTGATTTGCATCTCTCTGATGACCAGTGATGATGAGCATTTTTTCATATGTTTGTTGGCCTCATGTATGTCTTCTTTTGTAAAGTGACTGTTCATATCCTTTGCCCACTTTTGAATGGGCTTGTTTGTTTTTTTCCTGTAAATCTGTTTGAGTTCTTTGTAAATTCTCGATATCAGCCCATTGTCAGATGGGTAAACTGCAAAAATTTTTTCCCATTCTGTTGCTTGCCACTTCACTCTAGTGACTGTTTCTTTTGCCATGCAGAAGCTGTGGAGTTTGACTACGTCCCATTTGTCTATTTTGGCTTTTGTTGCCAATGCATTTGGTGTTTTGGTCATGAAGTCCTTGCCTACTCCTATGTCCTGAATGGTTTTGTCTAGATTTTCGTCTGGGATTTTTATGGTGTTATGTCTTATGTTTAAGTTTTTAAACCATCTGGAGTTAATTTTAGTGTAAGGTGTCAGGAAGGGGTCCAGTTTCTGCTTTCTGCACATGGCTAGCCAGTTTCCCCAACACCATTTCTTAAACAGGGAATCCTTTCCCCATTGCTTGTTTTTGTCAGGTTTATCAAAGACTGTATGGTTGTAGATATGTTGTGTTGCCTCCGATGCCTCTGTTCTGTTCCATTGGTCTATATCTCTGTTTTGGTACCAGTACCATGCTGTTTTGATTACTGTAGCCTTGTAGTATAGTTTGAAGTCTGGTAGTTTGATGCCTCCCACTGTGTTCTTTTTGCTTAGAATTGACTTGGCAAGGAGGACTCAAGATGGCGGAGTGAGAACAACCCAGGATTGGAGCTCTCATTGAATCCGTGGAGAGGTGAGTCGGAGCTGCATTTCCAGACTGATCTTCGTTGCCCACAGAACGGGGAAATTCCCAAGTATAAAGGAGATGCGGGACGCCAGGCAGTACCTCTGCCTGGCGAAGCCAGCAGCTGGGGTGGCGGTGGCCGGCCCTACCCAGCGTTCCCCACAGGGCACGCTTGTCCGGGTGCCCTGTTGAACCGGCAAACTGAGACTTGAGAGGGCTGGACTTGAGACTGAACGAGTCTTGGACAATGGGCCAGCCCAGGGGATTGCAGGGACAGAGCGTTTGGGGTAGCCCAGTGGGACGAACAAAACCGCGATTTCAAATGATCCCGAGCAGACAATCTGAGACGCTCTGTGGGGGAGGGGCGTCCACCATTACCGAGGCAACCCGCCCCAACTGAAATACATGCCCACTGCTGACGCAGGCAGCCGTTGCCAAGGCAACCCGTCCCTACTGAGATACACGCCCACTACTGACGCAGCCTGCCATTGCCAAGGCAACCCGCTACAACAGAGAGACTCCACCACAGGGCGTGGCGGAGACCACAGCAGAACAGCAGAGCCTGCAGCAATAGGGCGAACCTCACAACAGCAGGGCGGAGCCTCGGCAGGCAAACAGTGGCTAGTCTGCCTCCTACCTGGGCAGGACACCTCAACGGACATCCAAATATAAAGCCCGAACCCCGAACACAGAGCATTTGAGAAAAAAAGGGTTTTTTTAATGAGCTCTGTTGCAGCAGAATCAAACATAGCAGGCTAACAGCTCTGAATGAACAACAGAGCTCACAGCTCAGCAATTGAGCTCCTGTAAAGAACAGACTGTCTCCTCAAGCAGCTCCCTGACCCCTCTATATCCAAAGACTGACATTTGGCAGGCATCATCCTGGGACAAAGATACCAGAAAAAGAAACTGGTAGCATCCCTCACTGTGCCACGGCTGCTAGAGGTGCACCCCAGACAAGCAGGGCCTGGAGTGGATCTCAGCAGTTGTACAGTGAAGGAGCTAGACTGGTAAAAGGAAAACCAAGTAACAGAAATACTTCATCATCAACAATCTGGGTGTCCACTCAGAGACCCAATCGAAAAGTCAGCAACTACGCAGACGGCAAGTGGATAAATCCACAAAGATGGAAAGAAACTAGCGAAAAAAGGAGGAAAACACCCGAAACCAGAACACCTCGCCTCCTAGAAAGGACCAAAACTCCTCACCAGCAAGGGAACAAAGCTGGACGGAGAATGACTGTGACGAAATGACGGAATTAGACTTCAGAAGGTGGATAATGAGAAACTTTTGTGAACTAAAAGAACATGTATTAAATCAATGCAAAGAAACTAAGGAACTTGAAAAAAGATATGAGGAAATGATAACAAGAATGGATAACAGAGAGGAATATGAATGAATTAAAGGAGCTGAAAAACAAAATACGAGAACATCGCGAAGCATGCACAACATTCAATAGCCGAATTGACCAAGCAGAAGAAAGAATATCTGAAGTCGAAAACCAACTCAATGAAATAAAACGAGAAACCAAAATTAGAGAAAAAAGCACAAAAAGGAATGAACAAAGTCTCCAAGAAATGTGGGACTATGTGAAAAGACCTAACCTACGTTTGTTAGGTGTACCAGAAGGGGATGAAGAGAATGAATCCCAGCTGGAAAATACTCTTCAGGACATCATCCAGGAAAATTTCCCCCACCTAGCAAGACAGGCCAACACTCAAAGGCAGGAAATACAGAGAACACCACAAAGATATTCCACAAGAAGAGCAACCCCAAGGCACATAATCGTCAGATTCAACAAGGTTGAAATAAAGGAGAAAATACTAAGGGCAGCCAGAGAGAAAGGTCCGGTCACCCACAAAGGGAAGCCCATCAGACTCACAGCAGATCTCTCAGCAGAAACACTACAAGCCAGAAGAGAGTGGGGGCCAATATTCAACATTCTTAAAGAAAAGAACTTTCAACCCAGAATTTCATATCCAGCCAAACTGAGCTTCAGAAGTGAAGGAAAAATAAAATCCTTTGCGAACAAGCAAGTACTCAGAGATTTTGTCACCACCAGGCCTGCTTTACAAGAGCTCCTGAAAAAGGCACTACACATAGAAAGGAACAACCAGTACCAGCCACTCCGATATCACACTAAATGATAAAGAACATCAACATAATGAAGAATCTACAACAACTAACAGGCAAAACAGCCACTTAGCATCAAAATGGCAGTATCAAATTCACACATAAAAATATTAACCCTAAACATAAATGGACTAAATGCACCAATCAAAAGACACAGACTGGCAAATTGGATAAAAATCCAAAACCCTTCAGTGTGCTGTATCCAGGAAACCCATCTCACATGCAAGGATACACAAAGGCTCAAAATAAAGGGATGGAGGAAGATTTACCAAGCAAATGGAGAGCAAAGAAAAGCAGCAGTTGCAATTCTCATCTCTGATAAAATAGACTTTAAAGCAACAAAGATCAAAAGAGACAAAGAAGGTCATTACATAATGGTAAAAGGATTGATACAACAAGAAGAGCTAACGATCCTGAACATATATGGACCCAATGCAGGAGCACCCAGATACATAAGGCAAGTTCTTAATGATTTACAAAGAGACTTAGACTCCCACACAATAATAGTGGGAGACTTTAACACTCCACCGTCAATATTAGACAGATCAACCAGACAGAAAATCAACAAGGATATCCAGGGCTTGAACTCAGACCGGAAGCAAGCAAACCTGATAGACATTTACAGAACTCTCCACCCCAAATCCACAGAGTACACATTCTTCTCAGCACCACATCACACCTACTCTAAAATTGACCACATAATTGGAAGTAAAGAACTCCTCAACAAATGCAAGACAACTGAAATCATAACAAACAGCCTCTCAGACCAATCAAGTTAGAACTCAGAATACAGAAACCAACCCAGAACCGCACAGCTTCATGGAAACTGAACAACTGGCTCTTGAATGTTGACTGGGTAAACAATGAAATGAAGGCAGAAATAAAAATGTTCTTTGAAACCAATGAGAACGAAGACACAACATGCCAGAACCCCTGGGACACATTTAAAGCAGTCTCTAGAGGAAAGTATATAGCAATAAGTGCCCATATGAGGAGAATGGAGAGATCCAAAATTGACACACTATCGTCAAAATGGAAAGGGCTAGAGGAGCAAGATCAAAAAAACTCTAAACCCAGCAGAAGACAAGAAATAACTAAGATCAGAGCTGAACTGAAGGAGATTGAGACACGAAAAAGCCTTCAAAAAATCAATAAATCCAAGAGCTGGTTTCTTGAAAAGATCAACAAAATAGACAGACCACTAGCCAGACTGATTAAAAATAAAAGAGAGAACAACCAAATAGATGCAATAAAAAATGATAAAGGGGAAATCACCACAGATTCCACAGAAATTCAAACCATCATCAGAGAATATTACAAACAACTCTATGCACATAAACTAGTAAACCTGGAAGAAATGGATAAATTCCTGGACACCTGTGTCCTGCAAAGCCTAAACCAGGAGGAAGCTGAAACTATGAACAGACCAATAAAAAGGTCAGAAGTCGAGGCAGCAATTAAGAGCCTACCTCACAAAAAAAGCCCAGGTCCAGATGGGTTCACAGCCGAATTCTACCAGACACACAAAGAGGAGCTGGTACCATTTCTTCTAAAACTATTTAAAACAATGCAAAAAGAGAGAATCCTTCCCAAATCATTTTACGAGGCCAACATCATTCTGATACCAAAACCCAGCAGAGACCCAACGAGAAAAGAAAACTTCAGGCCAATATCCATGATGAACATAGATGCAAAAATCTTCAATAAAATATTGGCAAGCCGATTGAACAGCAAATCAAAAAACTTATTCATCATGATCAAGTAGGATTCATCCCGGGGATGCAAGGCTGGTTCAACATACGCAAGTCTATCAACGTAATTCACCACATAAACAGAACCAAAAACAAAAACCACATGATTATCTCAATTGACGCAGAGAAGGCATTTGACAAAATTCAACAGCCCTTTATGCTAAACTCAATAAACTCGGTATCGATGGAACATATCTCAAAGTAATAAAAGCTATTTATGACAAACCAACAGCCAATATCATACTGAATGGGCAAAAACTGGAAGCATTCCCTTTGAAATCTGGCACTAGACAAGGATGCCCTCTTTCACCACTCCTATTCAATATAGTTCTGGAAGTTCTAGCCAGAGCAATCAGGCAAGAAAAAGAAATAAAGGGTATTCAAATAGGAAAGGTGGAAGCCAAATTGTCTCTATTTGCAGACGACATGATAGTATACCTAGAAGACCCCATCGCCTCAGCCCAAAAACTTCTGAAACTGATAAGCAACTTCAGCAAAGTCTCAAGATATAAAATCAATGTGCAAAAATCACAAGCATTCGTCTACACCAATAACAGACTTAAGCAAAGCCAAATCAAGAACGAACTGCCATTCACAATTGCTACAAAAAGAATAAAATACCTTGGAATACAACTCACAAGGAACGTAAGGGACCTCTTCAAGGAGAACTACAAACCACTGCTCAACGAAATAAGAGAGGACACAAACAGATGGAGAAACATTTCATGTTCATGGTTAGGAAGAATTAACATCGTGAAAATGGCTATACTGCCCAAAGTAATTTACAGAATCAACGCTATCCCCATCAAGCTACCATCGACTTTCTTCACAGAACTGGAGAAAACCACCATGAACTTCATATGGAACCAAAAGAGAGCCCACATATCCAAGTCAATTCTAAGCAAAAAGAACACAGCGGGGGGCATCACACTACCGGATTTCAAACTATACTACAAGGCTACAGTAATCAAAACAGCATGGTACTGGTACCAAAACAGAGATATAGACCAATGGAACAAAACAGAGGCACCGGAGGCAACACAACATATCTACAACTATACAATCTTTGACAAACCTGACAGAAACAAGCAATGGGGAAAGGATTCCCTGTTTAACAAATGGTGTTGGGAAAACTGGCTAGCCATGTGCAGAAAGCAGAAACTGGACCCCTTCCTGACACCTTACACTAAAATTAACTCCAGATGGATTAAAGACTTAAATATAAGACCTGGCACCATAAAAACCCTAGAAGAAAATGTAGGCAAAACCATTCAGGACATAGGAGTAGGCAAGGGCTTCATGAACAAAACACCAAAAGCATTGGCAACAAAAGCCAACATAGACAAATGGGACCTAATGAAACTCCACAGCTTCTGCATGGCAAAAGAAACAGCCACTAGAGTGGATCGGCAACCAACAGAATGGGAAAAAATTTTTGCAGTTTACCCATCTGACAAAGGGCTGATATCCAGAATTTACAAAGAACTCAAACAGATTTACAGGAAAAAAACAAACAAGCCCATTCAAAAGCGGGCAAAGGATATGAACAGACACTTTACGAAAGAAGACATATATGAGGCCAACAATCATATGAAAAAATGCTCATCGTCACTGGTCATCAGAGAGATGCAAATCAAAACCACATTGAGATACCATCTCACGCCAGTTAGAATGGCGATCATTAAAAAATCTGGAGACAACAGATGCTGGAGAGGATGTGGAGAGAAAGGAACACTTCTACACTGTTGGTGGGAGTGTAAATTAGTTCAACCATTGTGGAAGACAGTGTGGCGATTCCTCAAGGCCTTAGAAATAGAAATTCCATTTGACCCAGCAATCCCATTACTGGGTATATATCCAAAAGATTATAAATCGTTCTACTATAAGGACACATGTACACGAATGTTCATTGCAGCACTGTTTACAATAGCAAAGACCTGGAATCAACCCAAATGCCCACTGATAATAGACTGGATTGGAAAAATGTGGCACATATACACCATGGAAGATTATGCAGCAATCAGAAATGATGAATTCATGTCGTTTGTAGGGACATGGATGAATCTGGAGAACATCATTCTCAGCAAACTGACACAAGAACGGAAATTGAAACACCGCATATTCTCACTCATAGGCGGGTGAGGAAAAATGAGAACACATGGACACAGAAAGGGGAGTACTAAACACTGGGGTCTATAGCGGGGAAAAGGGGAGGGTCAGTGGGAGGGGGAGGTGGGGAGGGATAGCCTGTGGAGAAATGCCAAACGTGGGTGAAGGGGAGAAGGAAAGCAAAGCACACTGCCATGTGTGTACCTACGCAACTGTCTTGCATGCTCTGCTCATGTACCCCAAAACCTAAAATTCAATAAAAAAATTAAAAAAAAAAAAAAAAAAGAATTGACTTGGCTATGTGGGCTCTCTTTTGGTTCCATATGAAGTTCATGGTGGTTTTTTCCAGTTGTATGAAGAAAGTCAATGGTAGCTTGATGGGGATAGCATTGATTCTGTAAATTACTTTGGGCAGTATAGCCATTTTCACGATATTGATCCTTCCTAACCATGAACACGGAATGTTTCTCCATCTGTTTGTGTCTTCTCTGATTTCATTGAGCAGTTGTTTGTAGTTTTCCCTGAAGAGGTCCCTTACTTACCTTGTGAGTTGTATTCCTAGGTATTTTACTCTTTTTGTAGCAATTGTGAATGGCAGTTCATTCTTGATTTGGCTTTCTTTAAGTCTGTTATTGGTGTAGACGAATGCTTGTGAAATTTGCACATTGATTTTATATCCTGAGACTTTGCTGAAGTTGCTTATCAGTTTCAGGAGTTTTTGGGCTGAGGGGATGGGGTCTTCTAGGTATACTATCATGTCATCTGCAAATAGAGACAATTTGGCTTCTACCTTCCTATGTGAATACCGTTTATTTCTTTTACTTGTCTGATTGCTGCAGCTAGAACTTCCAGTACTATATTGAATAGGAGCGGTGAAAGAGGGCATCCTTGTCTCGTGCCAGATTTCAAAGGGAATGCTTCCAGTTTTTGCCCATTCAGTATGATATTGGCTGTTGGTTTGTCATAAATAGCTTTTATTACTTTGAGACACGTTCCATCAAGACCGAGTTTATTGAGGGTTTTTAGCATAAAGGGCTGTTGAATTTTGTCAAATGCCTTCTCTGCGTCAATTGAGATAATCATGTGGTTTTTGTTTTTGGTTCTGTTTATGTGGTGAATTATGTTTATAGACTTGCGTATGTTGAACCAGCCTTGCATCCCTGGGATGAATCCTGCTTGATCATGATGGATAAGTTTTTTAATGTGCTGTTGCAATCGGTTTGTCAGTATTTTACTGAAGATTTTTGCATCAATGTTCATCATGGATATTGGCCTGAAGTTTTCTTTTCTTGTTGAGTCTCTGCCGGGTTTTGGTATCAGGATGATGTTGGTCCCGTAAAATAATTTGGGAAGAATTCCCTCTTTTTGGATTATTTGGAATAGTTTCAGAAGGAATGGTACCAGCTCCTCTTTGTGTGTCTGGTAGAATTCTTCTGTGAACCCATCTGCACCTGGGCTTTTTTTGAGTGGTAGGCTCTTTATTACTGCCTCGACTTCAGACCTTATTATTGGTCTATTCAAAGTTTCGGCTTCCTCCTGGTTTAGGCTTGGGAGGACACAGGTGTCCAGGAATTTATCCATTTCTTCCAGGTTTGCTAGTTTATGTGCATAGAGTTGTTTGTAATATTCTCTGATGATGGTTTGAATTTCTGTGGAATCTGTGGTGATTTCCCCTTTATCATTTACTATTGCATCTATTTGTTTGTTCTCTGTTTTCTTTTTTATCAGTCTGGCTAGTGGTCTATTTTGTTGATCTTTTCAAAAAACCAGCTTTTGGATTGATTGATTTTTTGAAGGGTTTTTCGTGTCTCTATCTCCTTCAGTTCTGCTCTGATCTCAGTTATTTCTTGTATTCTGCTAGGTTTTGAGTTTTTTTGATCTTGCTCCTCTAGCTCTTTCAATTTTGACAATAGGGTGTCAATTTTGGATCTCTCCACTCTTCTCATGTGGGCACTTATTGCTATATATTTTCCTCTGGAGACTGCTTTAAATGTGTCTTAGAGATTCTGGTTATGTCTTCGTTCTTGTTGGTTTTGAAGAACTTTTTTATTTCTGCCTTCATTTCATTGTTTATCCAGTCAACATTCAAGAGTCAGTTCTTCAGTTTCCATGAAGCTGTGCGGTTCTAAGTTAGTTTCTGAATTCTGAGTTCTTACTTGATTGCACTATGGTCTGAGAGACGGTTTGTTATGATTTCAGTTGTTTTGCATTTGCTGAGGAGTGCTTTACTTCCAATTATGTGGTCAGTTTTAGAGTAGGTGTGATGTGGTGCTGAGAAGAATGTATATTCTGTGGATTTGGGGTGGAGAATTCTGTAAATGTCTATCAGGTTTGCTTGTTCCAGGTCTGAGTTCAAGCCCTGGATATCTTTGTTAATTTTCTGTCTGGTTGATTTGTCTCATATTGACAGTGGAGTGTTAAAATCTCCCACTATTATTGTGTGGGAGTCTAAGTCTCTTTGTAAATCATTAAGAACTTTCCTTATGTATCTGGGTGCTCCTTCATTGGGTCCATATATGTTCAGGATCATTAGCTCTTCTTGTTGTATCGATCCTTTTGTCATTATGTAATGGCTTTCTTTGTCTCTTTTGATCTTTGTTGCTTTAAAGTCTATTTTATCAGAGATGAGAATTGCAACTCCTGCTTTTTTTTGCTCTCCATTTGCTTGGTAAATCTTCCTTCATCCCTTCATTTTGAGCCTTTGTGTATCCTTGCATGTGAGATGCGTTTTGGATTTTTATCCAATTTGCCAGTCTGTGTCTTTTGATTGGTGCATTTAGTCCATTTACATTTAGGGTTAATATAGTTATGTGTGAATTTGATACTGCCATTTTGATGCTAGCTGGTTGTTTTGCCTATTAGCTGATGCAGATCCTTATTTTGTTGATGCTCTTTAGCATTCGATATGTTTTTGGAATGGCTGGTACTGGTTGTTCCTTTCTATGTGTAGTGCCTCTTTCAGGAGCTCTTGTAAAGCAGGCCTGGTGGTGAGGAAATCTCTGAGTACTTGCTTGTTCACAAAGGATTTTATTTTTCCTTCACTTCTAAAGCTCAGTTTGGCTGGATATGAAATTCTGGGTTGAATGTTCTTTTCTTTAAGGATGTTGAATATTGGCCCCCACTCTCTTCTGGCTTGTAGTGTTTCTGCTGAGAGATCTGCTGTGAGTCTGATGGGCTTCCCTTTGTGGGTGACCCGACATTTCTCTCTGGCTGCCCTTAGTATTTTCTCCTTTATTTCAACCTTGTTGAATCTGACGATTATGTGCCTTGGGGTTGCTCTTCTTGCGGAATATCTTTGAGATATTCTCTGTATTTCCTGGAATTGACTGTTGGCCTGTCTTGCTAGGTGGGGGAAATTTTCCTGGATAATGTCCTGAAGAATATTTTCCAGCTTGGATTCATTCTCTTCTTCTCCTTCTGGTACACCTATCAAACGTAGGTTAGGTCTCTTCACATAGTCCCACATTTTTTGGAGACTTTGTTCATTCCTTTTTGCGCTTTTTTCTCTAATATTGGTTTCTCATTTTATTTCATTGAGTTGATCTTTGACTTCTGATATTCTTTCTTCTGCTTGGTCAATTCGGCTGTTGAAACTTGTGTTTGCTTCGTGAAGTTCTCATGTTGTGTTTTTCAGCTCCTTCAATTCATTCATATTCCTCTCTAAGTTATCCGTTCTTGTTATCATTTCCTCGAATCTTTTTTCAAATCTTTTTTCAAGGTTCTTAGTTTCTTTGCATTGATTTAGAACATGTTCTTTTAGCTCACGGAAGTTTCTCATTATCCACCTTCTGAAGTCTAATTCCATCATTTCATCGCAGTCATTCTCCGTCCAGCTTTGTTCCCTTGCTGGTGAGGAGTTTTGGTCCTTTGTAGGAGGCTAGGTGTTTTGGTTTCAGGTGTTTTCCTCCTTTTTGCACTGGTTTCTTCCCATCTTTGCGGGTTTATCCACCTGTCATCTGAGTAGTTGCTCACTTTTCGATTGGGTCTCTGAGTGGATGCCCAGATTGTTGATGATGAAGTATTTCTGTTACTTAGTTTTCCTTCTACCGGTTTAGCCACTCTGCTGTTAGGACTGCTGAGGTCCACTCCAGGCCCTGCTTGTCTGGGGTACACCTGTAGCAGCTGCGGAACAGTGAGGGTTGCTACCAGTTTCTTCTTCTGCTATCTTTGTGTCAGAATGATGCCCACCTAGTGTCCGTCTGATCAGTCCTTTGTGAGGTGACTCTTTGGATATACAGGGATCAGGGAGCTGCTTGAGGAGTCAGTCTGTACTTTATAGGAGCTCAAGTGCTGAGCTATGAGCTCCATTGATCATTCAGGGTGGTTAGACTCCTACATTTAAGTCTGCTGCAGCAGAACTCATAAAACCCCTTTTTTTCCTCAGATGCTCTGTCTCGTGGAGTTAAGGCTTTCTTTGTGAGCTTCCATAGCACTGTCCTGCCCAGCTAGGAGGCAGTCTAGTCACTATTTGCCTGTCGAGGCTCCGCCTGAAATTTAGCCTTTTTACACAGCTAGAGAACTTCAATTGATCTTGTGAAGGACCAAGAAGCAGAAGGACTTCCCGAGGATGCTGGGTTTCTTTAACAGAGATAACTCTGATTGCTAGATCTCTTGATAAATATGGCATCATCTGACTGGAGAATCTGATTCCAGAGCTGTATGTTGTTGAAAAATTCTTCAAGTTCCCGCGATCCTTCAAATTATCTTCTCCACGAGGTAGAATGAAAGGACTACTTCATTTTTCCCAGTAGGAGAACCCAACGCCCACAGACGTTGGTCAGGCAAAGCGGCCGCAATGCTTCTGGGCAAAACCTGTAATTTTTTCAGTGAGGAGACAAACGTAAACCCCTTCTTAATCAAAGAGTTGAACTGAAAGGAAGAACACCATAGCCACAGTAACGTCTTAAACTAATGCCTTATACATTTTTGGTCATTCCTGTTTTGGTAATAATTTTCATTTTCTTGATAGAATGAGATTCGTATCAAACAAAATTTTCATTTCTTGATTAAGCAAAGTTTGGGCTTATTAACAATAGTTGACAATTTATTTGAGCGAATACATAAATTCTGGATGAGGAACCTTGATTTTCTTTTCTTTTATATCCAACTCTTATTTTAAATTCAGGGTTACATGTTCAGGATGTGCAGCTTTGTCACATAAGTAAACGTGTGCCACGGTGGTTTGTGGCACAGACCATCTCATCACCTAGGTATTAAGCCCAGCAACCATTAGCTGTTCTTCCTGATGCTCTCCTTCTCCTCATCCTCTACCCTCCAACAGACCCCAGTGTACATTGTTCCTCACCATGTGTCTATGTGTTCTTATCATTCAGCTCCCACTAATAAATGAGAATGTGCAGTAATCTAATTTTCTGTTCTTGTGTTAGTTTGTGTTAGGCTTCCAGCTCCATCCATGTCCCTGCAAAGGACAAGATGCTGTTCTCTTTTATGGCTGCATAGTATTCCACAGTGTATATGTACCACATTTTCTATGTCCTGTCTATTATTGATGGACATTTAAGTTGATCCCATATCTTAGTTACTGTAAATAGTGCTGCAATGAACATACATGTGCATATATCTTAATAACAGAATGATTCATATTCCTTTGTGTATATAGCCAGTAATGGGATTGCTGGGTCAAATGGTATTTCTGCCTCTAGGTCTTTGAGAAATAGCCACACTGTCTTCCACAATGGCTGAAGTAATTTATACTTCCAGCAACAGTGTAAAATCATTCCTTTACTCTACAACCTAACCAGCATCTGTTGTTTTTTGAGTTTTAAAAAATAGCCGTTAAGACCGGTGTGAGATGGTATCTTATAGTGGGTTTCATTTGCATTTCTCTAATGACCAGTGCTTTTTTAGTATGTTTGTTAGCTTATACACCCAGAGTTTGGCCTTCTCTGGTTTCAAAGTAGGAATTAATATAGTAGAAATAATGTTGAATTATAAGTGAATTGAATGACTTGATTTTATTCTTCATTTTAATATTTATACACTGAATGGAATTCTGTAAAGCACTTGAGTTCACATTCTATTATCTATAAAATAAGGGTCCTAACATCTTATTCACCTAACTTCAGTAGATAAGTTTCAAGTAAGGTTTAAGTGAAATCAATTTATAAAACTATAGAGACAGATTATGTCATTTTCTTTTAGATATATGTGGAATACTTAAAAAATTTACCATGTCCTAGATAACTAATGATGACTCAAACTTCCAAATGTAAGAGTATAGAGATTTTATAAGAAAATGCCATGAAATAATGTTATATTCAAATTTTTTTAAGTACTATAAGCCCATAATCTTTAAGGTAAAAAGCAATGTCTCATGGACATTTAAATAAAAATTAGAACCAAAATTGATTATAATACAAAACTGCATTTTAAAATTTATGGTAAAGAGCTGAAGCAGTACTTAGAACTTTACTAAAATATGTGTATTAAAGATGTGTATAAAATATGTGTATAAAAGAAAAATTAAAAACTGGCAGCATAAATATAAATTTTTAAAAGCAAACCAGTTGGCAAAGACCAAATTTTTAAATAAAAGAATAAATAACGTAGGTATGAGCAGAAATCAACGAAATAGAGAAACACAACAAAAATGATAACAAAATCAATATTAACACCACCAAATTTTTCTTGAAAGTATAAATAACATAGAAAACTCTGTGGTTAAAAAATCATGAATAAAAGAAAAAGAAGCAACAAACAAAACACAGAATATGAAAACTAAATAGCTGCAACAACAACAAAAAACCCCAAACACTAAAAACGTAATATGAAGGAGTTTTTTTTTTTTTCTCCTTGGATGTAGAAAGCCACAACAGAACACTGTCCCCACCTAACAATGTGTAGAAACTACATCATGTTACTTTTTATTTTTTGACCCCAAAGTATGCCTGAGGTTACAAAACAACTTAATTTCAAAATGTCCAAGTCTTTTTTGGGAGAGATAAGACCAGTGAACTCTTTCACACATGAAAGGGCACAGGAAGTAGAAATGGTAGCCATAAAAGTGAATAAGAAAAATAAAATAAAATACAATTTTCTATAAATTTCTAAAGACCAAGTGTGTGTAACATGTCAGATTAGGATATCTGAAAGCCCAGGCACTAGAACAGTCATACCCACTCGTTGATTCTTTTCCAAGGCCTCTTCCAGGTGCTTGTAAGAAAGATCATGGGCAGAACAAGAAATACAGACTTACATTGTGGTACTGGCCTTCAGGAGGTGATTAAAGCTTGCTGTGGAAAAGACACAGAGCTCTGCATCCCTGGATCCTTCCCTTCTAGAGAGAAAAAAACTCAAGTCTCTGAAAGAAGGGCAACAAACCCTCTGACCCAAAATATTCATTCTATGATCCTTGTTCATGTGGGAAAGGTGTAAGGAAAGCTCTTCTACCCAAAAAGATAAACAAAATCTAGGAAACTAGGGAATTTCAGCAGAGAAAGGGAAACTTTTGACCTTTGAACCACATAGGTTTGAACTATGTGGGTCTATTTATAAGCTGATTTAAATGTAGTGTATTTTCTCTCTGTGTACATACATCCTTTTCCAATATAAGCCTGTTTTGCCCGCCTTGAGTATCTGTTGTTTAGTGTAGCCACCTGCATCAGTGATATTAAAAGATCTGGATAACTTGTTACAGCTTCTCCATCAAAAGTGCTCCCCCTTGCACTTTTATGTTATGGGACATCTTTCCTTAAACGTCATGAATCAATCTCTGCTAGCTTCACATTCTTCTTCAGCTTCCTCTCCTCTCTCAGCCTTCGCAGAACTGAAGAGATTCAGGGTCTTACTCTGGATTAGATTTTGACTTAATGGAAGCTTGTGGCTGGTTTGATCTTCTAACCAGATCAGTAAAAGCTTTTCCATAGGGCTTTTTCACTTTCTTATTACTTTTATAGTTTTCCTCATGCCTTTTTCACTAAGCTGCATCAATTCTAGCCTTGATTTAAAGTGAGAGACACATTACTCTTCTTTTCACTTAACTGGACACTGTAGGGTAATTTGTTGCCTTAATTTCAATATTGTTTTGTCTTAGGGAATAGGGTTTAAAACACATGAGAAAACACTTTGATTTGTAAATAAATATTTTGAAAACAAAACAAAAATTTGTGAGATGCAGTTATGATTAATGAATTTGTAACTCTAGATTCCTATTTTAAAAAAATTCTCGAATCAGTGACCTAATATGCTACAAAAAATAAAAACAAGAAGAGCAAATAAAAACCCAAAGCCAGCAGAAGGAAGAATTTTTAAATAACAGCAGAAAACAATTGTATTTGAAGTAGAAAAACAAATAAATGAAACCAGAAAAAGAGCAATGAAATTGATAAACTTCTAGTCATATTAGTTTTTTAAAAAAGAAAAAAATCACAAATTACCAATATTGAGAATGAAAGAGGTGTTACCAACAAAGTTTCAACAGATAATAAAGCCATGAGACTATTATAAATAAAAATGCCAATAAACTTGATAACATACATTAAATAATTTAAATTAATTTATTGAAAGGACCAACTAAGTTCATTAGAGAAGTAAATACTCTAATTAACATTTCTATATCTTTTAAAGAAATTGAGTTCAAAATGTATAAACATATACAAAGTTAAAATCCAGTCCCAGATCACATTTATCATGAATTCTACAAAGTATTTAAGGAAGAAAACATATACTTTCTAGACTAATGTTACAAGAAAATAGAAGAAAGGAAAATATTTTTCAACTAGTCTTTTGAGCCCAGCATTGCCTTGAAACAAAAGTCAGTGAGACATTTCCAAAAAGAAGAAGGAAAAGAAGATGGCAAACTACAGATGAGTATTGCTTACGGCCTTACACACAAAGACCCCTAACACCACATTAACTAAAGGCTCTTAAACACAATATTAAATACTCCATATTGCACAGGTAGCAGGCCCATGAAATAAGGTAAGAAAAAAGTACTCAAAAGCATAAAAATTGGAAAATGAAACATAAACATTTCTTGGTAGATAATAATCCACATAGAAAATCCAGAGGAATCTACTTCACGTTTTCAGAGTAAAAAGCCACGGAACCAACTCCTTTTATAATTAATTATCACATAGCAATCATTTCCACACTCGACTTGATGTTTGCTATATATTGTTATATAAATTTATAATGAAATTAGTTTTTCCATAAATTGATGGGGAAAATAACCTATATTGGTTGAATCACTTAATTTCCTGATGGTCTATAATAGATCACATGAAATATATATTCATTTGCACTGGCAATCACCTCCTCTAGATACCTGTAAAGCTCTCTGCCTTACTTTCTCAAGTCTCATAGCAAATTGAACCTCAAAGAAGCTTTTCTCAAGAATGAGAACATAAGTCACAGACTGGGAGAAAATATTTGCAAAAGCCACATTCAATAAAGAATTGTTATTCAAAGTATACAAAACTCTTAAAATGCAACAATAAGAAAACAATGAAATTTAAAAATGGGCCAAAGACCTTAACAAACTCCTCATGAAAGATTTACAGATGGAAAATAGGATATGAAAAGATATCCACATCATATGTCATCAGAGAAATGCAAATTGAAACACAGTGAGATAACAATACACACCTGTTAGAAAGGTCACAATCCAAAATCCAACAATATCAAATGCTGACAAACATGTGGAGCAACAAGAACTCTCCTTCATTACTAATGGAAATATAAGACGATACAGCCACTTTGGAAGACAGTTTGTCTGCTCACAAAACTAAATATACTCCTCCCATACAAACCAGGAATCATCCTCCTGGGTCTCCACTCAAAGGAGTTGAAAACTGTTGTCCACAAAAAGCCTACACACAGATGTTTATAGAAGGTTTATTTATAATTTCAAGACTTGGAAGCAATCAAGATATCCTTAAGTAGTAGAATGAATAATAAAATGTGGCATTGATATCAAGATATCCTTCAGTAGTTGAATAAATAATAAAATAATATCCATGCAATAGAGTATTATTTGGTGCTAAAAAGAAATGAATTGTCAAGTCATAAAAAAATGGAAAAATTTTAGATGCAAAATACTAACTAAAAGAAGCCAGTCTGAAAGATTACATATTGTATGATTCTGACCATATGACATTCTGGAAAAGGTAAAACTGTGGAGACAGTAAAAATATCAATACTTGCCAGGGGTTGGGTGTTGGGGATGTTTAAATAGGTGGAACACAGACAGTTTTCAGGGAAGTGAAACTCTTCTGTCTGACACTATCATGTTGCATACATATTATTATGCATTTGTCCAAACACATAGAATATAGAACCCTAAGAGTGAACCCTAATGTAAACTGTGGGCTTTGGGTGATAACGATGTGCCAGTGTAGGATCATCAGTTGTAACGAATGTCCTATTTCAGTGGAGGATGTTGAATATGAAGGCTGTGCGTGTGTGGGGACAGGGATAATATGAAAATCATCTTTGTAGCTTCCTCTCAATTTTGCTGTGACTCTAAAACTGCTTTAAAAATAAAGTCCTTGGTGGTTACTACAGACTGAGAAGGATAGTGGGGGCTGGGAAAAGGCATGGTCAATAGGTACACAGTATAATTAGATAGAATAAGATCTAATATTTGATAGTGCAACAGGATGACTACAGTCAACAATAATTTATTATCAATTGAACAATAATTACGAGAGTACAATTGGATTGTTGGTACCACAAAGAAAGGATACATGCTTGAGGTGATGGCTGCCCCATTTACCCTGAGATTATTATGCACTGTAAGCCTGTATCAAGATATCTCATGTACCATATAAATATATGCACCTAGCATGTACCCGCAAAAATAAAAAAGACTTTAATAAATAATATAGAAAGGTGAATTTTTTCAAAAAGGAAGGGCTTTCTTGGCCACCATGTCTAAATCAACCCTTTCTTACTCTTTTCCAGTCTAATACAATCTTCTATTTTATTTTTAATGTAAAGTATTCCTTATTATCTCAATTGCACACACACAAACACAGCTTTCATATTTATTGTCTGACTCTTTCAAAGGATGTAACTTTCTTGAGATCAGAGTTGCACTTCTTTTGTTCACAGATATATACTATTATCAAGCATACAGTGCACATTTGAGCTCAACAAACCTTTTTTAGGTTAGCTAATTAATAGTTTATCATCTCTGATATTTCTTTGTTGTGTTACCCTTTGTGTACTCTTTATTTCCTTTCTACAATGTAAACACTCCAAGCCTGTTTCACTCCATGCCTGAGGTCCATGGCTTTTTAAATTGATAATTCCCTTAAAAAATGAACTTAAGATATTTTAGTCAAACTCTCTTCGTGTATTTATAAAATAAATCTTTCTATGAAAGCCAGGTACATTCACATCTGTCATATTTATCTCTCTGCACCTCCATTAGAAAAGGGTGGTGCTCATCATGACTTCTATAGGAAGAGTTTTCATTTAATGTCATCTTATTTGCTTACACTTTTCCACCTCATTCTTTTTCTTTTCAGGAAGTTTATTTTTGCACTGTATTTACCATAATTTCTAATATTTAAAATACTATTACCATTTTCTTTTCTTCTTCCCTGTTGGTTAAGGCATAAGAACAAATAAATACAATTGATCCTCCATCAGAATAGGATGCAAATTCTAAAATATATTGTCCTGACGCCTTTTTACAAGTTAGAGTAAGAATGTTAGAAAGATAAGCAATTAAGACTGTGATCATCTAATTCCAGCCATGTCATTATATGTGTGCTTCTTAGATAATGGCTGAATTGAAAACCCAAATTATTAAAAACCTCTTGCTCCAAAATGTCATATTTTCTCATCTCTTTAAGAAATAATCTACAGATTGCTCTTGACTTTTGATAGTTCAATGCAATGATTGTTTAACTTTACAATGATGTGTAAGTGATACACATTCAGTAGAAGCCACACTTCAATAAAATATTCAATAAATTACATGAGATATTTAATATTCTATTAGAAAATCAGATTTGTGTTTGGTGGTTTTTCCCAACTGTAGGCTAATGTAAGTGTTCTGGGCACATGTGAGGTAGAGTAATCCATGCTAGTGTTTGGTGGCTTAGATGTACTAAGCATGTTATTGGCTTACAATATGTTCAGTTTTTGATAGGGTTTATGAAGATGCAACCCCATCAAAAGTTGAGGAGCACCTGTACAGTGTTAACTCATTAATAATATTTCAACAAACTTTCCTGCAAGTATCTGATCCTTGTTTTTGTATGTATTTTTCTTCATTTGCCAATACAACTAAATCGACCCATCATTTGGTGCTAGATAAAACCTTGTATTAGTGGCAACAATTTCTAAAGAGACTGTTTCTACTAAGGCTTTATTCTCACACAATTTAGAAATAATTGTCCTTTGTGATAAACATCAAGGTTAGTCACTGCTTTTGAGGTTAAGGCTATAATAATCCTGAATGGCAACAGCTCAAAACTTGGCTTTAAATCTCTGGAATTCTTTATTCCTCATATTGTCCCCCTCTAGATCCTTTAGGGTCAATGTACAAAGTTAATCTATGTTTTGTGTGTGTGTGTGTGTGTGTGTATCAGACATTTGAAGCCAAGATTTCTGTGGTTCTGAGTAAATGACTTCTGCTTCAAGAAGCTAACTCTATAGCCACTACAATGTACTGAAAGACAGCATTTCAGCAACTGAAGTTAAAATGCTTCAATCAAGGGAGAGATGCTAATAGGATCCTGAAATAGACTGTCTATAAGATCAGTTTTCTAAGATATTTATAAATACTTCATGTGGTTAGCTTTAGACATTTTTTCCTTTCTCTTTTCATTCTCCCCTCCCCATTTCAACTAATATATTTGTGAATATATATGTGTATACTTGCATGATGTATTGTTTTTCATTTTTGAAGTTAAGTATTAGGTCCATTTCCAGTGTTCAAATATCATCCACCATTCTGAATCCTTCTTTCAGAGGTTCTCTTTCCTTAAGGCTGATCATTGACCCAACAGACTTGCCTCGTCTCACGATTACATCCCTATAGTTCTTCAGCTCTTTCATGACTTCCCTTCTTCATAACTGACAAAATAAGATGCCTCCTACTTTTGTTTTTCTAAGAAGCTAATGTATCATTGTCCCCATAGGTGTAACTGATCAATTTCTCTGCTTGAAGATGTATTTGGATACTCTCATTTTCTATACTAGTTTTACTCCTTCTGTTTACTGTTTGTTACCTGAGGAAAAGAAAGTTCTACATAAAATAACATTTAAAGAAGGTAAGTTTCTTATTCAATAATTTTCAGTAGCTAAATGTTTCTTCCAGATTTTAACTTTTTCCTTAGTCTCTGACTGTCTACCTTAAGAAGAAAAATGCTACAACACTTCCGAAGCAACCTCAAGAACTGTCAATGAAAATCACAGAGGATAGGTGTTTGGAACATTTCCTCCATGCAAAAGCCAATTGGATATATCATAATGGTGCTAACAGCAGGTTAGCTGGTAGGACAAGAACAGAAATAGGTAGCAACTGGAATCCAACTATCAGTGTGATGTTATGGGAAACTCTGTGATAAATCAACAAATAAGTATTGAGTAGTGTTTGAAGAACAGTAGGCTGTTCACTTAAATATAGGAAGTGGGAAAAATTTTGAATTTTTTTTGCAAAATAATAGAAACTTAAAGTCAAAATTAGCACTTTCAAGTCTTGCCTAGTTTGCAAAGCCTTCTGAACTATGCAGAACAGTGAACTAAAATTTAAACCAATATTCACTGCTTGCCCCTAACCTCCCAGTTATGCTAAGAAATAAATTATCAGATGACTTTCCCAAATTCTTCTATCAATACTTCCAAAAGTGCCATCACAACTAAAACAATAAAAGCATGGAAATTTAAACTTTTGCAAAGTTTCATGAGTTTGAAAAAGACACAGCTTGGCTAGTGGGTGGATTTATAAAACAATTTTTTTGGTATATCTTTAGTCTTTCTTCTTCTAGGTTCCATTTGGTTATCTATTTCCTCTGTTTTTCTCACACATTATATCTTTGCACTTGTTTCTTGGTTGGATCACATTTTTAAGTCTCTAATTGAAGGGACCACCTGTGGACGGTGCCTACTGTCTGCTAACATGGCCACTGAAAATTCCCTTTGTTTCTCTAACATTTGGGTTTTATGCAGTTTCACCAGCCTCAATTTTTAAATTTTACAAACTATAGACTTTCATGAGACTGGAAAGTATAGAAATTACTCAGGTTAATAGTGCTCAGCAATGTGTTGTTTAAGAAAAGAAATGGTCATCTATTTTGTAGAGTTATTAATCCATCCAATTGTCAGTGAAGTCATGGCCTGCCTTATTTCATGGTTGCCTTCTGAAGGTCAGTCTAAGCCACCTCAGCCCATGCACCCTTTCATCCTGCTATTTTTTCTTTTTTCTCTTTTTTCATTTGCCTTGGGATCTTCCGGAACTCCAACCATCAGTTCTCCAACTTCCCTCACCAATGTTCATGGACAATCTAGGAAGACTCTGATGGCAGAATTTATTTAAAAAAAATTGGGAACAAAGGAAAGGTTACTTCTCCCAGTGATTCTTTTTTCTACCAAAGGAGAGCAGAGATGTTTCCACAGTGTAATTACCACCCCCTCCGACCATCCTTCCTTTGTTCTTTACTTCAATCTATGAGTCATTTACTTATTTATTCAATTTTTTTCTTTGTACCCACATGATAGGCACTGTACTATATTTTAGGGATATAGCAGTGAGCAAAAAGTATTAGAAATTCCTTGTTTTTAGGCATGCAGGTTGGCATGGCAAGATAGACATCAATAAAAGAATCACATGCATGAATATATAATCACTCTGTGATCAATGCTACAAAAAGTTGATGATGCTATAATGGAGTATAAACGGGAAAAATGAACCTGGTCATGGAAAACTACTGGGAACTGACAGTTGACCTGAGTCTGTGGAAAGACTGAGAGTTAGCTAGGCCAGAAGGGAGAAACAGATATGCACTAGGTTGAATAGCATCCCCCTAATTTATGTCCATTTGGAACCTTATTATGTGACCTTTTTTGAAAATAGTCTTTGCAAATGTAATCAATTTAGGATGAGGTCATAGTGTATAAGAATGGGCCCTAATCCAAAGACCAGTGTCCTTATCATAAGAGGGAAATTTGAACATATATATGCAAAGAGGGAAGATGATGTGAAGACATATAAGGACAAGGCCATGTAAAGACTGAGG
This sequence comes from Callithrix jacchus, assembly GCF_049354715.1. Classification (NCBI taxonomy): domain Eukaryota; kingdom Metazoa; phylum Chordata; class Mammalia; order Primates; family Cebidae; genus Callithrix; species Callithrix jacchus. Next base: position 101,411,056 of record NC_133516.1, on the reverse strand, counting down.
CTGAGATCAGATTCTTATGTCTCCAAGCTGAGGCATGCCAAGGACTGCTGGCAACAAGCAGAGTCTAAGAGAAAGTCATGAGATGGTTTCCCCTTCAGAGTCAGAAACTGACCCAGATGACAGATCATTAGCCTCCAGAGCTTTGAGAGAATAAATTTATGTTGTTTTAAGCACCCAGTGCTTAAACTTTGTAACTTTGTTGGGGCAGACCTGATATTGGGTAAAAAAACAAAACAAAACGAAAAACTAAAGAGAATATAAAGAGGCCCTGTAGCTTCAGAGACTATGCTGTCTGGAGGTGGGTATAATTGTGAAGAGCATAATTGATGCATTTCATAGTCTCCTGTTCATTCACTCTGAGATTACATTTCTTACAGAGCCTTCTCAGCCAATGAGAGATCATGATGGGGCTGTTAATGTGGGCACATTTCTGTGAGATAGAGATTCTCTCAATGGGTGACATTAACTCAAGAACTTCCAATCTGACTGGTTGAAATTTTCTTAGAATTGTATGGCAGCCTCTGACTCTTCCTGTATGATTTTCCTTTCTTCCCTTTCTCCTTCACAGGTGTTATACCTACATTGTGGTTTTAAGGCTTCCCTAGCCTCATGCTCCCTTTCCTTACTCTTTTCAGGAGTTCTTTCCAAAAATACCTGGCACATCTCATTCCATCTTGATGTCTGCCTCTAAGTGGACCTAAATGAACACAAGTGGTGTTAGCAGTGATCCAAAAAATAGACAATAGTAATAGGGTTTGTAATTGTCTCGTTCACCACCTAGAAGGCAAAGAAGATTCCACTCCAAGTGCCACATGGAACAGCCAGCTCATTAAAGATATCCATTGGAAGGAAATGCCATTGAAGGTATTTGGAAAATATGAGTAGGTTGATTTAGTGGCTGCCATGAGAATACACCTTGCAGAACTTCAACTATTAAAAACATGACCAAGAGCTCCAGCTGCTATGCACTGAAATACATCACATTTATTCCCAAGGCGATGCTTTTTATAAGCTTACCCCAGCCTATGACTGAACACTTGAAGAGCCGTAAGGCAGGCATGCTCCTGTTAGACATGGAAGACCTAGCAGGCAATTTTATCTGTGGGACACTTTCTTGTGCATGACAATGATTCCTTAGACTTCCATTCACAATGAAAGAGGAGCATCAGTGAATCTGTGACCATCTTGGGTGATATCCTATCCCCTGCCATCCAGAGGCAGCTGGTCTCACAGATCACTGGAATGGCCTACCAAAGACATAACTGAAAAGTTAGTTTTGTCTGAAAGATTGGGGTATCATCCTTTAGAATGAAAGATATTCATTAAATTAAAGATCTTTATATGATGCTGTATCCTCAGAGGGAAGATTCCATGGATCCAGGAACCAAAGGATTAAAAAGGAGTGACTTTAATAGCCACCACTCCCAACGACCTAATGGAAGATCTTGGGTTTCCTATCCTCACACCTCTGGCATCTGCATGCTTGAAGATCCTTGTCCCAAAAAGCAGGAACATAAAAACGGTCTCACTGAAGTACAAGCTAAGGCTGCCCCCAGTACACTTGAAACTCCTTGTGTACAGGAACCAAGTAAGAAAAGTAATCACATCCTGACAGGCACAATTAAACGTCATCAGCAGGAGGGGGTAAGGATGGTTTTGCACAGTTTACTCATTGAGGAATATATAAAGATCCAGGTCACCCACAGGGGTATCTCCTGGTAGTGTATTTCTCACTGTGACTATGAATGGACATGTGTAATAACCCTGGCCTGAGAAATATATACTTGCCACATCTCAGATCACTAAAGAATGGAAGCTTGGATCACATCATCAGGTATGTTTGTCTCTACGGATCACCCTAGTGATGGTTGAAGATGAAAGAAATGGAGAATGAGAACAAAAGGGGAGAAGGTCAATATCAATTGTAGCCTGGAGATCAACTGCAGAAATGTGAGCTATAGTTTTTCCCACTAACCTCCTTCTTCTGTGTTGTCTCTCAGACATACAGGCCTACAGAAATTATGAAGAAGCTGTTTCCTGGAAAGGCATGGAGAAAAAAATTCTGTTTGGAAAAGTGGGTGGACACGGCGGCCATAAACGATGAGCTTCTCAGGTCTGCTGCTGCAGGTAGCATAAGTGATTGACAGCCCTAGCTGCTTACTTTTAGATTTCTGCCAAGTTCTGAGCTGAGTTGGGAGTACTAACAGAGGGTCATTCTTATGAGACAAAGAAGCTTTTTCATAGTGAACTTCGGCTCGATGATTGATTTCTTAAGAGCATGGCTGAAACACTGGAACTGCTCTGCAGTCTTTGACTCTTCTTCCCTGCACTTTTGCTCTACAGTTATCTGATCTGTGTTGTAAAGTCTCTCCTTTTCTTTTCTAGCCACCTCCTTTTTATCCCTCTTAAGAATCTCTTGCACATCTATTCCTGGCACCTGCTTTTTAGAGGGCATGAGCCAGTACAGTGCCCGAGTGTAATTGAAACAGCATTGTGATTACAAAACGTAAAGTATGGCCGAGGCGGGTGGATCACGAGGTCAAGAGATCGAGACCATCCTGGTCAACATGGTGAAACCCCGTCTCTACTAAAAATACAAGAAATTAGCTGGGCATGGTGGTGTGTGCCTGTAATCCCAGCTACTCAGGAGGCTGAGGCAGGAGAATTGCCTGAACCCAGGAGGCGGAGGTTGCGGTGAGCCGAGATTGTGCCATTGCACTCCAGCCTGGGTAACAAGAGCGAAACTCCGTCTCAAAAAAAAAAAAAAAAAAAAAAAGTATGGTGCCACATTAGACCCAGATGCAAGTAGGAGCCAGCGATCAGACCATGTAAGGACTTATGTTTTGGATTTTTATCTTTACCTTAAGAAAAATGAGAAATATTTTTAAGAGGACAATGCTAAGCAAAGCCTGTAGTGAAATGCTTACTTGAAATATTAACATTTCAGGGGAGTCTACAGGTAAAGACATGTACAAAAGAATGTACTAATCCTGTGGATGATAAAAACGAGTCATAAATCTTCAGTAACAACCGGTACCAATAAAAAATCACTTAAAGATAGACTTCAGAAAAGTCTGTCTTTGATAAAAGTTGATAATGACTGCAAGAAAATAAGACTGAATAATTTAAGCAGAAAAAAAACATTTCTGAAACAGTATCAATCAACGATTTATAGAATTAGTGATAATTCAGAGACCCAATGTGCTGGCTATGAAAACACATCTTTGGAGCCACCCCGACATTCACATCAGACAAGACCTCCTCCATTCTGCTCCCAGCCAGTGACTGAGCACTGGGCAGATGCAGCTGGTAAGTTTTGCCATTTCTGTTCGTGTAGGATTCCTCTAACGTGCACCTTTTACTCAGGTGCATCCCCTTGGTCCGACCAAAACTCTCAGAAATACTCAGTCCTGACCTCTTCTTCCCCTCCTTTCATGAACTTTAGACCTGCAGTCTCAAAACTTTCCTGGCTTATTTCTGCTTATTCCCCCTTCATTGCCTTCCGGAATGTTACTCAAATGAATCTCTCTTACGTCTTCTTCCCCCTGCTGTTTGTTTCTTGGAGTAAACCAAGGCTTTGAAAATAGACAAAAAGCAAGAAAGAATGACTAAACTGCGAAACTACTGCCAAGTTCAGCCCACAGGAACTGCCAGGTGAAACACTGCTGATGGCAACACTGCCCCTGCTCTACTCAGTATGGTCATCACTAGCAGTCCCCACTGCTGCTCCTGGACTCTCCCAGCTGTCTTTCATGCAGCACCCCCATCCCAGTAAAAGCTTCTCCACTGTCTCTGCACTTCACATTACTCCATCAAGATTCAAAAATCCCAGGAAGTAGTGAATGATTGGCTGATTCTGGATATGTGTCTATAAGGCCAATGACAGAAAAAGCACTATTTTTTCTTAGATTATTTAGAGGAAGGCAACATATTGCATTCCACACATTGCATGCAATGAGGAGTTAAACCAACTATGTAGAGGGTTAGACATTTGAAAGCAAACAAAATTATTCACAACAAATGCAGACCGAAACTTATTGTTAAGTAATGAAAAAAACTTTAGGACTTCAAAAGTAAAGCTAAATTTTATTAAAAATGAGGTTTCTTTGTCATACACTTAACAAAATTAGACTCTGCATTAAGTTCTGCAAATCACGAATTGTTTATATGTGGTTATTCCAGCCAAATTGTGTATTAGCCTAATGAAATATTCTTAAATTTTAACATTTAAAACACAACAATAAAGATGACAGTTTCTTCAAATTATTCAAAGACTTTATCAATTTCCTTGAGAGCTTTCTCTAAGCCTTTTACATTCAAGTCATTCTGTTTTCAAATATCAGTCATACCATTATTTTTAAATTTATTTTGAGCTGATTTAATTCTGCCAGTACAAGAGACAGCTGAGTGTTGTGTCCTCTGATTCACATTGCCAGAATTTGAAGCCTAGCTCAGTCCTTCTGATACAAATTACAGAGACAAGTTACTAATCTCTGTATATTTATTATTATTTTCTCCATCTAAAAATGGGGATATAATACCTTCTTCATAGACTTCCTGTCACGACTGAAAATAGATGTATATTTTAGGACAGTGCCTGACACATAGTAAGTGTTCAATAAGTGTAAACTGCTATCTTGATAGTATTTTGCCTGGTATTTCCGAGTATCTCCAAAATAACTTCCTTGGACTTTCTAAAACCATGTGTCAGTTTTAAGCATTACAATTTAAGCTTGAAATTTATTTACGTTTTACATAGTTTTTTTCCAATGCTCATGATAGACAGCTAGATAATACAAAGTAGTTAGATGTGTTTTTGCACATTTGTAAGAAATTTATTTAAATGTTGACCAATTATTGGTGTATAGGTGATGATAAATGTTACGTTAAACAAAGAGGAATGTCTGAGTGGGGACTAATTGAATACGTGGTGGTTTAATTAGTGAATATTTGTATATTATGACGATGTTTGTATGCATTTCAATTGTAGATTTGTGGAAAGGATAATCACAGTTATATAAAGTAAAAAGGAGGTGGTTGAATAGGTGTTTTCCAGACCAAAGTTTTACTTCACTTTTTTAAAATTACTAATTTGTTTTCCCAATTATTACAGTTTGAAAATGACTATTTTGAAATGTAAAACATTTTCTTCCTGTTTTGGACTTGACCAAAGGCTCATAGAAATGACATTCTTTCAGATAAAATGATTTTGAATACCATTATCATAATCACTGTTGAAAAACAATATGGAAAATATTTTTAATGAAATAATATGTAGATGTTTTGAGGGTCTCAGATAAATGTTTTATAGGATATTTTATTATGTAATTTTGGCATTGGGCAGAACTTCAGAGAATTTTTCCCACTTCTAGGATAAAGACTAAACTCCCTACTAATTGTAAAAGAGCGTGCTTTCCTCCCCATTCTCACCTCAATGCTTTTCTAGTCTTTGCTTTCTGCTCTTCAGAACAACAGTCTTTTTAAAACTTTCTCTTTGTAGATCATGCTGTTTCTTGCCACAGGGTCTGTGCACTGGCTAATCCCTCCTTACAAATTACATTTTCCCCACCACTACCTTTACCTATTTTTACTCATTCTCAAAATCTCAGTTCTAGTTTTATGTTCCTGGGGAGTCTTTTCTGACCATCAATTTTTCAGTGCTTTCAGAGAATTAGATTTCTTTGCTTCGTGGCAATTCTTATTTATTAGTGTGGTTATTTTATGAATGTCTTTAACACTGAACAGATTATAAGCATCATAAAATCAGAAAGCATAACTTTATTGTTTCTAGCTGTAATCCAATACCTGGCAGGGTCTGGCCACATAGTAGGTGTTCAGTATATGTTATCACATAGAAACAGAGAGATATTTTGTGCAAAATAAGTTAGTGGATGGGCTTCATTAAGTCAATAAGCTCATTTAAATTTTATTTACTTTTGCCAGGGTATATCAATAGTTTTAGTAAATTCATGTTAGTGTCTTTACCCTAGCATTGAGGAAAATTAAGGATCAAAAAATTTAAGATTCTTCTCAAAGTTATTAGGCCAATAAGCAGAAAAGCTAGGGTTTAAATCTGGTCTTTCTGCTTTCAATTTCAGGACTTAATTTGCTACACTATATTGCATATTTTAACATTTATTCAAGCAGCAACACTTTTAAAACACATGGTATGTGCTACATACTATCTTAGGCGCTGAGGAGAGAAAAGACAGACAATTCCTAGATGCTACCCATAGAATGATGTTTACCATGAAAAATGCATTCATTGCATACAAAATAATACCAAAATTAGAAATAAGAGAATATTTTCAGCTCAAAACTTAACAATCCCAGAAAAATACATATGTATAGATGTAAAATTATATATTATTTTCACAGAATATCTTCAAATGCTTTCATATTTGCTTTTCTACAACAACCCTGTGAGTTGTTTATATAATGTAATTTCCCTTATTTCTAAAATAAGAAACCTAAGATATTAGTAAGTTATTCAAAAATAAACATCTAGTTAGGATATATAAGAGTTGTAGTCAGGACTAGAACCCCTGGAACTAAGTGTCCTAAAGTGGGCTTTTCTAAAAAGATTAATGGCATTAAAGAAATAATATCTTAGGATAAGAGAAAAACTCAAGCTCTTAGGCTGCTAAACAAAGAATAATTTTCTCATTATGATAAAAAATGAAGGTAATGATTATGATCTTCTCATATATTTTGTAATTATTCAGAATGACCTTTTGAATGTCATAATATAGAAAATCTATTGTTAGTAGTGCATTTTTAATCATAATATTGCTGATTAATTGTGGATATGTTGATGTTTTGTCAACTGCAGTGTATTGTGTGTGAAGAGAAATTTGGGCATATGCTGAATAACTCTTTGTCTGCTTGTAAATACATATGTAATATGGGTACTTTCTCTATTGCTTTTTGACGTAAAAAATCCAGCCTTAGATTAAGATCAAAGGGACAATTATGATACCTGGTTCAATGCATATTATTTCACAGTCAAGCTCACTACTGAGGTGCATCAGCAACCCCTTTCCACTTCCTTCTTGATGATTCAAATTCCACGTGCTTTTGGTGCTTAAACGCATTCTCTTTTGGATGAGTATTCAATGAAGTATGCCAGCCCATACCAATCTGATTTCTTCCTTCCCAGATTTTTTTTTGGCCTGTGCCAATGATCATTAGTCTATTTTTAGCTAAGAAATAATAGACAATCACATTCATAATTTTCTCCCTAGGAATACCCATATTATGATAATTCAAATAAGTTTTGCAGCAATATAAATATAAAGCAAATGGTTGCACAATACTTTCCAATATAGCATTTGTATTGACAAGATGAATAAATATTAATAGCCTTTCAAAATGGTAAAACATGAAAACCTTTAACATATTGGTTAACACTTACATATTACTTTCCATATGCCAGGAACTCTAAGTCAGCTATTCCTCACAACATCTTGATAAGGTAGGAATATTACTATCTTATCTCCATTTTATAGATGAGAGGATAAAAATACAAAGAGGTTAAATGACTTGATCAGGAAAGCAAAACTAGTAAGTTGCAAAGCTAAAACTTGAATTTGTGCCTAATCCAAAGCACTCTAAACCGATAATTGATGTTTAGGTTGTGTGCACAATTTCTAGATCTTAAAAGCTGCAACCGCAACTCCTTTTTTTCCAATCAGAAAACATTCAAGATTTCAATGGAATGAAACATTGCTTTTTTAAAATAAAAACAAACACTATTCAAAACTGTAGAGAATTACAACTCTTATGAAAAGCAGATTTCTTAGGTACAGCTTGTAACTGATATATTAATAAATGTAAGTCCAGCCAAAGCCACACTTCGTCAATTGATCACAAATTATTTGACATATTTCCTTAACAAACAGGTAATGCCCAACATGGTAACTTATTAACTTAGGTTATAGAAATTCTTTTTTATACATCTCAGTTTTCAGCTGCAACAAATTTATAAGAAACATGACGGCAGAGCCTTGCATTTATGCTGCTCCTACTTGCCAATAACACCGAGGCAATTGCTGAGTCAGCTGTGGGTGTTTAATTTGTAAAAACCTTTTGACTTACGGTGTTAACTCTACCTGAGAAGGTAGTTTTTCAAATCTGCCTGCACATTGCAATCAATAAGAAGGCTGATTAAAACACAAATATCAAGTGTCACCCTTCCTGAGATTCTGACTTAATTTGCCTTGAGTAGGTGTGCTCCTCGGCTGATTCCATTGTGCAGTGAGGGCTAAGAACCGTGCATCTAGCACGTGATCACTTTCAGAGTAACACTGAAGGAGGCATTAAGCCTGGATGGAAGAATGGAGTGGCAGTAGAAAAGAGAAAGAAGAAGAAGAAAGTTAAATTTAAAAGTCACTCATTTTTATCTTCATCCTTAAATAACCCTTACAATGAATTATACTTTTTCCCAATGAACACTTTTTGCAACCATTTGATTTAATATTTTCTTTCTTCCCTTTTTAAATATATATATTTTATTGTACTTTAGGTTCTGGGGTACATACGCAGATCATGCAGGATTGTTGCATAGGTACATATATGGCAATGTAGTTTGCTGCCTCAAATTTTCAACCTAGAATTTCATATCCAGCCAAGCTAAGCTTCATAAATGAAGGAGAAATAAAATACTTTATAGACACGCAATTGCTGACAGATATCATCACCACCAGGCCTGCCTTACAAGAGCTCCTGAAAGAAGCACTAAACAAGAAAAGGAACAACCAATACCAGCCACTCCAAAATCGTACCAAATGGTAAAGACCATTGACAAAGTGAGGAAACTGCTTCAACTAACGGGCAAAACAGCCAGCTAGCATCAACACGGCAGGATCAGATTCTCACATAACAATATTAACCCTAAATGTAAATGGGCTAAATACCCCAGTCAAAAGACACAGACTGGCAAATTGGATAAAAAGTCATCAGTGTGCTGTATTCAGGGAACCCATCTCACGTGTAAGGACACAAATCAGCTCAAAATAAAGGGATGGAGGAAGATTTGCCAAGCAAATGGAGAGCACAAAGAAGCAGGAGTTGCAATCCTAGTTTCTGATAAAATAGACTTTAAATCAACAAAGATCAAAAGAGACAAAGAAGGGTATTACATAATGGTAAAAGGATCAATGCAGAGCTAATGATCCTAAATATATACACACCCAATATAGGAATACCCAGACACATAAAACAAGTTACTAACAACCTACGAAGAGATTTATACTTCCATACAATAATAGGGGGAGACTTTAACACTCCACTGTCAATATTAGACAGATCAATGAGACAGAAAATTAACAAGCATATCCAGGACTTGAACTCAGATCTGGACCAAGCAGACCTAATAGACATCTACAGAAATCTCCACCTCAAATCCATAGAATATACATTCTTCTTAGCACTGCATTGCACCTACTCTAAAATTGACCACATAATTGGAAGTAAATCACTCCTCAGCAAATGCAAAAGAACAGAAATCATAACAAACAGGCTCTCAGACCACAGTGCAATCAAATTAGAACTCAGGATTAAGAAACTGACTCAGAACTGCACAGCTTCATGGAAACTGAACAATTGGCTCTTGAATGTCTACTGGATAAACAATGAAATGAAGGCAGAAATAAAAGTGTTCTTCAAAACCAATGAGAATGAATACACAATGAACCAGAATCTCTGGGACACATTTAAGTAAGTGTCTAGAGGGAAAATTACAGCAATAAATGCCCACATGAGAAGCAAGGAAAGATCTAAAAACAGCACCCTATCATCAAAATTGAAAGAGCTAGAGGAACAAGATCAAAAAAACTCAAAAACTAGCAGAAGATAAGAAATAACTAAGATCAGAGAAGAACTGAAGGAGATAGAGACACAAAAAACCCTTCAGAAAATCAATAAATCCAGAAGCTGGTTTTTTGAAAAGATCAACAAAATAGACCACTATCCGGATTAATAAAAAAGAAAAGAGAGAAGAATCAAATAGATGCAATAAAAAATGATAAAGGGGATATCATCACCAATTCCACAGAAATACAAACTACCATAAGAGACTACTACAAAAAACTCTATGCACATAAACCAGTAAGCCTGGAAGAAATGCATAAATTCCTGGACACTTGCCCCCTCCCAAGCCCAAACCAGGAAGGAGTTGAAACCCTGAACAGACCTATAACAAGGGCTAAGTTGAGATATTTTCATGTAGAATATATACAGTTTCCACCTCCAGAACAGTTCTCCCCAACAATAATTTTAGATTGAGGCAATATTGGAATAATTTTCTTAAGTTTTTACGTAGAATTAAAATCAAATTATCTTTGACCACAATTTCAGGAAAATTATATTCACATGTTGGGTGTATGAAAGTATACCATCAATGAATAAAAGTTCATGTAATTAAGGTCCTCAGTCTTCAACTTTCTTTCTGTTGAAGCTGGGTTCTGATTTTCAACCAACTCAGCCCTTTTTAGAACAGGGCCATTAGCCTTCAAAGTCATACATTAGCCTTCAAAGTAATTCATATGCACACTAATCCAGACCTCGATTTGCTTCTACCAGCTCTATTCTCATATTACTAAGATATATGTATGACTAATTGGCTGGAGTCAAATTTCTAATTTCAGTTCACTCCCTAACTCGTCCACTATTAAATAAATGTCCTTATTTCTTTGTTAGTGCTAAATATTACAAAGACTCTCAAAGTACTTTCACTTCTGGAAGTCACAGGTTATCATAGTTTCTTCTCACTCTATATTGATGACAGGCTTTTTCTTGACCAATGTATGTTGAGTTCAGCTGGAGACAAAATCTAATCCACAATATATTCTGGAAATTTTGATAAATTTGCAAAAGAAAACCTATGAATTATCCAGAAACCTATTTCCTTGTCTGTAACCTAGAAAAATCTTACTGGTGCAATGGCTTTGAGGCATAAAAGAGAGTTAAGTTTGTGCTTAGAGAAAATAAAGAAACTCAGTGACAAGATCAGAAAATCGATTCAATACATCTCATTTTCTGTTGAATATTTGTTTATTGGTAATTCGTTTTTTGGCAGTTTTGATTAGATTTTTGATCACATAATATTATTTGTTATTGTTTATTACTCATGTTTCTTTTTATTTTGACACATAAAAAACAAATTAAATTGTATAGGATTGATTCATTAAGTTTTGAAACAATCATTTCACTCTATTTCTTTTTTTAGAAAAATAGATTTGTAATAAATTGTGAGGATGCAATTCCTTAAAATTACAGTTATATGAAAATTTTTTGTCAAAATAATGTTAGGTTGAAAACACCATCTTCAGCATTCTTATTTACAGATGTTAACTTTTTCCTCATATGAGCTTAACTTTTTTAAGGAAATTTTCTTTAAATCTCAATATTTGAGTTTTACAATACCATTTTCATCTTTCCCTATTTAACTGAAAGAGAATAATCAAAAGGAAGAGGTTCAATTTCACAATAAAAATCTTGATATAGTGGCCAGGCGGAGTGGCTCATGCCTGTAATCCCAGCACTTTGGGAGGCCAAGGCAGGTGGATCACGAGGTCAAGAGATCGAGACCATCCTGGTCAACATGGTGAAACCCCGTCTCTACTAAAAATACAAAAAATTAGCTGGGCAAAGTGGTGTGTGCCTGTAATCCCAGCTACTCGGGAGGCTGAGGCAGGAGAATTGCCTGAACCCAGGAGGCGGAGGTTGCGGTGAGCCAAGATTGTGCCATTGCACTCCAGCCTGGGTAAACCAGAGTGAAACTCCGTCTCAATAAAAAAAAAAAATTGATATATTCAATTTTGTTTTTTATTATCATAATTTATGTATTTCAATGTTTTAGAGGAAAAATGCTATTAAAATTTTATTCATTTTGGTTGCTTTTGTTATTATAACAATATGCATAAGTATATAAGTATGAAAGCCAATTATTAATTGATTTCACTGTCAGCTGCTACAACACTTTGCGATCATTCCCAACCTGTCCCAAATGTAATATATCTTTCAAAACAGTAAAAAACAAAGTTCTTGCTTATTATTTCAAAGTTAAGAATTATTGTTGACACAGTCATATTGGTGAGAACAAAATATGAACAAATCAAGCAAATTTCTATTTGTGCTGTCACTTAAAACATTATATGTCAATTATACTTACGAAGGATACGCTTCCATCATTCTCCAATTTTTGTGTCAGAAAAGAAGAAAAGAAAACCTACACAGTAAGCGGTTAAGAGTGGAAAAGTGATGAATAAGAAGAACACAAAGGATTTTTAGGGCAATGAAACTACTCTGTGTGATACTATGATGTTGGCTACATGTTGTCTAAACCCATAAAATGTACTACACTGACAGTGAACCCCAATAAAAGTATAAACTTTAGATTATAATGACAAGTTAATGTAGGTTCAGCAATTGTATCAAATGTGCCACTCTGGTGGGGTATGTTGATAATGGAGGGAGTTATGTATGTATAGGAGTAGTGAGTGTATGGGAAATAATTGTACCTTTTGCTGTGAACCTAAAACTGCTCCAAAAATAAAGTCCATTAAAAGTATCAAACTTCTTAGTTTTCTATTCTGTTTCATTGGCCTCTATGTATGATTTTGTTTCAGTTCCATGCTATTTTGGTTATGGTTGCCTTATAATATAGTTTGAAGTTTGAAGTCAGGTAATATGATGCTTCTAGCTTTGTTCTTTTTGCTTAGAATTTATTTGGCTACTTGGGTTTTTTGTTTCCACGTGAATTTCGGAGTAGTATTTTCTAATTCCGTGAAAAATAATGTTGGCAGTTTGATAGGAATAGCGTTGAATTTGTACAGCTACAACCATGTGATCTTCTATAAATTTGACAAAAATAAACAATAGGGAAAGAACTCCCTATTCAATAAGTGGTGCTGGGATAACTGACTGTCCATATGCAGAGGAAGGAAACTAAACCCCAGCATTTTACCATATACAAAAACTAACTCAAGATGGATTAAAGAATTAAATCTAAGACCTCAAACTATAAAAACTAGAAGAAAATGTAGGAAATACTCTTTGACATCAGCCTTGGCAAAGAATTCAGGGTTATGTCCTCAAAAGCAATTGCAGCAAAACCAAAAATTGACAAGTGAGAGCCCAGTAAACTGAAGAGCATCTACACACCAAAAGAAATTATCAACAGAGTAGCCTATAGAATGAGAGAAAATATTTATAAACTATGTATCTGACAAAGGCCTAATATCTAAAATCTATAAGAAACAAACAATTGGCCGGGCGCGGTGGCTCAAGCCTGTAATCCCAGCACTTTGGGAGGCCGAGGCGAGTGGATCACGAGGTCAAGAGATCGAGACCATCCTGGTCAACATGGTGAAACCCCATCTCTACTAAAACTACAAAAAATTAGCTGGGCACGGTGGTGCGTGCCTGTAATCCCAGCTGCTCAGGAGGCTGAGGCAAGAGAATTGCCTGAGCCCAGGAGGCGGAGATTGCCGTGAGCCGAGATTGTGCCATTGCACTCCAGCCTGGGTAACAAGAGCGAAACTCCATCTCAAAAAAAAAAAAAGCAATCAGCAACAAAAGAAAATTCCATTAAGAAGACACACAAGCAGCTAACAAATGTGAAAAAATACTCATCATCACTAATCATCAGAGAAATGCAAATCAAAACTACAGTAAGATACACTAGTCAGAATAGCTGTTATTAAAAAGTCAAAATAATAACAGATGAAACCACAGAGAAAGGGGAAGCTTTATACTATTGGTGGAAATGTGAATCAGTTCAGCCACTGTGGAAAACACTCTAGATTTCTCAGAGAACTTAAAACAGAACCACCATTCAACTCAACAATCCCATTACTGCTAAGATACCCAAGGGAAAGTAAATTGTCCTACCTAAAAGACACATGCAGCCACATGTCCCCATGTTCACTGCAGCACTACTTACAATAGCAAAGTCATGGAATCAACCCAAGTTCTCATCAGTGGTGAACTGGATTAAAAAAATGTGGTACATATGCACCATGGAAAACTGCACAGCCATAAACAGAATGAAATCATGTCCTTTGCAGCAACATAAAGGAAGCTGGAGGCCATTATCCTACACAAATTAATGCAGAAATAGAAAACAAAATACTGCATATTCTCACTTATAAGTGGGAGCTAAAGTTTGGGTAGACATGGACATAAAGTTGGCAACAATAGACACCAGGTACTAGGAGAAGGAGGAAGAGGGGCAAGGACTGAACAACTACCTATTAAATAATATACTCACTACCTGGGTGATTGGTTTTGTCATACCCCAGTCTTCAGCATCACACAATATACCCTTGTAACAAACCTCCACATGTATCCCTTGACTTTAAAATAAAAATTGAAAATATACATCAAACTTCATTAAGAGAATGGAAAGACAACCCACAGACTGGAAAGAAATCATTGTAAAACACATGTTGGTTAAAGGGCGAGTATCAAAATTAGAAATAATTCAAACTCACAATAAGAAAACAGAGAACCCAATTTAAAACTGGGAGAAAGATTTTAAAAGATCTCCCCTTACCAAGAACATATACAGACATAAAATAAGCATATAAATAGATGCTCGGGAGGCCGAGGCGTGTGGATCACGAGGTCAAGAGATCGAGACCATCCTGGTCAACATGGTGAAACCCCGTCTCTACTAAAAATACAAAAAATTAGCTGGGCTTGGTGGTGTGTGCCTGTAATCATAGCTACTCAGGAGGCTGAGGCAGGAGAATTGCCTGAGCCCAGGAGGCGGAGGTGGCGGTGAGCCGAGATTGCGCCATTTGCACTCCAGCCTGGGTAACAAGAGTGAAACTCAGTCTCAAAAAAAAAAAAAAAGATGCTCAATAGCATATGTCATTAAAGAGTTGCAAATGAAAACAACAGTGGAATACCACTACACACGTTTTACAGTATTCTTGCTGAAACAAAGACAGAACCTCAATCTAATCATGAGAAAAATCATATAAACCCAAATTAAGAGACATTCTGCAAGGTAGCCTACCAATATTCTTCAGGAAGATCAAGGCAAAGTAAGACAACAGAATCGTTAGAGATTGGAAGAAGCTAAAGGGACACAGGAAGTAAATTAAATATGGAATTCCAGATCTGATCCTGGTACAGAAAATGACATAACATTGATAACACAAAATGCTGGTGAAAATGTAGAGCAACAGAAACTTAAGGTGATGTCAGCTAAGTTTTATACTGTAAAATTACTATGTTTTCATTTGTAAGTAATTAATATCTTGGAAGATATATTTGGGTATGTAAATATTCTACTTTTTCTCAAACCTTCACCCACTGCTTTTAGCAACCTTCAATACATCTTGTATGCAACAATCATTACTGTGTGTTTCTGGTGGTGATTCTATCTGTCACTTTTTTCTTCTACATTTATTAATTGGAATTCTTTTGTAAGGAGACACTCTCCCTCTTCTCTATTTGTTTATTTATTAAATTGTTGATTTATATTATGAATATTTTATTCTAGGGGTTATGATCCAATACCATTATTAGATCTTCTATTGCATAATTGTTCCAACTTTGAAATTAAGATCTCTTTTAGATTGGCTCCTTTCTCCTTTTTGTGAGCCCCAGATTTTTTTGAATACTTACTTAGTTTCCAGAACTATAAGGTACTCTGGATTTATCTTGTATGTTTCTTGCTCCATTCTTGAAATAAACCATTTCTACAAGGAGCCCTGGTTCCTTTAATTAGAGAATTATCAATAGAAACTAAGGTAAATGTGGAGAGTGTGTCCATCACTGGGGTGTCAATCATTTTAGGCCCTCTAAGGACAGTGTTAGAAAAATCACATACACACACATTCTTCACGCACCCACATACATCTACATTGATCTGTTTTCCTATCAATGGTCTATGTGAGTATGTATTTTACAAACTGAAACTCATATTGATATTAATGATTTCAATCCCATACCACAAAGTTTATTCTAGCTTTCATCCTTTCTCGATATGTAACTTCCTTTTCTCGTAAGGAGAACTTGGCTTATGCACTTATGCATTCTGCCTTACTATACAAATAAAGCTGTTTATGAATGGCCATTCATGACCGAATTTGAGTTGAAGTTGTGAATTTCTCACAGCAGTATCCTTTTCTATGACTTGGTATTTGCATGTCTTGCTTTTGACAGGGGTATCATTGAATTTGTCATGCCCATAGTTTAGTTTCAGTATTCAACTTATTTAGAACTACGTTTAAACTAAAATCACCAAAGTGATGGTTCTCAGAGGTTGTATCAGTAAGAGGAAGGCCTTTGAGGAGTTACCTCATGTATTTGCTTGTAAAAGTAGTTGGGGTAATAAAATATGATTTGAAAGAAAGACCTGTGGAATAAGACAAAATATATAATTTTAATTGTGTAACTCATGGTTTTGTATTAGAGTCAATTACTCTCTCATTTTCCTATTTATTTTGTTTCCTTTCCTCAAATATCAAAAACACACATCACCATCTGCACTTTTGGTTGATGACCTTACTTGACATTCTCTGAGAAAATAGATGTAATTGTTTAAAAAAATTGGCCACGTGCGGTGGTTCAAGCCTGTAATCCCAGCACTTTGGGAGGCTGAGGTGGGTGGATCACGATGTCAAGAGATCGAGACCATCCTGGTCAACATGGTGAAACCCTGTCTCTACTAAAAATACAAAAAATTAGCTGGGCATATATATATATATATCTATATATATATCTATATATAGATAGATATATATATATATATATATATATATAGAGAGAGAGAGAGAGAGAGAGAGATTTGATGCTGTTTTTTCAATCACTCCCTTTTCCTAGAAACACTTTCCTCACTTGGCTGTCTGGACAGCAAACTCTTCCTAACTCATCCCCAGTTTCATTTCATGGTTCTTCCTCATTCTCCTGACTTAAATAAACCTTGGAATGCCCCAGGATTCAATTCTTGTATAAACTTTTTTTTCTTCTCATACTTGGTTTCTTGATGGCCTCATTTAATCTTGTGCTTCCAGTGCCATCTGTATGTTTATGGATTGAAAATGTAAATCTACAACCTAAACTTTTCCCTGAATTTCAGACTTATAGCTACAATTGCATACCTAACATGTGACTTGGATGTCTAATGAGCGTATCAGATTTAACATGCCAAACGGAATTAATCTTCCCTAAGACTCTTCCCACTTCTACACTCTTATCCAGCTCAGAAATTGGCTACCTTATTCTTTCGTCATTTAGTCCAAAAGTCTTGAAGATATTCTTGCTTCCCCCTTTTTTTTCACATCTTCCATCACTTTTCACGCAAATACTGGTAGCTTTACTTTCCATCCAGAATATGATCATTTCCCATCACTTCTGCTATCTCCCTGTACCAAGCCACGATAAGCTCTAACTTGAAAATGGTTTCTATCTTGGCATCTTTTTTTCCACTGTAGTGTATTCTCAACACAATATTCAGAGCAAGGCTCTTAAAAGGTAAATAATTCCTCTATTCAAGTCCCTCCATCAGAATTTTCTGATCTGATTCAGAATAAATGTGAATGACATTACAGAGACCTCCAAGTTACCTCCACAGTCTGACCCCTGGTCCTCTCTTGATCCTCTCTCTGACATTTCTTCCCTCACATACCAGGCTCCAGTAACAAAAGTATCATTTTCATTTCTCAGACAACTAGACCTGTTCCTGTCTCAGGGCCTTTCACCCACTCCTTGCTTGTCAAAATTTCATTCCATCCTTGCATTACTGTAGTTGGCTCTCTCATCTACTTTGTGTCTTTGTTCAAATGTCGGCTTCTAACTGAACCTTTTCTTGACTTTCTCATTGAGGTTTTTACCCTTGGGATTTCATATCCATATTCTCTAACTTTTCTCTAAAACACACATATATATATTAAATAGCTATATGCATCATTGATTTGGAAATTGTCTTTTTTTCTCCATGAAAATGAAGATAATGAAGGTAGGGATATCTGTCACACTCTAGTAATTCAAAAAATTAACAGGACTTTCACATATATTAAACGGTGCTAATTTCTCTCTCTGCTTCTGCTGTTACTTCAGTTTAAATCGGCATTTTTTCCTGTAGACAGTAGCTCCCTATGTGATCTTCATGATTGTTACCCAACCAGTTTGGCAGAGCAATTTTTTCTAAATTTGCTACACTCTTCCTAAACCTCTTGTGAGTCTTCACTATTTATTGCAGTGGTTTTCAAACTTTGTTCTATAGGGATTTGCCAAGTCACTTTAGAAAGAATTCCCCATGCTTTTGACCTGATAGCTCTCAATATCTAGTTAAAAATTCCTCATAACCCATCCTTGGCATCTTACCCCCTGGCCTGCCTTCAGCAGGAATTTTGTTAGTTTGGCTCAGCCAGGATTCTCCCCAGACATGTTGTTTCCCCTTGGCAATTTTTCATACCAACCTCCCTGCCCCTTGGCTATAAATCCCCCACGTCTCCCTGCTGTATTAGGAATGGCGCTCAGTTCTGTACTGGGGCATCATTTCTCCTATTACCATAGCCTTGAATGAAATTTGCCTTCACCGCTCTCACTTCTGTCTGGCTCTGGTTTTCTTTGACACTGTACCACATAAATCCTCAGGAACCAGGATACTAGTATTCAAAGGGAAAATTGGGGCTGTGCAAAAGCTCTGTTGGCACAAGAAACTGATTAAAGCAAATGTGGACTGGCTAGCATGGCTCAAAAAATCTTTCATCCAGCCTATCCTTTCAAAAACCAAGTCTAGGGATTTCAACCTAGGAAGACTGCTCTGGCCAATGCTGTTTCTCCCTAAAGCAAAATGCAGACCTAAGGAGTTGCACAGGGGAAAGCCAGCAGAGTGCAGTGATTAACACTGTTTTCATGGGCTTGGTCCTCTGCCCTCAATATCACCTTCCTCCTTTCAAAATCTTATTGAGGCACGATTTCAACGCACACTTCTTCCTCAGTATACACTATTACGTCATATAGTTGATGTTTCATGGGAACATAGGTGGCCAAGAGAAAGTACACTAAAAACAGCTGTAAACTGAAATACCATCTGATGCAAAACTCTGAAACTCGGGAAACAAGAATTTAAAATAAACATTTCAAAATATATTTGAGATATAAAGAAACAGATTGGCAACGAGAACAAAACCTTTAAAATCAAGTGGTGTTATTAGAAATAGACATTAATAAAATTGATTAAAGTGCAATATTTGGAACCAACAGCAGAATAAATGGAGAGCTGAAAGAAGAATAGAAAACTGGATATCTGATTGAGGAGCTTATTTGGCAGGCAGCAAGAAAAAAAGTGACAAAAAGGTGTTAAAACTATGGATATTAGAAATCAATGTGTAATCACCTTGAAAATAGGACCCTTCAAAAAGGAAGAGGATAGATGGATAGAAGAAAATATTTGAAGAGATAATAAAGATATGTTTCAAGAATTCATGAGGCTGGGCTCAATGGCTCATGCCAATAATCCCAGCACTTTAGGAGGCCACAGTGAGAGGATCCCTTCAGGCCAGGAGCTCAGGAGCAGCCTGGCCAATATAAAGAGAGCCTCTTTCTACAAAAATGTTCTTTTAAAAAGCTGAGCATTGTGGCGGGCACCCATAGTCCCAGCTACTTGAGAGGTTACTGCAGGAAGATGGCTTGAGCCCTGGAGGTCAAGGCTACAGTGAGCTATGGTCATGACACTGTACTCCAGCCTGTTTGAAAATAAAGACTCTGTTCTAAGGAAGGAAAAAAGAAGTTAAAGGAAGGAAAAAAGCATTTTCTTTAAGTTAACTAGAGATATCTAGGGAAAACCATGACTAAATTATTAATAATCACATAAGTATAAAGCATAGAGGGGTAAGAATGACAGACTGGACTGTAAATGCAATGTCTTTATTTTCAGTCAATAATGTCTAAATAGCCAATCAACAGTGTTATATGCCTATTGTTTATACCTAGGAAAATAATCCGCAAAATATATGAAAATACAAAAGATTAACAATAGTTTTTTCTGGAGTGAGATACAGGGAGACTGAAGGAATAAGCTGAAACTGGAAGTTGCTAGCTTTTTATTTTAGCCTTCCTGTAGATTTTGTTTTAACCTTTCTGTCAATTTTATCATTTCTATCAATTTAATTTCATTATCATGTGCATGTATAAATTTATCACTTTATCATTTTTTTAAACTACACAGGAATATTATTCTCGGCTAGCTATATAAAAGAATCCTATCCTAACTTAGCTAATACCTTTTCTACCCATGGTGTTGGGTTACCCAGGAGTCTTAGGAGCTTGACTCAGCCATAATGGATACCTTAACCATGCAGCCAGAGTTGAATGTAGCACAGAACTAGTAGGTGCTAGAAATATGTCAGAAGGGAAAAGCCCAGAACCCAAAAAGCAGATGTTTGTAACACATGGCTATGAGAGAAAAAAATCCCTGACAAGTCTGAACCTATGTCCAAAGCTTTTGTCTCAAGTGCAAATTGAGACCACAAGAAAGCAGGAATAGCTCGGACCCAGTAATTATTCACACACACACACACACACACACACACACACACACACACACACACACGGCTTACTTCTTCAACCCGCCAGTGTTTAGGAAAATTGAGAAATATCGGCACTTGCATTTTATTTTTCTCCCATTTTTCCTGCTGATTTTAAAGAAAAAGGACTATTATTCTCAATGCAAAAACAGCAACCTCTTGGATTTATCAGGCTACAAGTGACATCAAATTTGAATTATTTTTCCAAGCTCGGCAAGTATGTTGGAGGCGTTATAATAATGACGATAGTAGTCATAAAACCATTTTATGCAGTTTCTTTCATATGAAAATTAACATGTACCTTTCACATAACCATCTTATAATTAATGCCATATGTCTTTTTTATTGAAAAGACAGTTTGGTATGATGTACCAGGAGAACATTCTTTCAAGCCTGTTCTAAATTACATTACTCACTAAAAATCTCATTTCCTGCAAGCACTATCAGAACATCATCATTTTTCTTCATAATCAGATTTTATTTCCACACAACGTATTTAGTTATTGTTTACATGGAAAAGTATCTATTAGTATAAATAATTCTATCCTTCCTTATCCACTTCTTTTTCCCCCTCTTGTTTTCATTCTGTGTCTGATTTTTCTTTAGTGACTTTAGATCCTTTGGTAGTCTTTTGAACAATGCTTTTATCGTGTCCTTTTTTTCTAAAATAATGACTGTTAAGAGGATTCTATAATATTTTAGCTCTATATTCTGATTTTTTTACTATGTACATTTTGGTCATCATCTCTTCTTAAAGTAACTTTATTGAGGTATGATTTCTAGAAATAAAATGCATTTTTAAAGTATATGATTAATGAGTTTCAATACATATGTATACTTGTGTAGTTATCATCAAAATTAAGATTTAAAATATATCTATTACCCCCCCAACACACCTCTTTGCCTCAAATTTTTCCCATCAAAGCCCCTGAAAATTATTTACATGCCTTATGTTACTAAAGATTATTTTGTCTTTCTAACGTTTTATGGAAATGATTCATATAGTGTAGATTTATTTGCATCTTGCTTTCCTTAGGACACTATCTATCTTTATATCCGTCCATGCTAGAGAAGTAGTTTTTTTTTTTAATTTGGCAATACCTTGTTCTATAAATTTATGAAAATTTGTTTGTCAATTCACCTGCTAATAAATATTTTAATTCTTTTTAGTTCCTGGCTCTAATGAATAACACTACTATGAAGATTCATGTTCAAGTCTTTATAATGGACAAATCTTTTCATGTTTCTTGGACAGATACTTAGAAATGAAATCATTAGTTGATATGGCTGGTATATGTTTACATTTATAAAAAACTGCAAAACAGTTTTCCAAAGTGGCTCTGTCAGTTTATTTGCCACCTATATTGTCTAAGTGCTCAAGTTGCTCTAAATCCTTGCCAGCATTTGTTGTTGTAAATCTTTTTAATCTTAGCCATTCTATTAGATGAGGAATTGTACCTAGCTGTAATTTCAGCTTGGCTCTTCCTGATAACTAATAATGCTGAGCATCTTTCTCATGTTACTTTCCATTCATATACTCGCTTTTGTGAAATGTCCATTCAAGTATTTTACCCATTTTCCTATTGATTGATTTGCTTTTCTTGATGGGATTGCATTTATGTTTTTATATATACACATATGTTTTTATATATAGACACACACACACACACACACATATATATGAGACGCAAATTCTTATCAGATATACATATTGTGAATATTTTTGTCAGTCTGTGGCTTTTCGTTTGTGTTAGTCCATTCAGGCTGCTATAACAAAAAACATATAACTTGTAGCTTATAAACAATGGAAATTTCTTTTTCACAATTCTGAAGGCTGGGAAGTTCAAGACCATGACACTGGCAGATACAGCATCTGGTAAGGCCCTCCTTTCTTTACAGAAGGTACCTTCTAGCTGTGTCTTCACATGGTGGAAGGGGCATCTTAGCTTCTTGGGGTCTTTTTTTAATATCCCAATCATGATCTAATCACCTGTCAAAGGCCCTACCTCCTAAACACCAGCACCTTGGCGATTAAGAACCACCATTTGTGGTTCAATTTTCATTTGTTCACTGTTCTAATATCAAATTGGTGAAAATATTGTTCTTTTACACAGTAAATTATTTTGACGTTTTTGTCAAAAACCTGACTACCTATGTGGAGATCTATTTCTAAAATCATTACGGTTTCATTAAACTCTATGTTTATCCTTTTGCCAATATCACATTGTCTTGATTACTGAAGCTTTATAGTAAGATTTGAAACCATGGTAGTGCAAGATTTCCAGCTTTGCTCTTATTTTACAAAAATGCTTAACTATTTTACATTGTTCACATCTTGAAATACATTTTAGACTCAACTTATCTATTTTTACCAAAACATGTCTGTTGAAATTTCTATTTGGATTTCATTGCATTATCTATGATTTGGAGGAAAATTTACAACTTAAAAACATTGAATCTCCCAATATGTAAATTTGTTATATTTCACCATTTATTTAGGTCTTTTTCCATTTCTCTTAGCATGTAGTTTTCAGTGTACAGGGTTAATACATATTTTGATAAACTGAGGTCAATATTTTATACTTTTAATGTATCATTGCCTTTTAAATTAAATTCCACACTTAATCCCATATAGTCAGAAATAATCAAACTTACAGGACACACTGATATACGGTTAATTCAAGTATGAATTAGCTCTTCTATTTTATTATATAGCCTCATAACTCAATGACTATTTAGGTGTTCCTTTAACATTTCCAGGGCAAAAAAAAAAAAAACACTGTTATTTTTAAGGAACACTATTACGGTTTTAATAAGCAGTTCTAAATATTTGGAGTTTTCCTATATTAAAGTGAAAATTTATAGCATTACATTTTTCACCTACATCCTAACCCCTGAAGATCTTAAAAAACAAGTCAGGTTGATCTTCACCATAAGAGTCCCTCAAATATGTGCAAACCACTATTAAGTTTGTCAGTTTGCTTTCTGATTGGACTCTTGTCTACAGTGAATATCCCTAATTAGTCCACTAGTTCATTATATGGTATGATCTAAGGTCTCAGTCATCCACGCAGCTCTTGTTCATACAGACTGCACCATATGAATATCCTTCTTCAAAGGTGGTGTGCAGAACAATATAAAATGCTTATGGTGTGGTCTTTACAGTACTAAATATATTGGTAAGATTATCTCCCAAACTCCGACAATCTGTATTCTCACAATTTATTCCTAAAAGCTCTTAGAATTGGATGTTCAACAATTAGATTAATCAGTTTTTTTGGTTACATATTACTGAAGCTCTTGATCAATATTAATTTTTGTTTGCTTCTCAAAGTTATCATACTTTTATGTTGCATTGAATTAGAGTGCTAAAGCAATGGCTGTTGCAATTTAGAGCTGTTTGCTGAAAAATCTCTTTTTTTTTTTTTGACAGAGTTTTGCAATTTTTGCCCAGGCTGGAGTGCAATGGTGCAGTCTCAGCTCACTGCAACTTTCGCCTCCTGGGTTCAAGTGATTCTCCTGCCTCAGTATTCTGAGTAGCTGGGATTACAGGTGCATGCCAACATGCTCAGCTAATTTTTATATTTTTGGTAGAGATGGAATTTCACCATGTTGGCCAGGCTGGTCTTGAACTCCTGATCTCAGGTGATCTGCCCACCTTGGCTTCCCAGCTTCTGCCACCGCACCTAGCTGAAAAATCTCTTCTTTATGTGCCAGATTTTTATGCTAGCTACATAAGACATTTATTACTGCATTTAGACTTTATATATGCCATATTATGTAAACATAAAATATGTCCCCAATTGTAATTGGATACAGGCTTAGTTAATCAAGAGAAAAGGTCAAAAATTAACATAAATGAACAGGAACACTTGACTTCTGAAGGAAGCCATATAAAATAAAAATTTTCTGCAATCAAAGAGAAATGTACATTTATAGTTAATTAACCCTTTTCCCCATTGATAAGTTCAAAGTTGTTAGTTGTACATTTTCAAAGAGGAATGTGAGTAGATAGCTAAAAAGGCAAAGTGCTTAAAGAAACAGCAAATATTTAAAAATAGGTAGTATCACTTGAAATTCAGGTTTAAATGACTTTAATAATATCTAATTTGCAAAGAAAAGATCCATATATTATATAATTAAATGTTTACTGATGCTTAAATGGCTATTAATTTATATTTCTTTATTATAGCCTTGCTTATTAAAGGAAGCTCTTGAATATATTAACCCCTTATTATTAATGTTTCAGCTGATCAAGTGGTCATCTCTGATTAATATATATCAAAGTGATCAAAGAGTATTCATGTATTAAAAACTCAACGATGACCTTGAACAAGGAAATTCTGTTTCCTTAAGCATACTATTTTCGATATATTCTTTTGTAGGTACTGAAGACACATGAAAGAATGCCACATTAAGAATTATCATTTTGAATTTAAAATGCTTCATGAACCACTTCATTTCAAGGTTAGGGGTCAGCTATAGGAAATGAAATTTGAGCTTGAGGATACCAAAGTAAATCTGGAATCTACTAAGATCAGTATTGTTTAATAGGTAATAGAAATACCTATTTCTATTTAAATAAAGAAAAAGAAAGAAAGAACTACTGCTTGAATTTGTTTCAGTTGATAGAGGGAGGTGGAGTGGTTACTGAAATGTAAGGGTCCCTTGGCATTAAAGACAGTTCCTTTGCTATAATTTTGGAAAACAGCAGCTATGACTACAACACAGCCAAGGCTCCATGTGCAGCTCTGAGAGTTATGGACCTTGGAGCTATGGTTAAGGCAGTTACCGGGTGCCACCCCAGACCATGGAATATAATATAGGGAAATAAATAAATACGTACATACATAAATTACTCTGTTTTGGCAAAAAGTAATAATATAATCAGTCCTAGGCACTTGGTAAATGTTTTCTGTATATTATTTTCAAGTCTTCAAGAAGGTAAAGTATTTCTAACTTTATAAATGAGATAGCCTGTGCATGGAGATACAAAGTAACTTGCATAAATTCAAGTTTAAAGTTGGAGTTTTAAATAATTAAGTTTCGTTTATTTTTAACATTTTATTTTAAAATTTAACTCATTTACTTGATTATATCTAGTGTATATAACATATTATATGAAATATGTATACATTGTGGCATGGCTAAACTAGGCTAATTAACATATGCATTACTTCACATATTTACATCTTTTTTGGTATGGTGAGAACACTTAAAATCTATTCTTACCAACTTTTAAGAATACAATACATTGTTATTAACTATAGTAACCATGTTGTACAACAGAGTTCTTGAATTTATTTCCCCTATTTTAGTGAAATTTTGTATCCAACATCTCCCCAAACCCTTCTGGCCCAGCCCTTGGTAAGGACCATTCTACTCTCTGTTTCTATAAGTGTAACCTTTCAATATTCTACATATAAGTAAGATTGTATAACATTTGTCTTTCTATGCCTGTCTCGTTTCACTTAATAAAATGTCCTCAAGGGTTTATTCACGTTGTTGCAAATGACAAGATACCTTTTTTGTTTAAGGGTTGAAAGTATGCCACTGTTTATATATATCACATTTTCTTCATTAATTCATTCATGGACACATAGTTTGTTTCCATATCTTGGCTACTATAAAGAATGCTGCAATGAATACAGGAGTGCAAGTATCTCTTTGACACATAATTCTACATCCTTGGGATATAGACTCAATAGAGGGATTGTTGAATCATATGGGAGTTCTATATTTAATTTTTTGAGGAAACATTATGTGAGTTTCCATGACTGTAATCATTTATATTTTCACCAATGACATGCAAGGGTTTTCTTTTTACTGTATCCTCTCTAACGCATAATCTTTCACCTTTTTGATAATTATTCTAAAAAGTGGTACCTAACAGGGGTGAGGTGATATTTCATTGAGGTTTTAATTAGCATTTTTACAATGATTAGTGATTTTTGAGCAATTTTTTTAGATACTTGTCGCCCATTTGTATGTCTTCCTTTGAGAAATGTCTATTCAGATAGGTTGCCTATGCTTTTCGGTTCATGTTCAAATAATCATCACCTAGAACAATGTCATAGAGCTTTCCTCTGTGTTTTCTTCTAGTAGTTTTATAGCTCCAGGTTTTATGTTTAAGTCTAAAGATCTAATTTAATTATTCTGCATGTGGATATTCACTTGTCCTAAAACCATTTATTGAAGATACTATAAGACCTTAATGCTTTTTCTCTGCAACAAGATATGGTTGTGTAATTCTATATGAAGATAGAAATAAATATGACCACTATATCAGCCAGGGTTCTCCAGAGCAATAATAGGATAAATAGATACATAAGATAATGTTCATTATATAATTTGGCTTACAGAATCATGGGAGGCCAGGAAGTCCCACAGTATGCCATCTGCAAACTGTAGAACCAGGAAAGTCAGTGGTGTAATTCAGTCTGAGTGTGAAGTCCTGAGGACTAGGGGAATGATAGTATAACTCCTCTGCGTGAGGCCAAAGATCTGAGAATGGGAAGTGGAGAGAGTCCAAAGGCCCATGAACCAGAAGGTCTGATGGCCAAGGGCAGGAAAAGATGGATGTCCAGCCCACAAAGAAAGACAGAATTCACCCTTTGCACACCTTTTTGTTCTCTTCAGGTCCTAAACAGATTGGATAATACCCACCTACACTGATGAGGGCAGATCTTCTTTACTAAATCTATGGATTCAATGGCTAATATTTTCTGGAAACCTTCCAGAAACACACGTTAAAATAATGCTTTACCAGCCATCTTGGCATCCCTTACCCAAATGAGGTTAAAATTAGGCATTACAACCCCTAAAAGTAAGTGTGTACATTTTGATGAAATTACCAGATTTCTTAGACATTATTGCTTTGTTTGACAGAAAAGCATTGGGAATATTTTATTGAGAAATATTTTTATTGTGAATGTCATTGCTCTCCTGAAATATAAGTGATTCCACCGATTGAATATGAATCACTGTAATATTGTTTACATTATACAAACGTTAACTGTATAGACCATGCCATACTGCAGCTTTCAAACAAACTTCCAGGAAATATTTAGAAGTTGCTATAATTAAGAAATATTTGTGGGGGGGGTCATGGGGGAGGATCCAAGGTAGCCGAATAGGAACAGCTCCGGAGTGCAGTTCCCAGCAAGAACAATGCAGAGGGTGAGTGCCCACTGCATTTCCAAACAAATTTTCACTGCCCACAGGCCAGGAGTTCCCTGGGCCAAAAAGCGACACAAGTTTTCAGCATGGCAGTTTCAGCTGGTGCCGGGTTGGTGACCAGAAACTCACACAAATCTGGTCAGCCATTTCAACTGGCACCTGGAAAGCCTGGGAGACAGAGCCACCCATTCAACTGAAAGGGAGGGGCAGAGACAGGGAGCCAGGTGATCTGGATTGGTAGTTACCACCCCCACAAAAAAAGCAATCTGAAATGCTCTGGATTGAGAGTTTCACAGCAAGCACAGCTGGACCCACAACAGTCCAGCTTAGTCAGGGGAAGGGTGACCACCACTACTGAGGCAGTTCACACAGCAGCTGGTCAGAGCCTATGGCAGCTCAGCAATGCCTCTGGTAGCAGACTGTGACTAGACTACTCCATGCAGGGCAGAGCATCTATGAAAAAAGGCAGCAGCATGACAGGAACTTATAAATAAAGCCAACCTTCCTAGGACAGAGCACCTGAGAAAAGAGGTGGTTATGAGTTCTGCTGCAACAGACTTAAAAGTACCTGCCCAGCAGCTCTGCACATAACAACAGAGCTCCCAGCACAGCACCTGAGCTCCTGTAAGGGACAGACTGTCTCCTAAAGCAGCTCCCTGACACCCATATACCCAAAGAGACACCTCATAAAGGAGAGCTCAGGCTGACATCTGGCAGATACCCTTCGGAAACAAAGATAACAGAAGAAGAAACTGGCAGCAGCCCTTACTGTTCTGCAGCCCCCATGGGTGATCCCCAGGCAAGCAGGGTCTGGAGTGGACCTCCAGCAGTCCTGCAGCAGAGGGGCCTGACTGTTAGAAGGAAAACTAAGAAAGAGAATGAAATAATTTCATCATCAACAAAAAGGATGCCGACTCAGAGACCCCATCAGAAAGCCACCAACTACAAGAACCACAGGTAGATAAAGCCACTAAGAGGGGAAGAAACCAGTGCAAAAAGGATGAAAACACCAAAAACCAGAACACTTCCTCCTCCAAAGGGTCACAACTCCTCACCAGCTAGGGACCAAAGATGAATGGAGAATGAATCTGATAAATTGACAGAAACAGGCTTCAGAAGGTGGGTAATAACAAACTTCTCTGAGCTAAAGAACATGTGCTAACCCAATGCAAAGAAATTAAGAACCTAGAAAAAAGGTTAGATGAGATGCTAAGTAGAATAAAGAGCTTAGAGAAGAATATAAATGAATCGATGGAGCTGAAAAACACAACACGGGGACTTCAGAAAGCATACAGAAGTTTAAATTGCTGAATTGACTAAGCAGAAGAAAGGATATCAGAGATTGAAGATCAACTCAATGAAATAAAAGGAGAAGGCAAGAAAAGAGAAAAAAAGTGAAAAGAAATGAACAAAGCCTCCAAGAAACATGGTATTATGTGAAAAGACCTATCTACGTCTGATAGGTGTATCTGAATGTGACAATGAGAATGAATCCAAGCTGGAAAATACTCTTCAGGATATTATCTGGGAGAACTTCCCCAACCTAGCAAGGCAGGCCAATATTCAAGTCCAGGAAATACAGAGACCATCACAAATATACTCCTCAAGAAGAAAAACCCCAAGGCACATAATAATCAGATTCACCAGGGTTGAAATGAAGGAAAAAATGCTAAGGGCAGCCAGAGAGAAAGGTCAGGTTACCCACAAAGGGAAGCCCATCAGACTCACAGCAGATCTCTTGGTGGAAAGCCTACAGGACACAAGAGAGTGGGGTCCAATATTCAACATCTTTAAAGAAAAGAACTTTCAACCTAGATTTCATATCCAGCCAAACTAAGCTTTATAAACAAAAAAGAAAGAAAATCCTTTATGGACAAGCAATTGCTGAGAGATTTTTTCACCACCAGGCCTACCTTATAAGACCTCCTGAAAGAAACTCTAAAACATAGAAAGGAACAACCAATATCAGCCACTCCAAAAACGTACCAAATGGTAGACAGCATCAGTACAATGTAAAAGATGCATCAACTAATGGGCTAAATATCCAGCTAGCATCAAAATGGCAGGACCAAATTCACACATAACAATATTAACCTTAAATGTCAATGGGCTAAATGCCCCAATCAAAAGACACAGACTGGTAAATTAGATAAAAAGTCAAGACCTGTCAGTGTGCAGCTTTCAGGAAACCCATCTCATGTGCAAGGACAAACACAAGCTCAAAATAAAGGGCTAGAGGAAGATTTACCAAGCAACTGGAGAGCAAAAAAAAAAAAGCAGGAGTTGCAATCTTACTTCCTGATAAAATTGACTTTAAGCCAACAAAGATCAAAAGAGACAAAGAAGGACATTACATAATGGTAAAAGGATCAATACATCAAGAAGAGCTAATGATCCTAAATATATACACACCCAATACAGGAGCACCCAGATACCTAAAGCAAGTTCTTAACTTCCTACAAAGAGACTTAGACTCCCATACAATAATACTGGGAGACTTTAAAACTCCACTGGCAATATTAGACAGATCAACAAGACAGAAAATTAACAAGGATATTCAGGACTTGAACTCATATTAGGACCAGCAGACCTAATACACATCTACAGAACTCTCCACCCCAAATCCACAGAATATACATTCTTCTCAGCACCACATTGCACCTACTCTAAAATTAACCACATAATTGGAAGTAAATCACTCCTCAGTAAATGCAAAAGAACAGATATCCTAACAAACAGTCTCTCATACAACGGGGCAATCAAATTAGAACTCAGAATTAAGAAACTAACTCAGAACTGCACAGCTTCATGGAAACTGAACAACTGGCTCCTGAATGTCAACTGGATAAACAATGAAATGAAGGCAGAAATAAAGATGTTCTTTGAAACCAGTGAGAACGAAGACACAATGTACCAGAATCTCTGGGACACATTTAAAGCAGTGTCTAGAGGGAAATTTATAGCAATAAATGCCCACATGAGAAGAGTGGAGAGATCCAAAATCGACACCCTAACATCAAAATTGAAAGAGCTAGAAGAGCAAGATCAAAAAAACTCAAATCCTAGCCGAAGACAAGAAATAACTAAGATCAGAGCAGAATCAAAGGAGATAGAGACACAAAAAACCCTTCAAAGAATCAATAAATTCAGGAGCTGGTTTTTTGAAAAGATCAACAAAATACACCACTAGCCAGATTACTAAAAAAGAAAAGAGAGAATAACCAAATAGATGCAATAAAAATGATAAAGGGGATATCACCACTGATTCCACAGAAATACAAACCACCGTCAGAGACTACTACAAACAACTCTATGCCCATAAACCAGTAAACCTGGAAGAAATGGATAAATTCCTGAACACTTGCACCCTCTCAAGCCTAAACCAGGAAGAAATTGAAACCTTGAATAGACCAATAACAGGGTCTGAAGATGAGGCATCAATTAATAGCCTACCACCCAAAAAAAGCCCAGGTCCAGAAGGATTTACAGCCAAATTCTACCAGACACACAAAGAGGAGCTGGTACCATTTTTTCTGAAACTATTCCAAACAATCCAAAAAGAGGGAATCCTTCCCAAATCATTTTTTGAGACCAACATCATCCTGATACCAAAACCTGGCAGAGACTCAACAAGAAAAGAAAACTTCAGGCCAATATCCATGATGAACATTGATGCAAAAATCTTCAATAAAATATTGGCAAGCCTATTGCAACAGCTTATCAAAAAGCTTATCCATCATGATCAAGTAGGCTTCATCCCAGGGATGCAAGACTGGTTTAACATACACAAGTCTATAAATGTAATTCACCACATAAACAGAACCAAAGACGAAAACTACATGATTATATCAATTGATGCAGAGAAGGCCTTCAACAAAATTCAACAGCCTTTATGCTAAAAACTCTCAATAAACTAGGTATCAATGGAATGTATCTCAATGTAATAAAGCTATTTATGACAAATCCACAGCTGATATCATACTGAATGGGCAAAAACTGGAAGCATTTCCTTTGAAATCTGGCACTAGACAAGGATGCCCTCTCTCACCACTCCGATTCAATATAGCATTGGAAGCCAGAGCAATTAGGCAAGAAAAAAAAATAAGGGCTATTCAATTATGAAAAGAGAAAGTCAATTTGTCTCCATTTGCAGATGACATGATTGTGTCCCTTGTAGGGACATGGATGAATCTGGAAACCATCATTGTCAGCAAATTGACACAAGAACAGAATATCAAACACCACATGTCCTCACTCATAGGTGGGTGTTGAACAGTGAGAACACATGGGCACAGGGAGAGGAGCATCACACACTGGGGTCTTTTGGCGGGGGCAAGGGAGGGACAGCATAGGGGGTGGGGAGGTTGGGGAGGGATAACATGGGGAGAGATTCCAGATGTGGGTGACAGGGGGATGGAGGCAGCAAACTACATTGCCATGTGTATACCTATGCAACAGTCCTGCATGATCTGCACATGGACCCCATTACCTAAATTATAATTTAAAAAAAAGGAATAAACTAAATCTTAAAAACTAAAGATAAATTAGAAAACAATACATTGACAGCATTTTTGCTTTAAATCTGTGAAAGTAATTCATAAAACATAGACAAAAGTGAATATTATGAAAAATACACATAATATTAAAAGTATTATAAAATGGGAGTAATTATAAAACTAAAATTCTAATTAGTATAAAATTCCAGCACCATTCTGAGATCATAATAAACAGGCCATTATAATAGGTTGTATTATAGGCAACATTTAAGATATTCAAAATTTAAGTCATACTCCAAAGGTTTTTCTGGATAAAATATTTAAAAAACTATATTTCTAGCTCAAATACTGTCAATGTGGTTACAAATTATGATTACTCATTTATGCATTTGATGAACTATTTATTCCACAGTTAGATGGAACTCCTGTGGTTGGCATATATGCTATAATGATAGAGGTAGGAAGAAATAATAATTGGGTGAAATGGTCTGCAGAAGTCATCACTGACCATCAAAATGCCTACAATCTTGAGTGGGCATTAATATTCTTAATAAAGCAAAAATGTTTAAGATGGTTACATTTACACAGCTTTAGTCTAGGACTAAAGAGTTAGAGTAATACATAAACATGTATCACTCTTTTCTCTTATCAGAGCTTTACATCCTACTCTTTTATGATTCTCAGTGAACCTTAAAGATGACTCCCTGAGACAAATGCTTGGAAATATTAGATTGTCTAAGCTGTGTCACCAAAGAAAAAATTGAAAAAATTAAGAAACTATTCATTTATTGTACTATGGTAACTTTTCCTTAGTATCAATATTTTTAAAGTTTTTTAAATTTAGTACACAGATATGAATTTAATGTTAAAATAGGCCAGATGCTGATAAGTTGCTAGTGAGATGATGGCAAAACATGATGTGGATTCAGCTCTGAAATAGCGTATTTTTATGTAGGAAATACAGATGAGCAGTTTAGAGAAAAAGAAATATTAACACTAATGTTAGGAACACAATTTTTTCATTTTTTAGAAAATTTATTTTTAAAAAGTGAATTATTTTTCTTAGCAAAATGCCTTATGGAGAGATAACCTTTAAATCATGACTAGAATTGGCTCAGATTCAGATACAATTAAAGTAATCTCTATAAAAAATGATAACTAGATAACTGAGAAAAGAAGAGAAAGCTAATGGGTTTGAAAGAGGGCCTGAGGATATTGGAGGGGATTAGAAATTTTGAAGAGATAAGCGATTTCTCTAGTAGTGTACTAAAGTGAGGGACTTTAAAATACAGAAATGTCTATTATTAATTCTTCATTTTTGCTGTTTGGATATAGTTTTCCCTCCTGCATTGCATTTCTGAATACCACACGAATCCTATGCATATGGTTATAAATATGGCTATGTATATACACACACACACACATATATATATATATGTGTGTGTGTGTTTACATAACACACACGTATGAGAGGCTAAACAAATCAGAGACTATGTATACATATATAAGTAAGAGACTTTATATATATAAAGTCATATAAGAGGCTAAGCAAATAAGTCTTTATGTATATAGACTTTATAAAGACTTTATGTATATAAAGACTTTATATATATAAAGTCTCTTATTTGTTCTATTTCTCCAAATTATAGGAAAAGTACATAGAAATAACTCTATATGTAGAATCAGGAAACGGTTTCTCAAAGAGTTTATATGTAATCTGAGATTAAGTTTTCAATTGAAAAAAACAATATGTGAAAAGGACAGAAATTTACAGAGAGCACAATTCGTGTGGGGGAGTAAAAGGTGTTTCATTCATCTGAAATAAACAGGATAAGTAATAAAAGATGAGGCTAGAAGGGCAGAGTCCTGCAGGTATTCTAAGCCTATTAAGTATTGAAGTGAGGAACTACTAAAGTATTCGTAACAGCTGTGTTACAGGAAGGTGGTGAGATTGGTGTTTATAAATATTTCTCTGGCTACAGATGGGGAGTGGTATTTGAGAAACAGAATAATCCAAGAAAATATCTGAGACTGTTAATCAGATAAAATTTAAAAACTGCTGAGAGATTGGCTACGGCGTGCAATAGTGTAAGCGAACGTGATGAAACAGTTACATTTCTCAGGTTTCAGGAATGGACATCGGGGAATATTGGAAGATGACTGGATTGGAGAACTGTGGGGGTAAAGGAAAGAAATGAGAAAGGAATGACAGGAGATTGTATGGGTCAAGTTCTGGATGAATGGGTACATCCGTGAGAATATGCCTCACTGGCAATCAGATGTCAGAGTCCAAAGATGAGGAAAAAATCTAGCTCTAGATCCTAGAGATATCTAGCAGGATATCTCTGTTGTAATTTTTTCAAATCAACAGCATATATGTGGTAACTATGGCCATAGATTACCCCAAGAAGTAAGAGAGGGTAAGAAGAAAAGAGGACCTAGAAACCAGAGGAAATATTAACATTTAAGGGATGAGCAGAAAAAGAACTCATTAAAAAAAAAAAAAGAAAGAATAAGCAATGACTATCAAAATAGGGGAAAACCAGAAGAGCGTAGTGTCTTATTTTCAAAGAAGACAACATGGGGAATAGAGGTCACATAGCAAAACGGACAAATGTCAGTAGATTCAGTCATTCATACTTGACAAAAATTGTTCCTGTGGAATGCTGTGGCGAAAAATCTCAATTGCAATGTGTTAATCAGTAATAACAAGTGGCAGGAAACTGAAAAAAGCAAATGTCATTAACTCTTTAAGTGCAGGCTGAGTAAGAGATGTAGCGGACAAAACTGTGGCAGAAAGTCCTTTATTTTTTACTATGAGATAAACAGAAATATTAATGGAAGAAAACCATCTAATAGAAGATTGAAGATATAAGAAAAATATAGTAAGATATAATACAAGGAAAAGGGTAGTACTCTGATGATATTAGAGATCAGAAGTCAGAGGAGCAGAGCTTCCAGTATAATTAGCAGTAACGTTTTAATAATGGAAGGAAGTACTGTAAATAGTCTCGGACAATATGCATAAACCGAGACTGTCTTGAGCAGTCTTTTCTAACGATGGGAAGAAAAAAAGGGGATCAGAAACATGGATAAGGTGGCAGAGAGATGAAGGAGTTTATTTGGTCATTTCTTTCTACTCTGTGAAAATGGAGCTAAAGTGAGAATAAAAGTGAGGAGACAGGAAGGTTAGCAGTTAGAAAGTGGCAAAGCCTTGGATTCCTAGCTGTGGAAGATGAGGAAGAGCTAACTGTGGAAACAAACATTAATTGGTGGCGCTGTGTACTCAGTTCAAATGGAGAACACATATTTATAATAAAAACCAAAAGTTGTGGTTCTTAGTCTACCAGAGCTCCACAGCCTGGGTACAGAGAAGATGAACAGTGGTTGGTTTGATTCAGAATTAGGATTTTTCAGATGGGTTGACTGTAAGAGAAATGGGCCCAAAATAGAATGCAGTCTCCAAGGTGTGGCTGATTTACTGTGGTGATGCAAGAACATTTTTAAATTAGTATTTCTATTTTGTATTATAATGACATTTTAAGATTTTAATTAATTGCTATTTAATACTAAGAATATTAACATATCAAATCACTTAATAATTTTAAATAAATGTTTATATATAGGGAGAAAGAATGAGAATGACTATTTAAAATATTTCTCTGATAGCGATATGAAACTCAAATAAAAAAGTTGCAAGAAATATTTATCTTAGTCTATAACAGTCGAAGTGATGCTGAACTGTGAAAAAGCTGACTTCATGAAGACTTCTAATCCTTTTCCTTACCTTTTCCTCACATTCACGTTCTTATTAATCTGAAATGTGTAATAAGTATAATTGAGCAAGATAATTGAAAGTATAGGAAGTTCCATCACTTAGAACTATTTCATCTCAGAGTTCTAAAAGCTAATCGTTCCAACATTTGTTATAAAATAAAGGTTGCTGCTGTAGGGGTACTAAAACTAGTGCGGTGCAGGTCATAATGCTGGGGAGAAAATAAAAACGATGTTAAATAAATTGAGAGATTAGGAGTATGGATAGGGGTTTTACACAAACATTAAATTACCCGCATGATAGTGAAACTGGCTAATAATGAGTGGAAGAAGATGATCTAGGTGTTCAAGTCTTCAAGAATGGTAATCTGGAAACAGGCAGCCGCTATGATGAATAAGGACAGTAAGAGACTATAAAATATGGAACATGGAACCTGGTGTACATAGGTTTTTAAAGTTTTATAAGAAGTGGTACATGAAGATATAAACGAAACAAAGCTAAAGATTACTGGATTGGCCAGGATTGTGAGGTCCTGACAAGTTGCCCAGATGGTCAGGGCTATTTCTTACCTTACGGAAAGATGGTATTAAAAATTGACTACAGGCCAGGCAGGGTGGCTCACCCCTGTAATCCCAGCACTGTGGAGGCTGAAGAGGGTAGGTCACCAGGTCAGAAGATCAGACCACCCTGGCCAAAAGGGTGAAACCCTATCTCTACTAAAAATACAAAAATTAGCCAGATATGGTGGCATATGCCTGTAATCCCAGATACTTAGGAGGCTGAAGCAGGAGAATCGCTTGAACCCAGGAGGTGGAGGTTGCAGTGAGTCAAGATCTCACCACTGCACTCAAGCCTGGCGACAGAGCAAGACTCCACCTCAAATAATAATAATTATTATAATGATAATTATAATTCACTACAGCCTGGGTGAATTTCACTTTGGAGGGCTCTGGCAGACGGAGAGACTCTTCCTTTTCTAGAAGAAGCCCATTTCTGCCTAAATTTACCATGTGGCTCTAACTTTGAGGCTGCTTATCCACAGACTCTGAGGGAGTGTTGAGAGGTCTGATTTGTATACATTGAGCCAAGAGGCAAAGGGCTTTGATTTCAGAAGCAATGTTCATCACTGAGAACCTGTTCGAGCTCAGAACTAATGGACTTCACAGTTCAGAGTTTAGCCAAAGAGTACTGGTACAGGTAGGGAGGAGGCAATGGTCCTGGGGAAGCCCATGACAAGGAGGCCATACAACTAAGAGATTAAGACATCCCACAACCTGCCACAAGACCAATTTCTACAGAGGTCAAAAGATAATAGAATCAAGACTCATACCGATCAGCATTGTTGCTTAAGTTATTTAATTCTGGTAGTGAAAATATTCAATCGAAGTAAACCTTTGTATACTTCAGTTCGAGCACTTAACCAGATGCTAGAGAATTATAAAACAGCATTGCCCGCTGCTCTGCATTCCTTCACATTATGGAATTTTCTTTATTTTGAATAAGGATAAGGAAATGAGGTTAAAGAGTACCGGCTTGCAATCCACTTTCTTCTAAAGGAAAACTGCATCTTTGAACAATTTAGTTAACTTCTCAGAGTCTTCATCTAAAAAATGTCTCAACATTTAATATTAAAATATTGATTTTAGAAATCCTTAAAATACACTTAAATGCATATAATGTACTTTTTATTTTGTTCTTTGAAGAGGATATGTCACATTTTAAGTGGTTTGTCATATATGAAACAATCTTGTACTACATTCTTACTCATAGAGTTGGATTTAGAACTCAGGTCTATACAGAATTCTACAAATTTTAATTATAATTGTTAATTGTATTTACCTCTATTTTATGAAATAAAAACTGTCATATTACAGCGAATTAAAAAATAAAATTCAACTTAAAAAAACAGCTGATAATAGAGCAAATTCTAAAACAGTAATAATAAAGTTTCCTCCCAATATAAAAAAAAATTACAGGAATCTTCTAACTCTGTCTTGACAAGACACCCTTCCCGATAAATTTATTATGACAGTTATTCTATACACAAGGAGTAATTCTACATACAAATGGGAAAAATGTCAATACAAATGACTATGCAATTACAGAGAAGGCTAAAGAGAATGGAGCATTGAAAGAGCTGAGAAAAATGGGCATTGCCAAGATACATACATGTTATCTATGTGTATGTATTTATTTACACAAAGATGTTTCCTGTAGACAAGGGAAAACCAATTTATGGTAGCAAATATTGTAACTCTAATTGCCTAAGTGGCATTGTGATTTCACTAGAAGGAAGAATAATGGAACTTTGTGGATAATAGAAATGTCTGATATCTTTATCCGGATGTTGGTTTTCTAGGAGAACATATTGACTGGCTCTTATGAAAATTATATCTCTGTCCTCTCCTACAAAAAGGGAACCTAGGGGTTGCTCATGCTTGCAATCCCAGCACTTTTTGCTGAGGCAAGAGGACTGCTTAAAGCCAAGAGTTTGAGACCAGTATGGGCAACACAGTGACACCTAGTCTCTTTTTAATAAAAGTGAATCTAAAAAAAGAAATGATGCTGTCATTCTAATAGCCCGAGCCTCACTTTCTGGCAGGACTATGTAAACATTGTGACAATCTCATCAGTGGTTGTTATATTATGCCATTCTTGCATTGCTATAAAGAAATATCTGAGACGAGGTAATTTATAAGAAAATATATTGAGTTGACTCATGGTTTCACAGGTTGTACAGGAAACAGTGATGTCTGCTTCTGGGGCAGCCTCAGGAACCTTCCAATCATGGCAGAAGGCAAAGAGGGCACATCACATGGCAAGAACAGAGCAAAAGAGAATGGAGGGGGTCTGCCACACACTTGTAAACAATCAGATCTCATGAGAACTCAGAGTAAGGGCTCACTTATCCCAAAGGGGATGGGCTAAGCCATTCATGAGAGATAAATCCTCATGATCCAAACACGCTCACCAGGCTCATTTTCAATATTGGAGATTATAATGCAACATTAGATTTGGGTGGGGACATATATCAAACCATATTTTTCTGGCCCTGTCCCCTCCCAAATCTCACGTCCTTCTTACATGGTAAAATATGATCATACATTCTCAATAGTCCCTGCAAAGTCTTAACTCATTCCAGCATTAACTCAAAAGTTCAAAGTCTCAATTGAGACAAGGCAAATCCTTTCTAAATATGAGTCTGTAAACTAAAAAACAAGTTAGTTAATTCCAAGATACAATGGGGGTATAGGCTTTGGGTAAACATTCCCATTCCAAAGAGGAAAAATTGGCCAAATGGGGCTATAGGACCCACGCAAGTTCAAAACCTAGCAGGGTAGTCAATGAATCCTACATCTCCAAAATAATCTTTTACTCTCTATCCCACATTGAAGGCTCACTGCTGCAGCGAGTGGGCTCCCAATGACTTGGGCATTTCCACTCCTGTGATTCTGCAGGGTTTAGCCCCTGCGAGTACTTTTACAGGCTGGAGTTGAGTGCCTGAAGCTTTTTCAGGTGGTGGAGCTACCATTCTCAGGTCCTGAAGATTGTGGCTCCCTTTTCATTAACTCCACTAGGCAGGGCCCCGTTGGGAACTCTGTGTGTGGAGGCTCCAACACCACATTGTCACTCCCCTTTGTGAGGGCTTCATTCCTACAGTAGGCTTCTACCTGGCACCCAGGCTTTCACTCATACATCCTCTGGAATCTAGACAGAGGCTCCCAAGAGTTTTTCAGTCTTGCATGTTCTGCACCCACAGGCTTAATATCACATGGAAGCTGCCAAGGCTTACAGCTTCCATTCTCCAAAGTGGCAGCCCAAGCTGTACCTGGCCCTCTTTGAGCAGGGGCTGGAACTGAAACTGCCAGGATGTGAGGAGCAGTGTCCCAAGGCTATGCAGGGCAGCAAGGCCCTAGGCCTTGCCTATTAAACCATTCTTCCTTCCTAGGCCTCTGGGCCTACGACAGGAGGGCTACCTCATAGGTCTCTGAACTGTCATTGAGGCCTTTCCCTAATATCTTGACTATTAGCACTTGGCTCCTTTTTAGTTATGCCAGTTTCTCAGTTTGCTCCATGGCCTGCTTTACTCTCCCCCCAAAAAACTTTTTTTTCTCTGCCACATGGCCAGGCTGCAAATATTCTAAATGGTTTTGCTGTACTTCCTGTTTAAATAAAAAAATCCAAGTTTAAGTCATTTCTTTGCTCCTGCATATGAGCTTAGGTTGTTAGAAACAACCAAGCCACACTTTGAACACTTTACTGCTTAGAACTATCTTCCTCCAGATGGCGTAGGTCACCACTGTCAAGTTTAAACTTCCACAAATCTGTACGGCACGGACACAATGCAGTCAAGTTCTTTGCAAAGGCATAACACATGTGATCTTTGCTCCACTTTCCAATAAGTTCCCCATTTTCATTTGAGACCTCCTCAGCCTGGTCTTCATTGTTCATGTCACTACCAGCATCTTGGTCACAATCATTTAACCAGCATCTAAGAAGTCCCAAACTTTCCTTCATCTCTCTGTCTTCTGAGTCCTCTAAACTCTTCCAACCTGTGACCATTACCCAGTTTCAAAGCTTCTACATTTTCAGTTACCTTTATAACAATGTCCTACTTCTCAGCACCCATTTTCTGTATTAGGCCAGTCTTACACTGCTATAAAGAAACACCTGGGAATAGGTAATTTATAAGAAAAGAAATTCAATTGGCTTGTGGTTATGCAGGCTGTACAGGAAGCATAGTGGGTGGCATCTGCTTCTGGGGAAGCCTTGGGAACCTTCCAGTCATGACAGAAGGCAAAGTCGGAGCGGGCACATCACATGGTGTGAACAGAGCAAAAGAGAGAGGGGGTCAGTGGGGGGAGCTGCCACACACTTTTAAATGAACAGATCTTGCTAGAACTCAGAGTAAGAGCTCACTTTTCCCAAAGGAGATGGGCTAAGCCTTTCATGAGGGACACACCCCCAAGATCCAAACACCTCCCACCAGGCCCAACCTCCAACAATGAGGAGTATAATGAAACATGAGATTTGGGTGGAGACATACATTCACACAATATCAACTGTTTTCCCTCAGTCAAGACCAATTGAGACTTGGAATTACTTCTAA
Organism: Callithrix jacchus; assembly: GCF_049354715.1. NCBI lineage: Eukaryota > Metazoa > Chordata > Mammalia > Primates > Cebidae > Callithrix > Callithrix jacchus. The sequence goes on along the minus strand of NC_133516.1, from coordinate 101,369,947 downwards.
CAAGTTTTGTTTCTCCTGTAGACTAATGTATTAGTTAAATGATCGAAGCTGATATAACACACTCTGAATTCTGAATTATATAACACATTCTGAATTCTCAGTGACAACGAAATTCTATTTTGTGCTTTAAAAAATTTACCTTCCCCAAGACACAGAGATAAAGACTAGAGCTCTCTTTATAAGTTAAAGATCCTGCCAAAATCAATCACTTACTTTTTTTCTCTTTCATTTCCCCCACCCAACAGCCATCTTTCTGAAATGTTAAGTAAATGAGAAATCCAGGCTGTGGTTGGTTAACCAAATAATAAAAGGTTATCTGGAAATTATTGCCTTTTCTGATATGTTTCTTTTTAGTCTGAGTCTCGCGTTCTGGAAAACTGACATGAATATAAATTGACCAAGAGGACTGTATTTTTAAATACATAACTGTGAATCAGAGGTGAAATAGATGGGTTAGGACATTGAAATTTGGGGTTAAATTTCAATAGGAACAGAATTGTAACTGCATAAAAAGTATACTTTATTTTTTCATAAATTCAGCTCTTTTTAATGTGCCCTCCAGCTGGAGGATATATGAAAGACTTTGACTTTTTCTGTTCTGTAGTCTTTTCAGTTTTCAAAAAGCTTTTCTCTCCACTGTTGCTAAGAGGGAAAAGAAACTGTTGCCAAGTAACAAGAAAATACAGTGTCCAGCACTTATCTCTTCCTCCTCAGCTGCATGTCAAATGCACACCCTCAGCTGTTCTCAAGGACGTGGTGTGAGTAAGATATCATCCAGAACTTTGCAATACAGGAGTTTCAGGCCTGTTTGACCTCATGTAGTTCATTGTTTCTGTAAATGTGATGCTCAGCTCTATATATAATTTTTCATATTCCACCTTGAAAAACAAGTACATTACTAATGCAATTGCACTTTTCATTTACCTGAAGCTCTTTGTTTAATCGTGAGCAAGTAATTTGAAGGAAGCTTATCTTACTTGTTTCATTTCTTCTTACTGACCAGGAACAGATGCCACATCTGACTTGCTTAACAAACTTCCTCTCTGTTCACAAGTAATAGGTAGGTAAAGAAATATATTATGATTCACCTTGATGTAACACAGAGTCACTTTGTGATTTGAAAAAGTTGCAGATACATATACAGGAAATTGACTTATCCAAAAGGCACCAAAATCCATAAAATATTAAATGAAAACTGACTTGAGAAACCACCAGAAATTACCTATCTCTGGTGTCCCCTTCTCAGAAAAATTTCACCACTTTTGCTGTCTTGTTTCTACCAAGAGCCCACACCTAACTGGACCAGTGATTGACCTAAGGAGAGTCCATCTACTACACGAATTGAGAAAACTAAATGTCTTCTCTTGAAAATATGTATTAGGGAACACACAGTGAGATCACAGCTTGCACCGGGGCCATATAACCTTAGGGCATGATAACCCATGTTCAGGCAAGACAAACTCATGTAGATAAAGAGATAGATGTAAAGAAAATAAGAGAATGAGAGAGACTGTGCCACACCTGAGATTGGAAGAAGCAAAGGATAAGTATCCCTTGAGAGAAGTAGAAATTGACTTTAATTAGACTAGATTTTACTAACATTAATTAGTTTTACTTTTCAATTATTCCTTTCAAATGTGCCCTACTCATTCCTTCTTTCCTTTGCTTTTAGAAAGGCTCTCTAAGTTTTTGGTAACTGTTGTGGTTAAAGTTTAGTTCCACCTACTGTAATACTCAAATCTCATACCTGATTCTCAGTATTTGTTCCCCACCTTGCCCCTCTCATGTTTACCCCTCTAGTCTCTTACTTCTCTTGTGGCTATGAGATCAAGAGGAAGGACATAAACATTAAGGTGTTTGTCCCACTTAACTTGGCAATATTATCTCTGGTGTAAGTATCCCTAGATATTTACTGCAGTCTGATTCCATCTGATGCTGGATGTACCTGAGAAAATGATAGTTGTGATTTTCCTAGAATGGGCTTTACCTTGATCTTAGATCCCGTTGGTGTTTCCCCAGACAGAGGTAGCTCTTTTCCTCTGTGATCCCTTTTTTAATTTTCATATTTGGTATCCCATTGCTTTGCCTAGTAGCTGGGCAGGTCTTCTGCCACTATATTAATCCACTTCCTCTTTCAATCAATTATCCAACAACTGCTGAGATATTCTCTCTCTCCACCTGTTGGTAAAAGAGAACTAAGATACAATAGAGGTAGACCCCATCATTTTTCTAAATATGTGTCATCATGCTGCCTCTTAGCCCTAATATAATGAGATATTCCAGATGATCCTTGGCCGGCTGAAATTTTTAGACAATAAATGGACAACACCCCAAACCCAGGAGACACAAGTTGAGGTCTACTAAGAACTTCTTTGTTATTTATTGCTTTAATTATAACACAATAGTAGGCTTTTAATTTCTGCAGTTTGACAAACATCCAGCCAGGAAAAAGATGCCCAATTCTTTTTTTTTTTTTTTCAGCTGTCTCTCTTTTTTTAATTTTTATCTTTTTAATACTTTAAGTTCTAGGATACATGTGCAGAACATGCAAGTTTGCTACACAGGTATACAGGAGCCATGGTGTTTTGCTGCACCCATCAACCAGTAATCTACATTATGTATTTCTCCTAATGCTATCCCTCTCCTAGCCCCCCACCTTCCAATAGGCCTTGGTGTGTGATGTTCCCCCTCCCTGTGTCCATGTGTTCTCCTTGTTCAACTCCCACTTATGAGTGAAAACGTGCGGTATTTGGTTTTCTGTTCTTGTGCTATTTTGCTGAGAATGATGGTTTTCACCTTCATCCATGTCCCTGCAAAGGACATGAACTCATCCTTTTCTATAGCTGCATAGTATTCCATGGCATATATGTGCCACTTTTTAAAAATCCAGTCTATCATTGATGAGCATTAGGGTTGGTTCCAAGTCTTTGCTATTGTGAACAGTGCAACAATAAACATGGGTGTGCATGTGTCTTTATAGTAGAGTGATTTATAATCCTTTGAGGATATTCCTAGTAATGGGATTGCTATTTCTTAGAATTATGCCCAATCTTTCCTAGTGATTATCTTTGGCTGTTCCTTAAACTTGACTTTGATAGTGGTAAGAAGACCTCACTTTCTCTTTTTATGTTTGAGAAGGGGCAAGTGGTTTGGAAGGACTACAGAGTAACCTCTGCAGAGTAAACTCATTTTGGTGTACTGTTCCCAAGTGTACAGCCAACATCCTCTGGCTCTTCTATCTGCCCACGAGACTGTCTTTTCATTCACCAAATAGAAAGTGCTGGAGTGATATTTGGGACATCTGGCATCCATTGTACATTGCTTATTGGAATCTTCGTTAGAAAGTGAAGCACTTAGAGCCTCTTGTCAGCTTAGCTTACAATTAGCTTTAACTGTGATTCCCAAATATCAGAAAAAGCTCCATTCAACGTCATATATACTGACTACAGGCCTGGCTCTACTTCCTGTCCTTGGTTTCTGTGACATCTATTATCAAAGTAAACCAACGACTTACTTTTCCAGTTTCTGCCTTATGCCCAGACATGAACAAGCCGAGACAACAGACAAGTTCCCATTAAAATTTCTGTAGAGCAATGAGAAAAGGGACTAAGAATCTACTTGAAAGACAATCTTACACACACAAAATAACAATATGCCATATTATTTCAGGGAGTACTGAAGGGACTTTAAAAGACAATCGTCACTCCAAAAGCTACTGGTTGATAGCTGATAATCATGTGATCATCATTCAAAATCAGTAACTGAAAAACAGAACCATAGTTTTATTTAGAAGAAAAAAGACAAGCTGCCCCTTTATTTGGAAAGCTTTGAATGTTGTCTTAAGACAAACATCCTCATACAAATAAAAAAACTAATTTATATACCTAGGAATCAGAGTAGTGCCTAGGGTAAAATTCTTTAAAAAATAGAAAGTTAATTCAAAAATTTTTTCGTGTCTGCGGGTGTGTTAGGAGTTTCTATGTACATCTCATACATGCATGTATATACTATAAATGTACAGTCAACCCTTAAACATCATGCAGGTTAAAGGCACCAATATCTCATGGAGTTGAAAATCCATGTATAATTTTTAACTCCTCCCAAAACTTAAGTACTAATAGCCTGCTATTGACAGGAAGCATTACTGATAATATAAACAGTCAATTTATATATATTTCATATGTTATATACTATATTCTTACAGTAAAGTAAGCTACAGGAATGAAAATGTTATTAAGAGAATCATAAGGAAGAGAAAACATATTTACTATTCATTAAGTGGAAGTGAATTTTCATAAAGTTTTTCATCTTCATTGTCTTCACATTGAGTGATTTGAGGAGCAGGAGAAAGAGAAAGGGTTGATCTTGCTGTCTTAGGGGTGGGGGAAATGTAAGAGGTAGAGGAAGTAAAAGGAAAGGCAGGAAAAGCAGGCATACTCACTGTAACTTTTATGAAAAAGCGAGAGTGAGCCCGTACTGTTCAAACTTGTGTTGCATAAAGGTCAGTTGTATGTGTGTATATGTATATATTTATACACATAAAGTTTAAACAGAAAGTTGTAGAAATAAAATAAAATTTGGTTTATATTTAAGAAATATATTTGATTATTATAGGTGTTGAAAACAACTAATTTTTAAAAAAGAAAACCTTAGAACACATTTTTACAGTTATTCTAATGTAAAACAGTAAGGTGTGCTTTACTTTCAAACCTACTTTGGAGTTTTGTCTCTGTTACTTACCACTTGAGTAGTATGAAGCAAGTTGAACTTTCTAAATATTATTTTTCTTCACCATCAGATGTCCCAAGTGTACGATTTGTTGGATAGTGACGTTAATGGACAGCTGCTTCAGCTGGTCCTTCCTAAAGCAAATTCCACAGCCATTTTTAGTCCAGTAGCGAATGCCTGGTTACAGACAAGAAAACAGCTATAATAATTAATATACTAGTGAAAACACAGAATGTTAATAATTCCTAAGGAAAGAGACTGCTTTTCCAACTACTCTTTGGACTCTTGTCCCAGAAACTTGATTCTTAAGGGAGAAAAAGAGACAGAGAAAGATAAATTTCTTAATAAACTGTTTTATAGTTAAAAAACAAAACTACACTAATTAGAATAAATTGAATCAGATGATTCAAGCATAAGTTTCATATCCTTTTCGTGTACCAAGTTACTTGGAATCTCTATTTCTATAGGTCGGTTAAGAAAAATGTTTAGGAAATTATGATTTCTTTTTAATAAGCATTATTCAGGAAACAGATTACTTTTTTTCTGTGTGTGTGGTTTTTTTTGGAGGACAGCAGTATTGGGATTTAATCTAAAACATATTTAGAAAACATCAATCCAAGTATTTTATAGATAGATAGTTTTTTAAGTATTGTGGGCCTATTTTGACCTATAGCCAAGTATATTACTTTACTTTATAATTATGTCATACCTACAAAATGTACCATACTTGGAAATGCCAAGAATCTGAACTCAAGGGCATTAAAGACTCTGCCAATATTAAAGACTTTGCCAATATTAAAATTTTATAATGTAGGATTTCTGTTCAGATGTCTCATAAAGTGTCAGATTTAAATGTAATTTTTTTAAGCCCTCAAATTAACTATAGAGATATGGAAACTTAGGATCCAATATTTGCTATTTCACTGATTTCTCCATTTGCTGATATGTTATAATCTTCAAATTGAAGCATTCACAAAAAATTTGCATTCCCATTTGCAACAACATGGATAAACCTGGAGGACATTATCAAGAGTGAAAAAAGCTAGAAAGAGAAAGAAAAAGACTGCGTGATCTCACATACAGATGGAATGCTTTTTAAAAGTTAAATACATAGAAACAGAGAGTAGAACAGTGGTTCCCAGGGGTTCAGAAAGGGAAAAATGGAGAGACGAATGTAGAAAGGGACAAACTTGCAGTTATGTTGGATGAATAAGTCTAGAGGTTGAATGCACAGCATGAGGAATATAGTTATAATATTGTATTGTGTACTGAAAAGTAGCTAAGGGAGTAGATTTTAGGTGCATTTACTACAGTGATGGATATGTTAGTTGTGTGACTGTGGTTACCATTATATTGTGTATATGTATATCAAAACATTATGTTACACACATTAAATATATACAATACAAACAGATGAATTAAGTAAATTTTAATTTTCTTGTTTATTGGTGATAAATTTGAACCTACCTCATAGTTTAAATGTTATATGATATTTTATTTAATGTGTGTATACGTATCTATAATATAGTATTATATAATATAGCCTATATTTCATATGATAAAATATATGTTCTATAAAATACATAATATATAATATATGCATATGTGATATATAATACCTAACATACCATAGATAATAAAGTACCTTTTATTTGAAAACTGCTCAATGGTTCATTGGACTATTAGTCATTCCATTAAAAATTTTAATGTGGGCCTGACATGGCGGCTCATGCCTGTAATCCTAGCACTGTGGGAGGACAAGGCAGGCGGATCATGAGGTCAGGAGTTCAAGACCAGCCTGACCAACATGGTGAAACCCTGTCTCTACTAAAAATAAAAAAATTAGCCAGGTGTGAAGGCGTGTGCCTGTAATCCCAGCTACTCAGGAGGCAGAGGCAGGAGAATCTCGAACCTGGGAGGCAGAGGTTTCTGTGAGCTGAGACTGTGCAGCTGCACTCCAGCCCGGGTAACAGAATGAGACTCCGCCTCGAAAAAAACGTAATGTGATGCATTAATCCTTTAATACTATTGTTATTAATATTTTATAACTGTGGATTTTATGCCTTTATCTCCAATTTTGAAAAAAGAGAAACGCTTACAGATCCTTATTCCAACACCTGGCTGCATAACATGACTACTCAAGAGGCTTTCCTCTATCAATAAAGAAACTTGCAGGTTGTTATGAACTGAGTTCCTGTGTCGCTCCCAAGTTCAAATGTTGAGACCCTAACCCCTAATCTGTTGGTATGAGGAGGTCAGGCCTCTGGGAGGTAGGTAGGTTTAGTAGATGAGGTCATATTGGTAGATCCTGGTGATAAGATTAGTGTTACTATAAGGAGCGGAAGAGACCAGAGCTCTCCTTCTTTCTGCCTTGTGAGAATGTTGCAAGAAAGTAGCTATTTGCAAGCTAGGAAGAAGACAGTCTCCAAAACCAAAGTGGCCAACATCTTAATCTCAGACTGCCTAGCCTCCAGTTACTAAGTATAAGAAATAAATGTCTGTTGTTTAGGTCACGCAGTGAGTAGTCTTTTGTTATAAAAGTTCGACTAAGACATATGTCTTTCTAGAAAGGCATTTTACACAATGTATTTAGAGTTGCTATATCATTTTCTGTTTTTAACAAGTAAGTCTTCTAGGAATATATCCTAAAGTAATAGACATTTGCACAAATATGGATATGTCTGCATATGTGGGTATATATATATATATATATATATATATATATTATCAAATGTTATTATTTTAAGAACTTAAAGTATCCAGTGTTTTTATAATAGCTAAAAATTAAAAACAAAGAGTCCCAAAACAGAAGAATAATTACATTGCACTAGTAGAATATTAGGCAACCACTGAGAGTGAAATTTTTATAGCTGTCATAGTGAAATGGAAAATGTTGTGACAAATATATCTTAAGCTGGACATCATATTTCTAGATGTATACATCATATCACAAATAAAAGCTACAGATATCAAGTAAAAATACACATAGGGATACAAAATATTTTAGTACATTAACATTAGTTAACAGCATAATGAGCATATAGATGATTTTTTTAAAATTTACCTTTCTTTAACTTTCAAACTTTTCAGATAACTGTGACTACTAATTAAAACCAAAAGTTCTAATAGATAAAAAATGTTGAGGCTGTATCACATAATAGAAATAAGAATGTGACTTTTGTGCATTTGAGTGTTATTCTATCACTGTCACATTCTACATGACCTTGATAACATTTCTTAACCTCTAACGCCTCAGTTTTAAGTAAGGAGGGTGACCTCATAGAGCCAGTGAAAGGATTACCCCAGCTCATACATAGAAATTGGCAGATAGAATGCACTCAATAATTATTAACTACAATTAAACTAAAATGATATAATTTTCACAAGTATTTTGTAATCTCCAAAGCAAACTCTAAGACAATCTATGTCTTTACTATTTATGTATTTTGATGATACAGTATTCTCATTTTGAGCTCTGGTGTGTGAGTATCACCCTGGAGGACATTTCTTAAGATTGCTGTTTCCGTAACGTGTATAGTCATCACAGTTTACTAGGGAACTCTCTAAAAATACACCAGGCTGACTCTATTCCCCAGTTTATACACGCTGGATAAATTCTCATCCAGTTAGTTCAGAACTATGTCCAAGAATTTGTACAGTTACAAAGTGACCCAGGTAATTCCATGAAATAAGAACCATTGGTCCAGATTCACCAAATATCGGTTAGAACTTGTTAATTTTAAATAAATAGACACCTATTCTGAGTATCATGCAGAATGCTGAATTGTCAAACTAAAGAAATACAAGCTGGAATACTTAAATTCCCAGAACATTTAACCTGACGATTTTCCTTCACAGTACAGGCCAGTGGCAAGGAGTTTTGCCTTAGGCATGGTGTCATCAGGTAGCACAAATAATTCATGAAAAATAAATATGTTACCGAGGCAGTTTGTTCCTCAGGTTTTTGTCTAAAGAGCAAAATTACAGTTTCAGTGAGACCAGGAAGGCTGTGAGGGTACTGAGTCACAGGAGTTGCCAAGTGAGGGGAGAAAGGGTGACGCTCCTTCCATATCACTTTCTTCCCATAGATATGGACAAGGACTTTCTCCTTGACCAAACATTAGCTAGAATCCCCTGAACCCTCTTTTCAACTAGGCCTTGGTTTGGTCCCATTCGTGGCCTGCTGAGCCTAGTTTTATCAACGAATCCTACTAAGCCAATTTAGAGAGCTTCCTCCAACTCAACATCCAATCAAGTTCCTCTTCCCCTACTCTTGATACCTAACCAAGTTCCTCTTCTCCCATCCTTAATACTTAACCAAGTTTGCCTTAGTAAATTTCCATCCATTTCTTCACTCTGCACATTGGCTATAAATCTTTACTTGCCCCTGTTATATTCTGAGTTGAGTTCAAGCTCTCTTTCCTATTATATTAGTCTTGACCCAGTTGCAGTGGTCTTGAATAAAATCTTCCTTGACTGTTTAACTCTGTCCAGTGCAATATTTCTCTAATGGTATCTGAAGTTCTGCTATCACAGAGCTTTCTCATGTTCTGGCAAATTAGAAGGGAGCTTTCTAGCCAGGCCTTCTTAGTCAAGTAGGGACTGAGGAGAGTCAAATGGCTTCACTGTTCCTGGAAAGTCTAAAGGAGGCACCCTTGGTGCTGCCTAAGGAAGTCCTCTTGGCTAATGGATAGTGAAGTTAGGTTTAATCCTTGGCACAAGTAAAGCTTGTTGATCAATGCTTGGAGGCTAGGGGTTCTGCAGGGCTAAGCATTTAGTTCCCAGGTGTAGGTAATGGATGAAATTATCTCAAGTGGCTGCTAGTGACGGTGGGCATTCTGAATGCTGACTCTTTGTGTACATTTTGTATATCCAAGGTACACTTGCACCTTGTACATTTTCTTTCTTCAAAGGCACAAGTGTACCTTGTAAACTTTCTTGTATAATTTGTACCTTAGTCCTTCCTTTTGGGACCCTCCTGTTACTGTTTACATTTTCTTTATTTTTCTCCAATCCCCCAAACTCCAGGATATTTCTCTGCTCTAGCATTACAATATTTTCTCTCTTTTTGTATATTTTCCCACAGTAATTGTCTATATACATGAGTGTGCACCATTTCATTAAGGCTTTAACATTTTATGTTCAAAAGCAACAATGCTTTACTTTTGTTCTGTCTCTGCATTTCTGCTATATCATGCCATACTTGAACCCTCATACCTGAGTTAGAGTCCAGTTAGCAAAAGAAAATAATAGAAACAAAATTACCTCAGCTATACTTCAAAAATGCCATCCTACAACATAAGTAAAACAAGACACAGAGGTAAATTACTGCATAAATGAATCAATTTGGAAAGCCACATACTCTTACATTTACAATTTATCCTGTGTCATTGCTCCAAAAACTCCAGTGGCTTCTCAGACACTCAAACATGTTTGACACCTTCAACTATTTCTAACTTTACTCATTTTTAGGTGACAAACGCCATGTGGATTTAATCCATGCTCCCCTACACGTTGGGAATCGCCAAGAATCTCTTTGTCATTTTCGCATTCCAAAGATACATCAATATCAGTCAGATTAAGGACAGTTGAATGAAATTTGAATTTAGCTCTAGTTGGCCCAGGCATTATGATTACCTCTGAAGATCATGCATCCAAATTTCTCAGCAGAAAATTTTCCCTCTGACAATATGTGGTATCATATTAACAAGTCAAAAAATTAAATTCAAGTCTGTTGAAACTTTCCATATGAAGCATAACTTATTTCTATATGTATTATATATTTTATTATTATATTTTACATTTATTAGACACCTAGAAATAAGTAAGAGGATGATGATTTCTACATACAGTTACTACCTCTAACTGGGTATTAGGTGTTCATATATTATATTCCAGATTTCCTATTTCTGAAATAGATTTATCTGCTCTAATATGTTGCCTCTGAAAAAAAAATTTGTTTACATATTTTTACTTAGAAAAATCTGTGTTCAGATTACCCAAAGAATATACTTAGGCAGCCATCACATAGCAAAGCATATGAATGTCAGCTCTTCTGATATGTCTGAAGACATTCTATAATACAAAAAAGGTTGAGCTGCTAACATTTGGGTAAAGAAACCTATTTTTTGTAAAAATATTTACAGAAATATTTTATAAAAATAATTATTTGAGAAAATATTTACTGAATGATTTTTTTCAATTGTTTGTACTTTCTCATGCCATTTCACCTGGGGTATGTATTTCCCAAATAAACATTTACCTTAGTGACTCTCGTGCATGCTAGGCATTATGCTCAGTGCTTTCTATTACAGGAAAATAGGGTCTTTGCCTTATTCAAGCACATAATAAAGTATGCTTTATTACAGTCAACTAACATCTGTGGTCTCTGGCCACTCAGGATGTTTGTGGAGGAGACAGCAAGGCTGAGAAAGTTCTAGTGCTGAGAGTATTGTGTGCTTTTCAAAATTTAAATGTCTCATTGTCAAATAAAGATTGAACATATTCAAGGTATATAGTTGATATATATTATGTAATGATTATTATAACTATTTGACATACATATGCACTATGTAATGATTTGATAACATATCAAATGGATTTAATTTGATTTGATATACATGTATATTATATAACTATTATTATGACCAAATTAACATAGCCATCACCACCTATGCTGTATATTAGATTACTATAACATGCTCATCTTATTGCTAAAAATTTATCCCCTCTGATTTATTTCTTCCAGTCCTTAGCCCATGGCAACACCATTCTACTATCTCTGCTTCTGTAAGTTCAACCGCTTTAGATTCCACATATAAGTGAGATCATATAGATCATATGTCTTTTGGTGTCTGGCTTGTTTCACTTAACGTAATGTCCTCCAGGTTTATTCATGTTGTAGCAAATGATAGAATTGATTTCTTTTTTATAGCTGAATCATATTCCATTGTAATATGTACTAAATTTCTTTATCTATTCATCAGTCAGTGAACACTAAAGTTGTTTTTACATCTTGGGTATGGTGAGTAATACTGCAATGAACATGGAGGTACATATATCTCTTCCACATACTAATTTGGTTTTTTTGGATATATACTCAAAGGTTATATTGTTGGATTATATGGTAGAATTACTTTTAATTTTTTGAGGAACCTCCATACTGTTTTCCATAGTGGCTGTTTCTTTTTTTTAAAATTTTATTATTATTATTTTTTGTAAATGAATGACAGCTTCTTATGTTGCTCAGGTTGGCCTTGAACGCATAGCCTCGCCTCCTCAAGTGCCAGGACAACTGGCCAGAGCCACTGCAGCTCCAATAATGGCTGTTTCAATTTACATTCCCGTAAATCATGTACAAGAGTTTCCTTTTCTCCACATCATTGTTATTCGCACACTTATCTCTTGTCTTTTTATAAAAGCCATCCTAACAAGTGTGAAATGATATCTCATTGTACTTTTGTGTTTCTCTGATGATTAGTGATGTTGAGCATCTTTTCATATACATGTTGGCTATTTTATGTCTTCTTGGGGAAAATGTCTGTTCAGGTGTTTTGCCCATTTAAAAAAATTAGGTTATTTAGATTTGTGGGGATTTAGAGGGTGGGGTTGGTTTTGCTATTGAGTTGTGTGTACTTCCTGTATATTTTAGATATTAATGCCCTACCAGATGTAGGATGTGCAAATATTTTCTCCCATTTCATAAGTTGCTTTTTCATTTTGTTGTTACCTTTGCTGTGCAGAAGCTTTTTACTTTGATATAGTCACTCTTGTTTATTTTTGCTTTGGTTTTCTGTGTTTTGGATGTCCTATCCAAAAATCATTGCCAGGACCAATATCAAGGAGCTTTCTTTCCATGTTTTTAATCTGGGCAGTTTATGGTTTCAGATCTAACAGTTAAGTCTTTAATGCATTTTGAGTTAATTTTTGTATATGGTGTAAAAAAAGAGTACAATTTCATTCTTTTGCATGTGATCACCCAGTTTTCCCAGCACCATTTATTGAGTGTGCTTCTGATATTCTTTCATCCCTAGCATTCTAAGATTATCTCATTCTTATGACCTCGGTTATTTCAAAGTTTCTTATTTTTAAAGATGTTTTGCTTCTTTGAGGGTTAAGGCTCATGACAGTATACCATTTCTGTGGAAGATCCTGCATTAACTCTGTGGAAACTGTGGATAAAATGGGTGGAATATATTTTCATTTTCTTGGAGAAAATTACTTCTAATGTTATAGTCCAAGTGCTTGTTCATTTTTCCATATGCTAAATCTGTCTGAATTTATTTATCATCTACTCCTAATACGGTATTTATTTTGGAATGGATAAGAAAAAGCTGTAATTGGAGCAAGAGAAAGAAGATCTAACAAATGTAAACCCTCTTTTTAATCACATTTGTATTTAGTTTAATGGCTCTGGAGTCACATGGACATCTGTTTTACCATCACTCTTCCTTTATTTATCTGAACTTCCAACTGATATTAAATAAATGGTTACTATTACAATTTACAAATCATAATAGTTAACTATTTAATATCAGTTGAACTCTAGATATTATTTATATGATAACATAATCTCAGAAACCCTTCAGGATATTATATCTCCATTTCATAGATAAAGAACTTTATTTAGAATCAGAGAATATTTTAATTAAATCTCCCATATTGCTTATGAACATACTTATACTTCACTCATATAATAGCAACTCTTTGTAGGTTTCCATGTTGGTCAATTGTTAATGAGAAAGAGATTTGTTTCCTCTTATGGGGCTTAAAATCATCCATCACTTAAACAGAAATTGAGTAAACTACCCTAGGCTTACTATTGAAGGAACAAAAGTGCAAATTACTTTAAAACCATGTTGCCAATTTGGCCTTTTCTCTACATCCCTTTTACTTCTCTAAGAAAGTGACTTCCATAACCACAACTATGCCTTTCACTGCCTCTTTTTTTCTTGGAATGGTTTATTGTTGGTTTGTCATCAGACTATGAGTAAAGTTGAAACCTTTTATATTTGCAATGTTGGTTCTATGTGCTCAATGTGCTTATCTATTGAGATTTTATACAGAGGAGGATGTGCATACCCCTTAAGCCATTGATTCAAGACAGAATGGAAAAGAGGCGTTCAGAAACTTTTGGCCTTTGTTCCACACTTGGGCATGTCAATGGCCAATAAATGAGTTAATGACAAGACATCCCACTCCATCTCCTTTGCTGATTGCAGCCATCCTGCTTTATTATTAAGTTGTATGTAGGCTGCTCTGGTGAGAAGGAATAGGCACCAAGGTGAGAAGGAATAACCTAGAGAAGTAAACCTAGATAAAATTTTATAAAACTCTATTTTTATAATCTGGACTGAGACACATCAGCTGTCAGCAGGACAGCATCAGGAATCCTGACGTCAATACAATCCTAGATTTCTTTGAGCTAGACTGGTCTCTGCCTTCACTGTATTACCAGGTGATACAGGAGAGGCCACCATTACTCTAAGCATTTGTTGCCTGTGCCTGGTTTCCTGGAGAATTCTACACTTTCCCGTTTCTGTCAGTTGATTTATTAGGCACATACCACCTCTACACTCGTAATTTATTATAGCTCACGATCAAAATAGCTTTACAAGCTCAGTATGTTTCATGGTCATGGGGGAAAAAATTCATTTTCACAAATTCTTTATACATACAGTTTTCTTGAATTCTAACTGTAGTGGTTTTAAGAGTCTCGACTTGAAATTATGTTACTGTTAGTATTTTCCCTTTCAATACATGTATGTGTGTGTGTAGGGGTTATCATCTTATCAATTATACTTGCCACTGAAAAAGCACCTTAGCTGGCTAGGCATGGTGGCTCATGCTTGTAATCTTAGCACTTCGGCAAGCCAAAGCGAGAGAATTCTCTGAGGCCAGGAGTTCAAGACCAGCTTGGGCAACATAAAGAGACCCCCCCATCTCCACAAAAATACAAAATAAATTAAAAATTAGCTGGTTCATGCCACTACACTCTAGCCTGGGTGACAGAGCAAGACCCTGTCTCTATTAACAAAAATGTAGCTGATACTTGAGTCAATTTAATATGAACTCTGTTTTCAGGGCTTCAATTTTCAGAATTCCCTTAGACATTTCTTTAAGAACTCAGTTAAATGCGGACTTTACAAAGGTACAAAATGACACTGAGCCTTGCCCCTATTTATATTGGTTTCTTTGTGATATTTGTCATAAAATTAGAATAGATGAGCAGCAAAATTTGCCCATCGGTTAACTAATGGTATTAATATATTCACTGCAGAAAGCTCTTCCTTTCTGAGTTAGAAATTTCCCATGGGGCTGGTTGGATTTGCCCTTTTCTTTGCAGAGTTGTTATGGAGGTCCAGTAAATTAGAGAGGGGGGTGCCAGGTAATGTAAAAGCACTATAAAAATCCAGGATAATATAACTAATGCATCTTGCTTTCCAGATGTTTGACAATACTTGGTCTGTTCAGTTTATATTTTAGACATTTGGTATTTCTATATTCAAACCTGTTTACATTCTTGGTATAATTTTAATTTTTTATATATACTTTAAATTTTAAAAAATCAAAACGCTTTAAAAAATCTACTTACTCTGAAGAACATTTAAGGAAGTATAATTTGGGAGAGTAAAGTTTATTCTGACAGAAAACTACCCTTAATATGACTGATTGATGGTCAGTGTCTCAGGCAGAAGCACTATTAGAATATTCTCAGGTCATATATTTGATTTAGAAATGTATTTCAATTCTACCAAATAATTTAATGGAATAATACAAAGTAGATTTGTTAAATTTATAATTTGTGTGCACCTAATAGAAACAAATATAAGAGAGAGGACTCAAGATGGCGCTGTGAGAACAACCCAGGATTGGAGCTCTCGTTGAATCTGCAAAGAGGTGAGTCGGAGCTGCATTTCCAGACTGATCTTTGCTGCCCACAGAACAGGGAAACTCCCAAGCATAAAAAAGACACAGGACGCCAGGCAGTAGGTCTGCCTGGCAAAGCCGGCAGCTGGGGCGGCGGCAGCCGGCCCTACCCAGCAATCCCCACAGGGCGCACTTGTCTGGGTGCCCTGTTGAACCGGCAACCTGAGACTTGAGAGGGCTGGACTTGAGACTGAACGAGACTTGGACAGTAGGCCAGCCCAGGGGATTGAAGGGACAGATCGTTTGGGGTACCCAGTGGGACAAACAAAACCATGATTTCAAACTATCCCGAGCAGACGGTCCGAGACGCTCTGTGGGGGAGGAGCATCCAACACCACCCAGGCAACCCGCCCCAACTGAGATACACGCTCACTGCTGACGCAGCCAGCCGTTGCCGAGGCAACCCGTCCCTACTGAGATACACGCCCACTGCTGACGCAGCCTGCCATTGCCAAGGCAACACGCTACAACGAAGAGACTCCGCCACAGGGCGTGGCGGAGACCACAGCAGAGCCTGCAGGAACAGGGCGAATCACACAACAGCAGGGCGGAGACTCGGCAGCCAAACAGTGGCTAGTCTGCCTTCTAGCTGGGCAGGACACCTCAACGGACATCGAAAAATAAAGCCCGAACCCCCCAACACAGAGCATTTGAGAAAAAAAGGGTTTTTTTAATGAGCTCTGTTGCAGCAGAATCAAACATAGCAGCGTAACAGCCCTGAATGAACAATAGAGCTCACAGCTCAGCAATTGAGCTCCAAAAAAGTACAGACTGTCTCCTCAAGAAGCTCCCTGACCCCTCTATATCCAAAAGACTGACATTTGGCAGGCATCATCCTGGGACAAAGATAGCAGAAAAAGAAACGGGTAGCATCCCTCACTGTGCCACAGCTGCTAGAGGTGCACCCCAGACAAGCAGGGCCTGGAGTGGACCTCAGCAGTCGTACAGCGAAGGGGCTAGGCTGGTAGAAGAAAACCCAAGTAACAGAAATACTTCATCATCAACAATCTGGGTGTCCATTCAGAGACCCAATCGAAAAGTCAGCAACTACGCAGACGACAAGTGGATAAACCCACAAAAATGGGAAGAAACCAGTGAAAAAAGGAGGAAAACACCCGAAACCAGAACACCTCGCCTCCTAGAAAGAACCAAAAGTCCTCACCAGCAAGGGAGCAAAGCTGGACGGAGAATGACTGTGGCGAAATGACGGAATTAGACTTCAGAAGGTGGATAATGAGAAACTTTTGTGAGCTAAAAGAACATGTATTAAATCAATGCAAAGAAACTAAGGAACTTAAAAAAAGATATGAGGAAATTATAACAAGAATGGATAACTTAGAGAGGAATATGAATGAATTAAAGGAGCTGAAAAACACAATACGAGAACTTCGCGAAGCATGCACAAGTTTCAATAGCCGAATTGACCAAGCCGAAGAAAGAATATCTGAAGTCGAAGACCAACTCAATGAAATTAAACGAGAAACCAAGATTAGAGAAAAAAGCGCAAAAAGGAATGAACAAAGTCTCCAAGAAATGTGGGACTATGTGAAAAGACCTAACCTACGTTTGATAGGTGTACCAGAAGGGGACAAAGAGAATGAATCCAAGCTGGAAAATACTCTTCAGGACATCATCCAGGAAAACTTCCCCCACCTAGCAAGACAGGCCAACACTCAAATGCAGGAAATACAGAGAACACCACAAAGATATTCCACAAGAAGAACAACCCCAAGGCACATAATCGTCAGATTCAACAAGGTTGAAATGAAGGAGAAAATACTAAGGGCAGCCAGAGAGAAAGGTCGAGTTACCCACAAAGGGAAGCCCATCAGACTCACAGCAGATCTCTTGGCAGAAACACTACACGCCAGAAGAGAGTGGGGGCCAATATTCAACATTCTTAAAGAAAAGAACTTTCAACCCAGAATTTCATATCCAGCCAAACTGAGCTTCAGAAGTGAAGGAAAAATAAAATCCTTTGCGAACAAGCAAGTACTCAGAGATTTTGTCACCACCAGGCCTGCTTTACAAGAGCTCCTAAAAGAGGCACTACACATAGAAAGGAACAACCAGTACCAGCCATTCCAAAATCACACTAATTGCTAAAGAGCATCAACATAATGAAGAATCTACAACAACCAACAGGCAAAACAGCCATTTAGCATCAAAATGGCATTATCAAATTCACACATAACAATATTAACCCTAAATGTAAATGGACTAAATGCACCAATCAAAAGACACAGACTGGCAAATTGGATAAAAATCCAAAACCGATCAGTGTGCTGTATCCAGGAAACCCATCTCACATGTAAGGATACACAAAGGCTCAAAATAAAGGGATGGAGGAAGATTTACCAAGCAAATGGAGAGCAAAAAAAAGCAGGAGTTGCAATTCTCATCTCTGATAAAATAGACTTTAAAGCAACAAAGATCAAAAGAGACAAAGAAGGCCATTACATAACGGTAAAAGGATTGATACAACAAGAAGAGCTAACGATCCTAAACATATATGGACCCAATGCAGGAGCACCCAGATACATAAGGCAAGTTCTTAGTGACTTACAATGAGACTTAGACTCCCACACAATAATAGTGGGAGACTTTAACACTCCACCGTCAATATTAGACAGATCAACCAGACAGAAAATCAACAAGCATATCCAGGGCTTGAACTCAGACCTGGAGCAAGCAAACCTGACAGACATTTACAGAACTCTCCACCCCAAATCCACAGAATATACATTCTTCTCAGCACCACATCACACCTACTCAAAAATTGACCACATAATAGGAAGTAAAGCACTGCTCAACAAATGCAAAACAACTGAAATCATAACAAACAGCCTCTCAGACCACAGTGCAATCAAGTTAGGACTCAGAATACAGAAACCAACCCAGAACCGCACAGCTTCATGGAAACTGAACAACTGGCTCTTGAATGTTGACTGGGTAAACAATGAAATGAAGTCAGAAATAAAGAAGTTCTTCGAAACCAATGAGAACGAAGACACAACATACCAGAACCTCTGGGACACATTTAAGGCAGTCTCTAGAGGAAAGTATATAGCAATAAGTGCCCATATGAGGAGAATGGAGAGATCCAAAATTGACACTCTATCGTCAAAATTGAAAGAGCTAGAGGAGCAAGATCAAAAAAACTCAAAACCCAGCAGAAGACAAGAAATAACTAAGATCAGAGCTGAATTGATGGAGATTGAGACACGAAAAACCCTTCAAAAAATCAATAAATCCAAGAGCTGGTTTTTGAAACGATCAACAAAATAGACAGACCACTAGCCAGATTGATTAAAAAGAAAAGAGAGAACAACCAAATAGATGCAATAAAAAATGATAAAGGGGAAATCACCACAGATTCCAGAGAAATTCAAACCATCATCAGAGAATATTACAAACAACTCTATGCACATAAACTAGTAAACCTGGAAGAAATGGATAAATTCCTGGACTCCTGTGTCCTCCCAAGCCTAAACCAGGAGGAAGCTGAAACTATGAATAGACCAATAACAAGGTCAGAAGTCGAGGCAGCAATTAAGAGCCTACCACACAAAAAAAGCCCAGGTCCAGACGGGTTCACAGCCGAATTCTACCAGACACACAAGGAGGAGCTGGTACCATTCCTTCTAAAACTATTTCAAACAATCCAAAAAGAGGGAATACTTCCCAAATCATTTTACGAGACCAACATCATTCTGATACCAAAACCCGGCAGAGACCCAACGAGAAAAGAAAACTTCAGGCCAATATCCATGATGAACATAGATGCAAAAATCTTCAATAAAATATTGGCAAGCCGAATGCAACAGCAAATCAAAAAACTTATTCACCATGATCAAGTAGGATTCATCCCAGGGATGCAAGGCTGGTTCAACATACGCAAGTCTATCAACGTAATTCACCACATAAATAGAACCAAAAACAAAAACCACATGATTATCTCAATTGACGCAGAGAAGGCATTTGACAAAATTCAACAGCCCTTTATGCTAAAAACCCTCAATAAACTCGGTATCGATGGAACGTATCTCAAAGTAATAAAAGCTATTTATGACAAACCAACATCCAATATCATACTGAATGGGCAAAAACTGGAAGCATTCCCTTTGAAATCTGGCACTAGACAAGGATGCCCTCTCTCACCACTCCTATTCAATATAGTTCTGGAAGTTCTAGCCACAGCAATCAGGCAAGAAAAAGAAATAAAGGGTATTCAAATAGGAAAGGTGGAAGCCAAATTGTCTCTATTTGGAGACGACATGATAGTATACCTAGAAGACTCCATTGCCTCAGCCCAAAAACTCCTGAAACTGATAAACAACTTCAGCAAAGTCTCAGGATATAAAATCAATGTGCAAAAATCACAAGCATTCGTCTACACCAATAACAGACTTAAAGAAAGCCAAATCAAGAACGAACTGCCATTCACAATTGCTACAAAAAGAATAAAATACCTTGGAATACAACTCACAAGGAACGTAAGGGACCTCTTCAAGGAGAACTACAAACCACTGCTCAACGAAATCAGAGAGGACACAAACGGAGAAACATTCCATGTTCATGGTTAGGAAGAATTAATATCGTGAAAATGGCTATACTGCCCAAAGTAATTTACAGAATCAACGCTATCCCCATCAAGCTACCATTGACTTTCTTCACAGAACTGGAAAAAAACACCATGAACTTCATATGGAACCAAAAGAGAGCCCGCATAGCCAAGTCAATTCTAAGCAAAAAGAACACAGCGGGGGGCATCACACTACCGGATTTCAAACTATACTACAAGGCTACAGTCATCAAAACAGCATGGTACTGGTACCAAAACAGAGATATAGACCAATGGAACAAAACAGAGGCACCAGAGGCAACACAACATATCTACAACTATACAATCTTTGACAAACCTGACAGAAACAAGCAATGGGGAAAGGATTCCCTGTTTAACAAATGGTGTTGGGAAAACTGGCTAGCCATGTGCAGAAAGCAGAAACTGGACTCCTTCCTGACACCTTACACTAAAATTAACTCCAGATGGATTAAAGACTTAAACATAAGACCTGGCACCATAAAAACCCTAGAAGGAAATCTAGGCAAAACCATCCAGGACATAGGAGTAGGCAAGGACTTCATGAACAAAACACCAAAAGCATTGGCAACAAAAGCCAAAATAGACAAATGGGACCTAATGAAACTCCACAGCTTCTGCACGGCAAAAGAAACAGTCACTAGAGTGGATCGGCAACCAACAGAATGGGAAAAAATTTTCGCAGTCTACCCATCTGACAAAGGGCTGATATCCAGAATTTATAAAGAACTCAAGCAGATTTACAGGAAAAAAACAAACAAGCCCATTCAAAAGTGGGCAAAGGATATGAACAGACACTTTATGAAAGAAGACATATATGAGGCCAACAATCATATGAAAAAATGCTCATCATCACTGGTCATCAGAGAGATGCAAATCAAAACCACATTGAGATACCATCTCACGCCTGTTAGAATGGCGATCATTAAAAAATCTGGAGACAACAGATGCTGGAGAGGATGTGGAGAAAAAGGAACACTTTTACACTGTTGGTGGGAGTGTAAATTAGTTCAACCATTGTGGAAGACAGTGTGGCGATTCCTCAAGGCCTTAGAAATAGAAATTCCATTTGACCCAGCAATCCCATTACTGGGTATATATCCAAAAGACTATAAATCGTTCTACTATAAGGACACATGTACACGAATGTTCATTGCAGCACTGTTTACAATAGCAAAGACCTGGAATCAACCCAAATGCCCATTGATAATAGACTGGATTGGAAAAATGTGGCACATATACACCATGGAATATTATGCAGCATCAGAAATGATGAGTTTGTGTCGTTTGTAGGGACATGGATGAATCTGGAGAACGTCATCCTCAGCAAACTGACACAAGAACAGAAAATGAAACACCGCATATTCTCACTCATAGGTGGGTGATGAAAAATGAGAACACATGGACACAGAAAGGGGAGTACTAAACACTGGAGTCTATTGGGGGGAAAAGGGGAGGGCCAGTGGGAGGGGGAGGTGGGGAGGGATAGCCTGGGGAGAAATGCCAAATGTGGGTGAAGGGGAGAAGGAAAGAAAAGCACACTGCCATGTGTGTTCCTACGCAACTGTCTTACATGCTCTGCTCATGTACCCCAAAACCTAAAATCCAATAAAAAATTAAAAAAAAGAAAAGAAACAAATATAAAAATTTTGAAAGCTTTTTTCATCCTAAAAAATGGGCTTAACTTAAAAAAACTGAAATATAAATAATGCATACAAATTTCTACATGTCTTTTAAGTAATCAGAATGAGATAAATAAGATTATGCCACATCCAGTGATATTTACTGTATGAGATAATTTTATTCTTGTGAATTTTAATCTCAAATACTAAGACTACATTAACAGATATTTGGCATCCAGGATATGAAATAAACATTATACTCTACTATGTGTGTAACAATGTACACTTTAAATTATCTGCTCAAACCCTTTATTCCTAAGGCATTGGTTGAACAGTGGTTAAATAAACATAATTCACATGGTGGTATGTTATTCAATTATAATAGATAAGAAATATTTGTTATTAGGTCATATAATATCCAAGTTATATTACTGAAATGAAAAAAGCTTAAGGAAAGTATAAATGGTACACTGTCTTTTTTTAAAAATATAAGAAGACATAAATATATGTATACATAACATTTTAAAGATGGCTATTTATAAAGATGGCAATACAGGAGGCATGTATAGAACTTCTTTGAAGATATATTGATTTAGAAATTTGATTTTGAAACTTCTAACATTTTTATGAACATAAAATTTCATTTTAAAAAGAAAGAAATCTCTAAAAATTGAAAATAAAACAAACAATTCAAATGTGCATGTAGTTGATGATATATCAATATAGAAAAGATTTATTCTAAGTGAATTAATAACTTACATATCTGTAGTGAATTATAACATAAGGAGAAAAGAATTTTATTTAATTAATTTATTTATTTTGAGACAGAGTCTTGCTCTATCACCCAAGCTGGAGTGCAGTGGCATGATCTTGGCTCACTGCAACCTCCATCTCCCAGGTTCAAGAGATTCTCCTGCCTCACCTCCCAAGTAGCTTGGACTACAGGTGTGCACCACCATGCCAGGCTAATTTTTGTAGTTTTAATAGAGACAGAGTTTCACCATGTTAGCCAGGCTGGTCTCAAACTCCTGACCTCAGGCAGTCACATCTTGGCCTCCCAAAGTCCTGGGATTATTATAGGCATGAGCCACTGCATGAGGCTTTTCCCTTCTTTCTTTCTTTCTTTTTCTTTTCCTTCCTTCCTTTCTTTCTGTTTTCTTTCTCTGTCTCTCTCTCTCTCTCCCCCCTTCCTTCCTTCCTCTCTTCCTCCCTTTCTCTCTTTATCTCTTCCCTTCTTTTTTTGACATCGTCTAGCTTTATCACCCAGGCTGGAGTGTAGTGGCCCAATCTTGGCTCACTCACTAAAACCTTCATCTACTGAGTTCAAGCAATTCTTCTGCCTCAGCCACCCAAGTAGCTGGGACTACAGGTGCATGCCACCATGCCCAGATAATTTTTGAATTCTTTCATACAATAATTTTTGTAGTTTTTAATATTTAGAGATGGGGTTTTACCATGTTGGTCAGGCTGGTCTCAAACTCCTGGCCTCACGTGATTTACCTGCCTCAGCTTCCCAAAATGCTGGAATCACAGGCATGAGTCACTGTGCCTGGCCAGGACAAAAGAATTTTAAAACTTTTCTTCAGTAGTTATATTTTAGATGGTAGGTTATTAATGGTATTTTTACTTGAGATTGTTATTCTGTAATATAGAATAAAACAAGTGGATAATTACATGATATTCTATTTCTGTTTTTCCTGGTGAAGACATTCTCGTTGATGTTAATAGCAACAATAACCATGATATATGCAATATATCATATATGATTAAAACCACAAGTTTGTCAAATATTATTTAGTTAATTCCTAGGGAAAAATGTATTATTCTGCAAATTACCAGCTAAGGGATAAATTTAATCTTGCTTTCCTATATTCATTCTGTCACTGGAGAAGGGAAAAGTTGCTCTTTATAGAAATAGCTCGGCTATTAAGTTGAGAAATAATGTTAAATTTAGAGTGTTGCCATTGAATGAATGGCTCAAGTCATTAAATATAAACAGCTGCTAATATCACTGAAATAGAAACAACCAGATATCATATGTCTCCTGATGGAAGAATATTGCATTACCTAAGAAGTACTGTGAAAAAAAATTGAACACAAATGAGATCAAGGCTGTAGATGCAACTTACAGAAAATAGAGACATCAGAGGTATAAGTTAAACTACACTGTATAAAACTGCAAAGCACAGATCACTCAGTTTCTTTATACTGCTGTAATATATTTGTTTCATACATATATGCACAAATTAGATATTTGAAGATAAGGTATTAGGAATGGTTTTAAATGTGATATGAATATTGTGTTAGTTACCAAAGAAAAATTTCTTTATTTCTTTATATACAGAACTATTTGTGAATGAGATTATTTCATGTCTGAAATGTGTTCAAAATAATGTGGTCAAGAATGAGTAGGATATAGACAAACTGATAGTGTCAACATTGGATATGGGGTAAAAGGATTTATATATTATATTTTATATGTGCAAATGTTATATACATTATATTATATATAATGTAATATAAACATATACAAATGTTTATATAATAAAATATATTTTACATGTACAAATTTTGCATGTACAAAAACAGGAAAGTTGTAACTTTTTTATATATTATAACTCTTCTGTTTTCATACATGTAAAATTTTCAATCATCTATAAACATTTCATGAAATATGGAACATCAAATTCTTTTTAAACTCTTTCTTTAAAAACATGTGGAAATAAGAATTAATACGCATTAATAACATGTAGATAATAGACATTCTTCAAGATGCAAAATTCAGCTCTCAACAACAACAAAAAGGAATCTCTAGGTTACAGAAATGCAGAGACAAATGAAAACCAGAGAAGTTAAAATGGAACTCAATCATTGGGCTATTGTGGATGGAGGAGCAGGAAAGGATTCAATCTTAGTAACCTAAGAGTTTGAGTAAAATACTCAGACCATGGCACAGGGTGAGGACCGGGACTTTTGTAGACTGGGATTTGAAAATGATACCTCCTTCATAAGCTTTATGTATGAAAGACTTACAGAGAAAATTCTCTACATCACAAGGAATTGACAAAGAAGATTGTGTGTCCTAATCTGGGATCTGGGTAACCAATTAAAAACACAAAAGAGTGTCTCACAGCCATGAGAAATTAAATAAAGCCTCACTAGATACGTGTTCAAGACATAAAACATTACAAAACAGAGAAAACTGTATCATAAAAAGGATCACATAATACAGAAATAGCATAATTAAAAATGGCAAAAATTTGGTAAAACAGATCAACAGTCTACAAGAGAAAGTACAATAAAGTTGTCTAAAATGATAAGCAAAGAAGTAATACAAAAGTCCTAAGATCTACAAAAATATTATGAAAAAGAAAAAATGAAAATTCTAAAAATGCTATGATAAAAATACAGTCACTGGTACTCAAACTTCATAGATGTATGAATCAGCAGAGCAGACACAGTTGAAGAAAATGAAAATTATTGATTTGTGGTGAGAACACTTAACATTCTTTCTTATTATTTTTCAAGAATAAAATATACCATCATTAACTACAATAGTTATCATATTGTGCAATATAATTTGAATTTATTCCTTTTATCTAACTGTAATTTTCTGTACTCTGACAATCATCTTGTCAACTCCCCAATCATTCCCAACCTCTGGGAACCATCATTCTACTATTCTCTATTTCTATGGGATCAATTGTCTAAAAATACCAATTCTTTTTTTTCTTTTTCTTTCTTTCTTTTTTTTTTTTTTTGAGACTGTCACCCAGGCTGGAGTGCAGTGGCACAATCTCAGCTCACTGCAACCTCCGCCTCTCAGGTTCAAGCAATTCTCCTGCCTCAGTCTCCTGAATAGTTGGGACTACAGGTGCATGCCACCATGCCCAGCTAATTTTTGTACTTTTAGTAGAGACAGGGTTTCACCATATTGACCAGGATGGTCTCGATCTCCTGACCTCATGATCCACCCGCCTCAGCCTCCCAAAGTGCTGAGATCACAGTCGTGGGCCACAGAACCTGGCCCTCCAATTCCTTATTTTTTTTTAAATGAGTGAGATAGGCAGTATTTGTCTTTCTGTGCCTAGATTATTTTACTTAACATAATGTTCTTCAGGTTCATCCATGGCATTGCAAATGAGAGGATATGCCCATTGGACCTAGAGAGCAATGGGTGGCAAGTAGTCTGGATGCTCTACTTTGTTAGTTCATTTCACACTGCTATTGAGAACTACCTGAGATTAAGTAATTTAGAAAGAAAAGAGGTTTAATTTGCTTACAGTTCTGCATGACTGGGAAGGCCTCAGGAAACTTAGAATCATTATGGATGACAAAGGGGAAGCAAGGCACATCTTACATGGCAGCAGGAGAGAGAAAGAGGAAAGGGGGATGAGCCACAATTTTAAACCATCAGATATTCTGAGAACTCACTCACTATCATGAAAACAGCATGGGGGAAACTGCCCCCATAATACCCCCCACCAAGTTGCTCTCCTGACACCTAGGGATTACAATTCAAAATGAGATTTGTGTGTGGACACAGAGCCAAACCATATCACCTGCAAAGACACATTACATGCCAGAAGGTTGGGGACAAACCCTTCAAATATTCAGGGCCTGACATATCAGTGAAGTTTTAAAACTCTGATGATCTGGAGGATGTCCTCTCCATGAATAGAATATGTTACTATATCCTATATCCCATACCACTAAAACAGCACAGCTCTTGGTCTACTGGTTTGGATTTCACAGACAAGATAAAACACACTTAAAACTAGCACTCTAACCCTTTTACTGTGTGACCTGAAAGGATTCCAGTTTCAGGTGGAACCCAGAGCAAGCGTGGGCACTGCATCAGATGTAGGCTATAGTATAAACTGTCTTACTACTCAGGGCACATAATCCAGTAGATCTGGTTAAACCAGAGGTACTCATCATAGACAAAGATGCCCTGTGGAGTCTCTGCCAGATCCCAGTAAGAAATTTTCAGACTGTGCTCTCCAGTATGGGTGTAATTTCTTTTTCTTTTATGGCTGCTTGAAAAGCAGCTCCTGTTGGGTTCCTGGGATCCCGCAGCCTGTTACAGCCTGTGTCAGACTCAGACATCAGTAACTATACAACGGGAGCTGTCGACTGCAAGTTGATATTATTAGGTCTTCCAAGTCACATTGTTAGGCAGAAGCAGCACCCATTTTTCATATGCTGGTAAGGATACATTTGATATGGCCCCTATGCAAGTCTAGAAGATGAAAGTATATAACCTAGGCCGGGCGCGGTGGCTCACACCTGTAATCCCAGCACTTTGGGAGGCCGAGGCGGGTGGATCACGAGATCAAGAGATCAAGACCATCCTGCTCAACATGGTGAAACCCCGTCTCTACTAAAAATACAAAAAATTAGCTGGGCATGGTGGCGCGTGCCTGTAATCCCAGCTACTCGGGAGGCTGAGGCAGGAGAATTGCCTGAACCCAGGAGGCGGAGGTTGTGGTGAGCCGAGATCGCGCCATTGCGCTCCAGCCTGGGTAACAAGAGCGAAACTCCGTCTCAAAAAAAAAAAAGTATATAACCTAAATACTTGGCCCAAACCATTCATTTTGCTGTCTTTGTTGCATTATAACCTCTCTTTCAGCTCACACTTAAAGCTTCATAAGGTGGTGGGGAAGCTATCTTCAATTAATGAACAGAGAAGAATAAAACTCTGTCCTGATTCATAAATATATCTTCTCTAAATATGCTTGTGTGAATAAAATCATACTTCTGTTTCACTCAATTTCACCTGCTATAGATAGATAGTTTCAGGATAGCAATGAGGAAAATTTTTCTCTGGAAGTAGATCAGTGTTTTTGTTCATTACATCTACAATAAGTAGACTCAAGTAAAATTCTATCTCTTCATAAATATATACGTGTGCGCATGTGTGTATGTAATAGTCCTGGGTCATGGCAAATATTCTGAGTTGTTGAAATGAGACCTCAAAGAAACAATATTGGAAGATTAAAGACAAAATCTGAGGCAGAAACATGAGTATTAACCTCTAGAAATAGGCACAAAAGTTGTGTGTCATGTCAGTGACTATCAGAGAAGCCATGGTAGAAGAGGATCTCAGCCACCGGTTGGAGAGAATCACTTGACAGTGAATATATTAGCTAGCCTCTGCCTTCACACCCACCCATACTCCATGCTCTCTCAATAGGCTCATGAACAGCCCAGCTATGGTGCTAGAAATAGAGACTATCCATGGCCCTTTCGCTGAGACCAGTCAAGCTAAGTATCCTACCTGTTAGTGCACTTACTAAACCCACAATACAGTGCTGTTCCTCACCTGGCAAGTCAGTTATATTAAGCCTCCTCCATCCTGGAAGGAACCATAGGTTTGTTCTTATTGAAATGGGCTAGTATTCCAAATATTAGTCTGCTCTTTAGTCCATTATGCCTTTGCCAGCACCACTATCTAAGAGCTTATGTAGTGTCTGAATTACCAACATAGGATTCCATGTAACATAACCATCCACCATGGAGCTCATTTTGTAATAAAGGAGTTGTAACAATCGACACTTGAGACATTGTTCAAAGCGAACATACATTACATCATCTGGAAAACGATAGATTGATAGAACCTCGGCATGGCCTGATAAAGGCTTAGCTATAGTGTAGGATAAGGGTCATTACCTACAGATTTGAGATATTGTTAAACAAGATGAAACTTTTGCTTTAATAAGTAAAATATGCTGGCTGGGCATGGTGGCTCACAACTGTCCTCCCAGCATTTTGGGGGGCTGAAGCAGATAGATCTCTTCAGATCAAGAGTTCTAGACCAGCCCGGCCAACATGGTGGAACCCCATTTCAACTAAAAATACAAAAATTAGCAAGGCATGGTGGTGCACACCTGTAATCCCAGCTTCTTTGGAGTCTGAGGCAGGAGAAGCACTTGAACCCGGGAGGTAGAGGTTGCAGCGGCCAAGATTATACCATTGTATTCTACCCTGGGTGACAAAGGGAAACTCCATATCAAAAAAATAAAAATAAAATAAAATATGCTAAGCCTACAAAACAAGAAGTGAAAGTTAGATTAGCCCTTCTCCCCATCACTTTCTGTAACCTACTTTATAATCCAAGCTTCTCTTCCCTACAACTCTAGGAATGTTAGATAATTGGTCTTTCCAGGTATACAAGTGATAGTTTGTGACATGATACCATCAAGAGTTTCAGTGAATCTAAAGCTTCAACCAGTATCTGGTCACTTATTCATATCAGTGGACAGTAGGCAAAGAAGTCAATATTGTTCTTACACAATAGAAGTAAGGAAGAGTATTTCTATATATGAGTAGCATCACTCTTATGATCTTTGGTGTTCAGCATCAGTGATAAAAGAAAATTTGCAATTTATCAACATAATCTGGCAAGATCAAGGCAATCAAGAATCAGACACACAGCAATGAAAGTATGAATCACCAGTACCCCCCAAACCCCTCCCGACTCCAAGCAAATAACATTGATCAGCTGATATTCTACCTCTGGGTAAGTGAAATCTGGGTGGTGAAGAATGAGCTAATGTCTGTCACTTGAAGCCTTAAGATTATAGTGTGTCCCACTAATTAAGTAAAAATACTTAAGTATTTTTCATTAAGTATACTTAAATTAAGTAAATTAAGTATACTCAATAGCAGCTTAGTGGTTGCTATTAGTCATGAAAATATAAAGACATCTAATGGACACAAGGCAGAAGTCGTTGCAAATGGCTGTGCTACACCACACCATGTTCACATTATCTACCTGGATTTAGTGTGTGTGCGGTTTTATTTTGCAAGCATCGTGTACCAAATGTGTGGTTTGATCTAACTCTGTCTCCCTCTTGCCATTTTACACTTTCTTTTTCTAGGAATCTAAAGGCCACCCAGGCAGATAAAGTCTCTACTTAGAGGTTCAGAGGCGTTAACATTCACGAGGCAACCCTCAACAATGCTATTGTTTATGTATTTTTAAAACAGAATTTCTTGAAACTGTTTAGTTCCAAGGAGGTGAATTATTATTATAAAAATTTCTTACTTCCTTTTTCTTAAATTTCTTACTTTCTTTTTCTCCTGAACTTTTCCTGTACTTAACGAACCAATATGATAATAGTTGAATTCTAAGCCTCTCAAATATTTTTGTTCTATGTTAGAAAAAAATCAAATTTTAGAGCATAATGTTGGTGATTCTGATACTAGAAGCAAGGAGGAAATACATTATTAGTCTAAATAATGAGGTTAAAAATGTCTGGCAAAAGAACGTGGCAAAATCCTCATGAGACTTTTGCTTCTGGATGTGGCTGACTTTCATAATGTGTTTTTTTCTTTCCTTTTAAGACAATCTAATATGTTTTCTCAGATATGGTTCACACATGAAGAGTTATTTATGGCTTTTAGATTTAGCCAACGTTTAGAAGTCAAAGATCATTACACAAAAGAAGGCTTATTTTTTGTTTCATTGCATCTCTTGATGACAACATTCAACATTCTCTGTAGGAAAGCACCAAGATTACTGGCAGAGTTGCAAGCTTTGGAATCACCCAGATGGGTCCCCAAATACCAACATGCTAGTTGTCACCAGGTTTTAGCTTTTATAAAGTGTGAATTTTTGTAATACGTTTACAGTGTTATTAAACACAGTTGTCTGGGTCTTAGTTTTAGGCTTCACAAAGCAGCAATAAGACTGTTGTATTGTTGGGAAGACTGTGTGAAAAACAGTGGAAGAGTTTAATATATTATCTATGAATTGCCAGACATATTATAAATATTAGAGAATTTCTCCCTCCATACCTGAGGAAGGTTGAGGAGGAGCCACTATGCATGACAATTCATGTTGTTCAACAGAATAACCACATGGAGTGTCATACATGGAGATGACAACAGAAACCACTGTACATGCTAGATGTTGGCATATTAAGTCAATCATATATAAATGAGAAGTGGAAGGGTAACCCATACTTCATTGACAAAAATATTATTTCTATTACATTTTAAAATAAATTTTGTTGCTAGAAAGTGACACAAGAACATATTGGGATCAGCCAGTGAGCTGAGAACTGAGACTTCCTAGTGATGATGATGTTGCTGAAGACATAGCTTTGGTCTTGCCTTTACTGCAAGCCTTTAACAGCTTCGAGTTTCTTTATTTTTTGAGAAACTCATTGGATTTAAACTAATGGTTTGAATGATATGAAAAATTGAATGAGATATTTTAGGAGAAGAAAACATAACCAACGGTATGGAGATTCCTTAAAAAAAGAGAAACACTAAAAATAGAACTATCATTCAACCTAGCAATCCCACTACAGGGCATCTACCCAAAGGCAAAGAAGTCATTAAATGAAAAAGACGCATGTTTATAGCAGCACAACTCAAAATTGCAAAAAGATGGGACCAACCTAAGTGCTGAACTACCAAAGAGTAGAAAAGGAAATGTCGTATACACACAACTACATGGAAACTGAACAATCTGCTCCTGAATGACTCTTGGATAAATACTGTAAGTAAGGTGGAAATCAAGAAGTTCTTTGAAACTAATGGGAGCAAAAATACAATGTACCAGCATCTCTGTGATGCAGCTAAAACAGTGTTAAGAGGAAAATTTATAGCAGTAAATGCCCATATCAGAAAACTAGAAAGATCTCAAGTTAACAACTTAACATCACAAATAAAACAACTAGAGAACCAAGACAAAACAAAACAAAACAAACAAACAAAAAGCCAGCAGAAGACAAGAAATAACCAAGATTAGAGCTGAACTGAAGGAGACAGAGACATGAAAAACCCTTCAGAAAATCAATGAATTCAGGAGCTCATTATTTGAAAAAATTAATAAAATTGATTACTAGCTAGACTAAAAAAGTAAACAGAGATGATTCAAATACATATGATCAGAAATAAGGGAATATCACTACTGACTCCACAGAAATGCCAACAAGCATCAGCGAATACTATAAACATCTCTGTGCACATAAACTAGAAAATCTAGAAGAAAGGCATGAATTCCTGGACACACACAGCCTCCAAGACTGAACCAGGAAGAAACTGAATCCCTGAGTAGACAAATAACAAGTTCAGATATTGAGGTTATACAAGAATAGACACATAGACCAGTGGAACAGAATTCAGAACCCAGAAATAAGATCACACACCTACAACCACGTGATCTTTGACAAACCTGACCAAAACAAGCAACTGGGAAAGAATTTCCCATTCAATAAGTGGTGCAGGGAGAACCGGCTAGCCATATGCAGGAAATTGAAACTGGACCCTTTCCTTACCACCATATACAAAAATCAACTCAAGATAGATTAGAGTCTTAAATGTAAAATCCCAAATTCTAAAAACTCTAGAAGAAAATCTAGGCAATACCATTCCAGACACAGGCACAGACAAAATGCCAAAAGCAATTGCAACAAAAGCAAAAATTGACAAATGAAATCTAATTTAAAAAGCTTCTGCACAGCAAAAGAAACTATCATCAGAGTGAACAGACAACCTACAGAATGGGAGAAAATTTTGGAATCTATCCACCTGACAAACGTCTAATATTCAGCATCTACAAGAAGCTTAAACAAATGTACAAGAAAACAAACAACCCCAATAAAAAGTGGGCAAAGGACACGAACAGACACTTTTTTTAAAAAAGACATACATGTGCCCAATCAAACATATGAATAAAAGCTCAACATTACTGATCATTAGAGAAATGCAAATCAAAACCACATTGAAATACTATCTTACACCAGCCAGAATCATGCTGATTATTAAAAAGTGAAAAAACAACAACAACAACAACAAATATTGATGAGGTTATGGAAAAAAAGGAAAGCTTTTATACTGGGAGTGCAAATTATTTCAACCATTGTGGAAGACCATGTGGCAATTCCTCAAATGCCTAGAGGCAGAAATACCACTTGACCCAGTAATCGCATTACTGGGTATCTACCCAAAGGAATATAAATTATTCTGTTATAAAGATACATGCACACATATGCTTATTGCAGAATTATTCACAATAACAATGACAAGGAATCAACCTAAATGGTCATCATTGATAAAGTAAAATATGGTACATAAACATCATGCAGTCATAAAAAGGAATGAGATCATGTCTTTTGCAGGGACACAGAGGGAGCTAAAGGCCATTATCCTCAACAAACTAAAGCAGGAACAGAAAACCAAATACCACACGTGAGAGCTAAATGATGAGAACACACAGACTCATGGTGGGGAACAATATACACTGGGGTCTGTTGAAGCTTTGGAGTCAAGGAGGAAAGAGAGCATCAGGAAGAATAGTTAATGGATGCTGGGCTTAATACCTAGGTGATGGGTTGGTCTGTGCAGCAAACCACCAAGGCACACATTTACATATGTAATAAACCTCTACATCCTGCACATGTACTTCTAAACTTAAAAAAAAAGAAAAAAAAAGATGGAGGCAGTGGCATTAGTTCCTGGGTCTTCAAATCTCAGAACAAGGAACCCATTCTGGAGCTAAAGCTCTGTGAAAGACCATAAAGCAGCCTTAAATCCAAAAGAGTTTTACATAGGAAAACATTTATTGTGAGTTATATTAAATAATTATGTGGTTGTCTTGAATGTGGTTATGGGTAATTGCTACATTCTTTTTATAAATTTGAAAATTTGTCATTTTCAAATTCCCTACCACAAACTAACCTCTTAACAGGTCTGTAAGCTTGAATATTGGGATCTCATTTCAAAAAATCTTTAAAATGGAAAGGAGACAGAGTAAGAATTCTTAAAACTGATGAAATGATTGAGTTGTAATCATACAGTGCCTGACATGTTGGGGTCACTCAATAAACACTGCTTTCCTCACAAAAATAAAAATAAAACGTGGTAATCTACATGCTATGGAATAGAACTCTGTACATCCATAAAAAGAAATGAAATAACATATTTTCAGCAACCTGGAAGGAGCTGGAGACCATTATTCTAAGTGAAGTAACTCAGGAGTGAAAAACCAAATATCACAGATTCTCACTTATAAGTGGGAGCTAAGCTATGAGAATGCAAAGGCATTAGGATAATTTAATAGACTTCGGGGACTCAGGGACGTGCAGAAGTTTGGAAAGGAGATGAGGGATAAGGACTACATACTGAGTACGGTGTACACTGCTCAGGTGTTGGGTGCAATGAAATCTCAATCACTACTAAAGAACTTATTCATTTGACCAAAAATCGCCTATACCCCAAACACTATTGAAATAAAAAACTATTGAAATAAGAAGATCACACATTTTCTTGGAACTTTTCTCTCCCTACTTCTTTACTTTGTAAAGCAAAATTTATAGTTTGAATATTTATGGATGAGACAAAATAAGTTTTTTTTAGTGTTCTTGAGTGTCAGAAATCTATGTCAAATAATTTGAAAACAAGATAGACTGTATGTTATCAACTCAAAATAAGCAAAGTTAAAAGTTCTATGGTAATATTATATAATATAAATAATGATAATATATTGTAATATAAATATGAGCTATAGCACTTACGGGAAGCTCATTATGCTTCCTGCCTGACTTATATTTAGGAGAATGTTATTATACAATTTGTGAATTCATGGTAAACTTTTGAAATTTTTCTTTCTTATAAATGAATTTTTATGTGTTAATGAGATATAAAACTAACTCCAAATTAGAATGGAACTGCCAGCTAAACAGTAGCCAATTTAAAAGGAAAAAATGACATTGAACTGGATAATTAATCAAGTTAGAAAAACAATTCCTCTGATAGTATTACCAACCAATTTATTCACTGCTGTTTACCACACTGAAAGCACTGTATAAAATCAAAACCATTTGCCCAGAATTTTCTTTTTTGGCTTTTTTTTTTAATTGCACTTTAGGTTCTGGGGTACATTGCAAAACATGCATGATTGTTGCATAGGTACATATATGGCAATGTGGTTTGCTGCCTCCATCCCCCCCATCACCTGGCATTTCTCCCCTATTATCCCTCCCCAACCTCCCTACCCCCTGCTGTCCATCCCCTACTGCACCACAACAGACCCCAGTGTGTGATGCTCCCCTCCCTGTGTCCATGAGTTCTCACTGTTCAACACCTGCCTGTGAGTGAGAACATTAGGTGTTTGTTTTTGTGCTCTTGTGTCAATTTGCTAAGAATGACGGTTTGCAGATTCATCCATGTCCCTCCAAAGGACACAAACTCATCATTTTTATGGCTGCATAGTATTCCATGGTGTATTTGTGCTACATTTTCCTTGTCCAGCCTATCATCAATGGGCATTTGGGTAGGTTCCAGGTCTTTGCTATTGTAAACAGTGCTGCAATGAACATACGTGTGCATGTGTCTTTATAACAGAAAGATTTATAAACCTTTGGATATATACCCAGTAATGGGATTG
Source organism: Callithrix jacchus (assembly GCF_049354715.1). Taxonomy (NCBI): domain Eukaryota; kingdom Metazoa; phylum Chordata; class Mammalia; order Primates; family Cebidae; genus Callithrix; species Callithrix jacchus. The sequence goes on along the minus strand of NC_133516.1, from coordinate 101,334,663 downwards.
CTGGGTCAAATGGAATTTCTATGTCTAGGTCCTTGAGGAATCGCCACACTGTCTTCCACAATGGTTGAACTAACTTACACTCCCACCAACAGTGTAAAAGTGTTCCTATTTCTCCACATCCTCTCCAGCATCTGTTGTCTCCTGATTTTTTAATGATCACCATTCTAACTGGGTTGAGATGGTTTCTCACTGTGGTTTCGATTTGCATTTCTCTGATGACCAGTGATGATGAGCATTTTTTCATGCTTCTTGCCCTCATAAATCTCTTCTTTTGGACCATCTGCCCAGAATTTTTACTGAGTTATGGTATGTCAATATTATAAAAATGTTTATTTGTATCTGCATTCAATTTTGTCGGTATTTAAATTTTTCCAAAATCTAATGTGTTTTTTGCTTTGAAAATGTGTCAAGCCTACCAAATCATGCACAATCGACAAGGAAATTTTAATTCAAATACAATGAATACAAAAAAAAACTCTCTGCTTATTTTTGTCAGTGTATATTGAAGAGATTATTAACTATTGAAGGAAATATATTAATGGAGTATACAGCTAAGAAAATAAAATCAATATAAATGTCTAAAATAATGTTCATAAATATCCAGGAACAGGAAGGCCAGAGAATTCCAAACAGATGTGACACAAAAGAAGACTACCACAATGCATACAATCATCAAACTCTGGAACCCTAAAGCAATAAGAGGAAAAAAAGCAAATAATATATAAAGGAGCTCCAATTCTGGCAACAGGCTTCTCAGTGGAAACCATATAAGCCAGGAGGGAGAGGCACAAAACTTCCTAAGTGCTTGGGGAAAAAAACCACCCACGAAGGCCGTATCTAGCAAAGTTATCCTTGACATATGAAGGAAACGTAAAGTCTTTTCTAGGCAAACAAAAGCTGAGAGAATTAACCACCACTAGATGCATTTTATCAATGTTAAAGGGAGTTCTTCAATCTGATGAAAAGGAACAACAATGTGCATAAAACCTACAAGATATTGAAGGTATAAAAACTACTGGTAAAATTAAGTACATAGACAAATCCATAATACTCTAATACTGTAATTGTGGTGTGAAATCCACTAGTAACTCTCTTATCTCTAGTATGAAACTCAAAAGACAAACCTATCAAAGTAATAATAGCTACAGCAAGCATTTAAGAGATAGGTGATACAAAAATATGTAAATTGAGAAAACTAAAAGTCAAAATGTGAGGGGATAAAGTTATAGGGTAAATTCTATTTTTTTCCTTAGTTTTATTTTTTTCTGTTCTTTGTGATCCAAGACAAGTCGTCACTTCTTTAAAATAATGTGTTATATCTATAAGGGTTTTATTATAAGCCTAATAGTAGCCACCATGAAAAACCTATAACAGATTCACTAAAAATAAAAAGCAATTACCAGAGGAAAATAAAACATACTACCAGAGAAAATTACTTAACCATAAAGTAAGATAAAAAGAAAGAAAAAAAGGAGTTGCAAAAGAACCAGAAAACAAACAACAAATGACATTAGTAAGTCATTACTTTTTTTATTTCTTTTTTTTTTTTTTTGAGATGGAGTTTCACTCTTGTTACCCAGGCTGGAGTGCAATGGTGCGATCTCGGCTCACCATAACCTCCGCCTCCTGGGTTCAGGCAATTCTCCTGCCTCAGCCTCCCAAGTAGCTGGGATTACAGGCACATGCCACCATGCCCAGCTAATTTTTTTTTTTTTTTTGTATTTTTAGTAGAGACGGGGTTTCACCATGTTGACCAGGATGGTCTCGATCTCTTGACCTTGTGATCCACCCGCCTCCACCTCCCAAAGTAAGTCATTACTTATGAGTAGTAACATTAAATGTAAATGGACTCAATTCTCCAATGAAAAAGCATAGAACAGCTGAACAAATAAAAAACAAGAGCCAACTATTTACTGCCTACAGATATTTACTTCCGCTATAAAAACACATGTAGATTGATATTGAAGGGATAAGAAAAGGTATTATATGCAACGAGAAACCAAAAAGAAGCAGAAGTAGCTATACTTATTTTAGATTAAAAAAAAAGACTACAAATCAAAGGCTTTAAAAATAGACTCTAGACTGTAAAAATAGACTATAGACTGTAAAAAGAAGGTCACTTGATAATGATAAAGGGGTCAATTCAGCAGAAGGATGTAACAATTATAAATATCTATGAATCCAACACAGGAGTTTCAAGTATATAAAGCAAACATTAATAGAGCAAAATAAAGTGTCAGACTGCAATAGAATAATGGCAGGGTACTTTTAACTCCACACACTTAGTAATGAACAGATCACCTAGACAGAAAATTAACAAAGAAAAATTAAAGTTCAGCTATATGCTAGACCTAATAGGCTTAACTGACATTTACAGACCATTTCACCCAGCTGCTGCAGAATGCACACTCTTTTCATCAGCACATGGAACATTCTACAAAGTAGATCATATCTTAGGCCATAAAATAAGTTTGAATACATTTTAAAAAGTAGAAATTATACCGAGTAACTTTTTGACTACAATTGAATAACACTGGGAATCAGTAACAGGAGGAAATTCGGACTCCATGAACACACAGAATTAAACAGCACTCTCCTGAACAAACAACAGGGAATGAAAAAATTAAGACAGTTAAACAATTTCTTGGAACAAATAAAAACGGAAATACCACATACCAAATTTTATAGGATACAGCAAAAGCAGTGCTAAGAGCAAGTTTATGGCAATAAACACCTGTATCAGAAAGGTAGAAAGACTTCAAATACACGACCTAAAGATATACCTCAAAGGACTAGAAAATTGAGAACAAAGTAAATACCACATTGAGACAGATCTTGTGTTAGGTCAGTCGTAGCACAGGATTATTTAAACTGTAGTTTACATTTCAAACTAGCTAGAAGGAAATAATTTGAATATTTTTAGCATTAAGAAAACACAGATATTTAACGCCAAGTATGCTAATTTGATCTTTATAAATTATATGAATTATTAATTTATCAAATATACTTTAAAACTAGGTACACCTATTGTGTATAAATGTTTTTTAAAAAGAAAAGAAAACTACCGATTGTAAATGTTTATGTATAAAATGGGATTTCAGAAATTTCATGCAACCAAAGTAAAATGTAGAAATAATTAGGCAAGAAAATATAAGATATAAGGTTTAAAATCTTTACTGTAAGTGTCAGCATGAGAGGTCTAACCCAGTGCTACCCAAACATACTGATCCACAGGTGATACTTTGAATAGCACAGGTCTAAAAAATGTAACTGCCTAGATAAGATTAAAAAATAAGCTGGTTTTTTTTTTTTTAGTTGGTTTCTGATAGAGGTATACAACTTTTTATCCATCAGTTACAATGGGTAAAGTTATCTTAAGAAAACAGTATCAAGTCACTGGAAACTTTTATAAAACAAAACTGGGAATATAGTCTATATTATGCTAATCTTATAAGTAACAGTCTGAGGAAAGTAGAGAAAAGAAATTCTGAGGGATCATTTTCCAGGACAAAGAAACACAGAGTGGGAGACCACAGTGGACACATTTTTTACATAATTCTATATGTCAGTCTTCCTGGGCCATGGTTGAGATTTTTCTGTAAGTTTGTTTTTTGGATGAGATGAACATTTGAATCATGGAATTTGAGTAAGAAAGATTGCCCTCCATAATGCTGACAAGTATAATTCAATCCAATTCATTGAAGGCCTGAACGGAACCAAAAACTGATCTCCTTCTAGCAAGAAGAAATTCTCCAGCAGATGACATTTTGGACTTGAAACACATCAGCTCTTCCTTACATCAGGAAGTGCCAGACCACCCTGCAAATGTTGGGTTCACCAGCCTCTATAATCACATGAGCCAATTCCTTAAATAAGTATATCTGTATATAGACATATATCTCCTATATGTTGTTTCTTCGGAGAACCTTAACTGATTTATCTGTAATTAAAAATTCTTCTCTATTTACAAGATTTGAATAGGTCATTTAAATCATAATGTGCCTGTTCAGAAAGCATATGGAAAAAATAAAGCTTACAGTAAGAAAAAGACACATTCATTAGAGGAAAGAAGCAATTCTTCAGGCTAAAATTAAAAATCATACATCCTTCAGGCTAAAATTAAAAATCATGTAACCACATAATGTGGGTTATATGCTTATTTCTTTAGAACAAGGATAGTGACTGGCTTCTATTTAAAAACATATCTAATAAGTTGTGGATCATGAGGCATAGTACTCTCTCCTTATGTTGGGTATAACTAATTCTTTTTATAGACATTGTAATCTACCATGGTATTTGTTAATGATATAAAATAATATTGCAATGAAAAATCTAAAAGTACAATGTACGTGACTGATAAAAGCAGTAAGGTTACTCTGGAACCATTGAGTAACCAGATTAGTTTGAAATCTGAAGGCTTGGTTCTTTAGTAATTTTAAAGACAGGAGCTTAAGCTCTAAAGGAGCTATTAACGTTACCTGGTATAACATTTCACCTCGTACTCGAGTCTCCTCTCTGACATTTCTCCTAAACTCTGCTTGTCCATGCTTATTGACAATATCCACCCTATAGGAAATCTGCTAATGCATTAAAATTTATCTCCGTTTCTCAATTCACCCTACGTTTCTTCTTTGGGGACATATAAAATAAACAATATTCCTTATTTCAGTAGCTCAAATATTTGAAGACAGTCTGAAAAAAGATCAGACATCAAAGGCAGGGAAGTATTTCCAGCTTTCCATTATCCTAAAATAGCTTTATTAATGTAGCCCCATAGATGTGGATTTCTCTCTTACTCTTAGAATTTGTAACAGAGTAGCCCTATGAATGTTTTTCTGATAGTAAAGCTTATTTTCTTTAATGTATTGAGTGGGACGATGTTGTGGATATGGCATTGTAGTTAATGGTGGCAGATACAGGACACAGTGTGGAGACAGGCAGATCCTTTTGAGAAATACAAGCTACTTTAAAACTTAGAAGGACATCTTTGTTAATATTTCATTCTTCAGAAGAAATTTTCTGTTGGTCAAAATCTGTTGTTAAATAACATAGAGAGTAGTATATTACATACGCTTTTTACACAGAAGGTAATACCTCTAATTGTATTTAATTGTAAATAAATGTGCCAAATGTTCTCTAGATTAACTCAGAATAAAAGCATGCCTCCCCCGAATGAGCTGAAATAGATAAGGAAACTTGTAAGTTTATCTTATTAATTGGTTTCAACCCATAAACTGAAGAATAGAATAGTATTAGATATTTTACTAGACTACATCTTACATTTCTTTGTTTGAACAAGACTGAACCTTGTTTTTAAAATTTTTATTTAATATTTCAAGTGTGTTCATATTCTAAGATATAAATGCAGCTAGACAAGCCATAGCTGCAGCAGTCAAAAGTCAGGATAACATTTATTTCAAATACTGTGATTGAGTTATTTATATGTTTCCAAAAAGAAAAGGAGATAAATAACAAGATTACAGGCTATAGAATTATGGCAATATTACAAAAAGCCCCTGGGAACAACTGAACAGACAGTGTGACATCTTCACACCTGTCACTGAGACAGCCATTCAGTTTAGTGCATGCGTATGTGCAAATTTATGAAATAAAGTGCACTTGGCCAATATGCAGCAGATTATACCACATGAAAAAACACCTAAAAATTGATTTTCTAAAAGTTAATTAGTTAAAATGAAAAGAGTGCTTTTTTCTCTCCAAAGGTAATGTCTCTTAATGTAACTACTACTTTGCTAGCTACATTACAGAAATCTCATGGAAAACTAACAGCTGGGTACATCTGAGGGACAAAGAGGAAAATGTTTAATATGATCATTTTAAATGTCAAAATCTTATCAAGTTCTAAAGTCAACAGCCACAGGGGACAACAAAAAGGCTTGATAAGGGTCAAGAAACTGGTATTTCTACTTTTATTAAATGAGATATTTTGATTCCATGAATGATATTTTTGCCTTATTTTTCTTCCAGAAAGAATAAACTAAACGAGCTTGACATTGCCCATTTTATAGATGAAGACAGTCATGTAAATCACGTGAAAGAAAGCAATGTAGGTAAAGCACAGTCATGAGAAGAGCTATCATAGGCTTTGTGAGTGTATTTTGGTAAGAATAGTGTGATTGGATATAAACAAAAAATATTCTTCACCCTTTCCCTCAGCAGTCAACAAATCTGCCTGGTATTCTTTATTTCTTCATGTTTCATTTTTTAAAAAATCAAGTAATCCCCAGGCTTCTTCATCCAACCATACTGCATTGTTATGACGCAATAACAAAACAGAACAAAAAACCCAAAAGGATTATAGAGAAAAGCAGGAGCTGCACAGTGGAGGTTGGGCATTTGGAGGAAACAGAAGTATCATGTGACAGAAGTTTCACACATCTCCAAGACCTGTTCCCAATGTCTTAACTGCATTGATGAGCTTAGACGACAGAGGAGAACAGAAAGATCATATTCCATAAACACTTAAAAAACAGATACCGTGAAATTAAGATTCATGTGGATAAATATTTTGTAGAGAAGTTAACCCTGAGCTGGACTTTCAATTAGAGAGGGTATTCATGGATATTAGAGTGAAGGGCATTCTGGAAAGAAGGATCAGCATGATCAAAGGCATAGAGAGGAGGGATAAAAAAGACTATAAAAGGAGGAAAAGTGAAAAGGAAGGGAAATTAGTATTTACTGAATGTCTAGAATGTTTCAAAAATTATAATAGGTGCTTCCATGTGTTATATAATTTAATACTCAAAAAAATCTTGTTAACCTTTCATTATCCTCCATTACAGCGAAGATAATTGTACACCGGTGTGTTACTTACAATTCACATTTTGAAGATAAGAAGTATGACTATTTAGAGAATAGTCTGTGTCACAGAAATTTACAATATATACGTGAATGTAGGAAGAAGCTAAAAATGTTTACTAAATTATAGAAGCCATTGATTATCGTATTTATTCTCTAGGGCTGTGCAATAAATTATCCCAGCGTTAGTGCTTAAGACAATACACATTTATAGTCTCGCAATTTCTTGAGTCAGGAGCCTGGGCACAGCTTGGATGACTTCTCTGTCTAGGGTCTCAACAGCAATGATCAAGGTTTTAGTCAGTTGGATTCTTATCCGGAGGCTCCACTGAGGAGGAACTCAGTGTCCCACTCACAGAGTTGTTGGTAGTATTCTGTTTCTTACAGCTCTTAAGACAACATCAGTTGCTTTTGCTGTTGGCTAGAAGCCACCCTGAGCTCCTAGTGCCCACCCTCATCTCCTAGAGACCCACCACAAGTCCTTGCTATGTAGGTGTCCCTACTAAGGTCACTTACTTCATTAGATACCAGAAAGAGTCTCTAGAGTAATTATGCTAGCAAAACATTACATAATCATGAAAGTAACAGGTCATCATCTTTGACATAAACAATTGTTTTGGAGCAAGTTACAGATGCTGCTCACATTTGAGAGAAGGGAATAATACATGCATGAGCACCCACTGGTAGAGATAAAATGAGGGACACCCTAGTGTCTGTCTGCCATGATTACCATCATAATTAAACTAAGATTGGCTGTAGTAAAATAGAAATTTATTAAAGATTTTTGAGTAAGGGAGTGAAATAATGAGAACTGTGCTGAAAGAAGAAGAAAACTAGTTTGTTTCTAAATAGAAATAGGAAGATTGAAGAAATAGAATTTGAACATTGTCTTGATGGCCTTTTTAATGTTAGGCCATACCTCATGGGGTGATCCCAAAACTGTTCTTTCTCTTCCCACCATTTTCAAATTGAGGGGTGCCATACATTACCGATGTGATGCCCATTCTAATGTGATGAATTAACACCATTTCCTTCCAGTGTGTCTCAAGGACAATAAACAACAAGAGTAAGAAAAGTAATAAAGCAAAATAGCCTGCTCCCTTGAGAGACTCCTGGTTGCTAAGGTGCGTGGTGCCTTGAGAATTCTGCATTGTTTAAATTTTGCACAGTGGTTTAGTTTGCAGACTGGACTGCAGGCTTAAATATGACCCAAGGAAAATAGCAACTTACAGAGACAGTGACATGAAATTTAACCTGGGGAAAACCACAAATAAAGTCTATGGCTACGTCTCACAGACAAGAGAATAAAGGGTTTAAATTTACCAGAAGAAGACGCAGAATGAGATCAGCTAAGGAACCGATTAACCTAATCATAAACCAGGCATGTGGCAACTGTACTGATAATTGCACTCCAGTGAGTCACTTATAATGCCATTACAGTGCACGTTAGTCACCCTGCTGCCCTACTTGCCCAAAATATACTGCAGAGCGCCAGTGTAACAGCTGTTCTCTGCTTTGTAGAAGTTATAAATGTTGTAGAGACAAAGAAGATTGAAATACATACCTTCCTGTATTCTGCTAGCCTGACTGGTTGTAGCAGCTCAGTATTTTCTCTCATAAATAAATATAGCTCCACAGAGAGCCTCAATTTTTATAGATGTTTGGGATTTTTTTTAAAAAAAATGTTTTCAAACACTAATTTGATTATTTTGGTTTCTGGTACCCAGTGTAATCTTGTAGTGGCAGGAAGTATAGTGACCCTAATGGGAATAAGTCTTTAATGGAAATGATGTTGGACCACTAGAGTCACCTCCATCTTGGGAGGTGTTTCTTAGAAAAGTTGCTGACATGAAAATAAAGCAATTATCTAGAATCCTCAGAAATATTAAAGGCCTACCTAAATCTGCAGTAGGTACGAAATAACTGTGAAATGGAATCTCTATCTGAGAGCCAAGTTTTGAACATAAAAGTTCATTCCACAAATGTTTCTTGTGATCCTGAACGATTACATACACTATTAGACATGGGAGTTTCAAATGAATAAAACAAGTCTTTGTTCTCAAGAACTTGTAACTTAGTGGCGATGATAAACATGCAAATAAATTATGAAAACAAAATGCTTCTTGGTTCTTGGTCATAAATCCCCAGTAACTACAAGGATTTACCAATATCATCTTCTAAAATTTTTACAGTTTCAGGTCTTAGATTTCAGTCCTTAATCAATCTTGAGTTGATTTTTGTATAAGGTGAGAGATGAGGATTCAGTTTCATTCTCCTGCATGTGGCTAGCTATTATCCCAGCACTATTTGTTGAAAAGGGTGTCCTTTCCCCCATTTTATATTTTTGTTTGCTTTGTTGAAGATCAGTTGGCTGTAAGTATTTGGGTTTATTTCTGGGTTCTCTATTCTATTCCATTTGTCTATATACCTATTTTTATACCAGTACCATGCTGTTTTGGTGACTATGGCCTCATAGTATAGTTTGAAATCAGGTAGTGTGATGCCTCCAGATTTGTTCTTTTTGCTTAGTCTTGCTTTAACTATGCAGGCTATTTTTTGGTTTTATATGAATTTTAGAATTGGTTTTCCTAATTCTGTGAAGAATGATGATAGTACTTTGACAGGGATTGCACTGAATTTATGGATTGTTTTGGCAGTATGGTCATTTCCATGATATTGATTCTACCCATTTATTTGTTTCTATTTGAGTTTATTTATTTGAGTTGGCTTATTTGTTTGATTTTCCCTTCCTGAGTTACTTCACTTAGAATAATAGTCTTCAGTCTCATCCAGGTCACTGCAAATGCCGCCTATTCATTACTTTTGTTGAAAAGGGTGTCCTTTTCACTTTGTTTGTGTTATCTAGATTTTTAGCAGCAATGTTTGGTAGTTTTCCCTGTAGAGGTCTTTTACCTTCTTGGTTAGGTATATTCCTAAGTATTTTTTTTTTTTTTTGCAGCTATTGTAAAAGGGTTGAGTTCTTGATTTGATCCTCTCTCCAGTCACTGTTGATGTATAGAAGAGCTACTGATTTGTGTACATTAATCTTGAATCCAAAAACACTGCTGAATTCTTTTTTTTTTTTTTGAGACGGAGTTTGCTCTTGTTACCCTGGCTGGAGTGCAATGGCATAATCTTGGCTCACCGCAACCTCTGCCTCCTGGGTTCACGCAATTCTCCTCCCTCAGCCTCCAGAGTAGCTGGGATTACAGGCACGCGCCACCATGCCCAGCTAATTTATTTATTTATTTATTTATTTTGTATTTTTAGTAGACACGGGGTTTCGCCATGTTGACCAGGATGGTCTCAATCTCTTGATCTCGTGATTCACCCGCCTCGGCCTCCCAAAGTGCTGGGATTACAAGCTTGAGCCACTGTGCCTGGCCCTGCTAAATTATTTTATCAATTCTAGAAGCTTTCTTGAAGAGGCTTCAGGGTTTTTTAGGTAAACAATAATATCATCAGCAAACAGTGACCGTGTGACTTCCTCCATACTGATTTGGATGCTCTTTCTTTCTTTCTTTTGTCAAATTGCTAGGGCTTCCAGTACTGTGTTGAAGAGGAGTGCTTAGAGTGGGCATCCTTGTCTTGTTCCAGTTCTGTAGGGAATTATTTCAACTTTTCCCCATTCAGTATTATGTTGGGTGTGGGTTTGTCATAGATGACTTTTATTACATAGAGGTATGTGCCTTCTATGCTGATTTTGCTGAGAGTTTTCATCATAATGGGTTGCTGCTTTTTGTCCAATGCTTTTTCTACACCTATTGAGATGATCATATGATTTTCATTTTTAATTGTTTATGTGGTATATCACATTTATTGAATTGAGTATGTTAAAAGCCATCCTAGAGTCCCTTGTATGAAACCCTCTTGATGATGGTGAATTATCTTTTTGATATGTTGTTGATTTCAGTTAGCCAGTATTTTGTTAAGGATTTTAGCATCTGTGTTCATCAAGGATATCGGTCTATAGGCTAGGAGACTAGGTCCATCTCTCCTCTTCATGTTTTCTGCTTGTTTTATATTCTCTGGTGGCTGATTAGATGACGCCCATCAGATTAAGGGTGGATCGTCCTTCCCCAGCCCACTGACTCAAATGTTCATCTCTTTTGGCAACAACCTCACAGACACACCCAGGATCAATATTGCATCCTTCAATCCAGTAAAGTTGACACTCAATATTAACCATCACAAGTTCCGAAAAAATTAAAATAGCAAAATGAGACATTAACCTATGAAATTCACTTCTGTATCTGCATCCTGAAACACATGTGTTATGATTAGTTAAAAAAACAAAAAAGGTAACTTTTGATTGGGATATTTTGAAGATGAGGTTCTTTCCCCGAGTAGTGATTCGTAATGACTTAAGATCACATTCATGTTATTGACTTTATTATATATGTTCTCTACATAATATGTTTCTGCAATATACACAGCATGTAGCCATGTAGCGATTCCCCCTCTCCACCTAGCACTTGAAGCAGCTGTACATCTCTTGACCTTCTTTCTTTATTATAGGCTTTTAAAATGTGTCTCACCAAGTTGTGTGACCAAGTCCTTCCTGACTCATAAATCTGTTTCAATGAAAGTCTTACTTTGCTTTACTTTACAAACATGTCATGTCTAGAATTTTATGTTTCCAAGAATGCATAACTTTATTTTATAAAACGTATAGACTGTCAACAAATCTGCCTTAAATACCAAATATAAGAGACGACAGTTACCTATATGATAGTAAAGCCTAATAAAAGAGAAATATCAAGGCACTAGAGAGGGCAACCCAGTCAGTTACTGAAGGGTGCAGGTGCAGTTTTTAGCTAGGTCAAAATATAGTTATATTAGTTCATGTGTATAATGCTTTGCTCTTCTTTTAGAGGAGTGGTGTGATGTGTCAGGTATGGGGGCTAAGAATGTAAAAGATTTTAACTTATAATCTCTGTATCTCCAATGCTCCATAAGGCTTCACCTCTTTCTAACTTTCACTGTGAGTGTCTGTTCCTCATGCTCCTTTTTACCCATTTCTCCTTTTCTCTGTTTAACTGTCTTGTGCCATATGAGATTGAAAGAAAATTATTTTGAAACTAGGCTCAAGAAAGTGAAAAGTTATCATTGTAAACCAACACACTTACTGTTATTAGAGTTGGGATGGGAGAAATGTGTATGTATGTGTTTATCATATCTATATATAGCTGCATAAATCTGTATTTATCTATTTCTATTTCTCTATTGACAGAGTGTGTGTACGAAGAAAGAAAGAAAAAGAGAAAGACCATGTAAGAGAAGAGACACACAATTTGATAACATAATAAGGTAACTATAGTCAATAATAACATAATTGTATATTTCAAAATGCCTTAAGGGATGTAACTGGATTTTTTTTTAATTGGACTATTTTAACTCAAAAGAGTAATGCTTGAGAAGACAGATACTCCATTCTCCATGATGTGTGCTTATTTCACATTGCATGCCTGTATCAAAACATCTCCTGTACCTCATAAATATATACACCTATTATGTACCAAAAAATTTCTTTAAAATAATTTTCAAAAAATTTAAAAAGAGATCATTGGAGGCAGATAATTGCCCCCCTACACACAAAAGGTTCTTGAACTGTAGCTTCACCTATGATATGTAGATAGAGTTAAAAGGCAGAATATAACAAAAACAATGAAGTTCACTCCACAGCATGTCTCTGTACCCAAAGTTGTCTTCTATTCAACAATTGCAAATATGTTCACAAGTTAAAGAGGACAAGGTACTCTAGATTAGATACTATATACTGGTTTTTTTTTTCTTTTTTTCTTTTTTCAACTTTTAAATTCCAGGTTACATGAGCAGGATGTTCAAGTTTCTTACATAGGTAAACGTGTGCCATGGTGGTTTGCTGCATGAATAAATCAGTCACCTAGGTAGTAAGCCTAACCTAGCATCCATCAGGTATTTCTCCTGATGCTCTCCTGTCTCCTGCACCCACCCTCCACAGTGTGTATTGTCCCACCATGTGCCTATGTGTTCTTATCATTGAGCTTCCACTTATAAGTGAGAAATTGCCATGTTTGGTTTTCTGTTCCTGTGTTAGTTTGCTGAGGATAATGGCTTAGATACTACATAGTTTTAATGAGATTTGCAGTTCTCAGGAACGAAGCTAATGTCCTTCTCTCTATAGCCATTCCAGGATTTGAGTAGGATGAACGGTAGAAGTGGTACAGAACTTATAGTTTTAAATTACATCTGTCACAGATGTTTGAGGTTTTGGTAGAGGAATCAGGGCAAGAATGGATGAGAGAGAAAGACATAAATGGAGTTAACCCAAGTTCCATTCAAAAACGTGAGGAACAAATGGTCTACTTTAGCAAGATAAGAGTAATTTTGGTCATTGTTTATCAAGAAACATGTTATTTGTGGTGCTCCTTAACTGTTGGATTTTGAAAGTTTAGGAAAATTTAGAAATTAAAAAAAATTTCTTGATATTATTTCTTGAAATTTTCTTTTCTTGATAATATACACAGAACTTGTTTCTATAAAGGTGTTTCTAAATATAAGGTGCAATTTTAAGCAAATATGTCATTTAATAGCTTTTGTACCATGTTTGACCACATTTGCATTGAATGTGATTTGGATTTATTTATGAGCTCCCTTACTTTCCCTGCCCAGTAATTTGAGGGGTAATTATAATTATGATTCAAAATATCATAGTTAATACTACTAAGATCTCATTAGCCATTATAGAAAATTATAATTTACAAAGCTGTTTATACATGTTATTCTGTTTCATCTTCACTCAAGTTCACTGAAGTGAATAGAGACTATTATTTTCCTTTTACAGAAAAAAATACCAAAGAATCAGAAAGATTAAATAATTCAGGTAAAATTTTCAGGGTCAGAATGAAGATCTGATAATATAATTAGTGACAATGAGACAATGACAGTGTGGTTTTGTGAAGTCAGAAACATTTACATTAGGAGACAGCTTTTGAAAGGTACTGGCTGCGTGAGCTTGGCCAAATAATTAAACCTTGTGAGCTTCAGTTTTATTGACTGCCAAATGGAGATAATAACTACCTCCCAGCAATGTTATGAATGAAAGAATATTATACTTAGAGCAAATAGCAGAGGCATTGCACTTATTATGTGATCAATGAATTGTAGTTTATTTTCTCCACTCCTCCTATAGAACAAATGCTAGTGTGTGTTTTCTTGACATTCAAAATTTTGCACATTAGGCTTCTCAGTGTGGAGCTCCTTTTCCTCCCAACGATGAGATTTTAATGAGATAACTCTAAAGGAAAAGCTTTTGGCTGACAATTTTATAACAGAGGAACAACTTTTCTGAAAACATGCAGCTGAAAAGTCTGTAACTAGATGGATGGGGTTGATTTTCAAACATGTTTAAGTGTCAAAAAGTACAACAAAGAGCTACACTGTGTCTCAGAAATATTATGGTATCAGAAATCCTGACATTACTTGATTCCAAAGGTGCTCACACAGACACCCAAAGTGGACACAGTGGAGGGACTAAGCAGTAAGGTCCATGGACCGACAACTGATGGAGAAACCATTCTGTTCCTGGGGCAGTGGGTGAGGTGAGAGAAGGGATTATGCCAGCTCAGACTGAAAAAGTAGAAACTCTTCCAGCACCTTTATTGTTTCTGAAGAAATGTGGAGCATACTCTTCAGTTTCATTCCTTTTAATGAAAGCTAAAATGCTTAGTAGGCATTGTGTCCAATATATTTGAAAAGATAACTATATTCTTCCTCCCTGACCATCTAAAAGAATTTTTACACGTCGCTGAAACAGAATAGGGAAGTACTTTGGGGACAATAGCACAAATGTTTCTCATTTTTAATTAATTAATTGATATTGAAATGCTAACAGGGAGGACTGAAGAAATTAGAAGCTGAATATTCAGTGAAAGCGAACCCTCGGTGACTCACACCACATAAACACAGTAAAAATTTTGAGCAGTAGCAGCCCAGACACTCATCAAAAGCAACAGAAGAACAACCTGAAAGTACCATCATTTTGACATTATAAAAAAGTTTGTCAGGTAGATTGGCAGCCTTGGACTAAAAAACATTGAATTAACATACCCAGATCTTAGTTTGTACTCATTTATCTTAGAAAATAACAAAATTTTTTTTAAAAAATTTACTTTTCTGAAATATTATTGCCTTGTGCATTCTCTTCTCTAGATACCATTTCACATGCTACATCTTGTAATTCACTTGTATATTGAGTCTTGTTAACATCCTCACTTGGTATATACCTTGTGCCATTGTTTAATCAAAGCATAATTATAGGACACTGACATAATAAAACATTCAAATGAATGGGCCATTCATTTTCAGATGAAAAGCATTTGGACTCAGCTGTGCAAGGGAAAGTAATTTCTCTCAATGAAAACACCACCAGCTTGGGGAATAATAGTTTTTTCAGAAATGACATAAAACGATTTTGACTTTGAAAGCTTAGGAATATTCAGAATCTCTCTCTCTCTCATTTGCAGAAGGAAAGAAAATTCTAATTATAAAGATAATTTTAATGTGCTTTGTTAACTTAAGTAACAAGATGGTCAAGATTTTTTAATATGTTTTAGAAATGACAAGACAGACAATACAGAAGCAGGCAATAAAATTATGAGCCCAGAAGTGTTCTGTTGCAAAGATTAGGTTAGCAGTGAGTACATATATACCAGCATAACTAATTGTGATGATATTTGCAAATGAGCGATTCCCTGATTGTTTAATAAGCATAGGTTTAGATATAGCAATAGGCAGCTGGAATTTACACAGACTAAATTCCAGTTATAAACTAAGTATATTTAGTTTAATGTGATTTAACATAAACTAAGTATATTTAAAGTATATATATATTAGCTTCTCTGTTTATATACAAATTTTTGTGTCAGAAGCAGTTTCCAACACAATGGAATGGATACATAACAAAGTGTAGAATAAAATTGTACATGTTCCTCAGGTTTTGAGTAAGAATGTTAAGATTTATATACTGTGCCTTTGGAGTTGAAGAAAGAATTAAAGTTTTAAGACTGTTTAGCAAGGATATTTCAGGATTTGAAAGTTAATCTCATTCTTTGATGTTAGTCCTGGGTTGGGTCCTATAGTCAGATTTTGTGTGAAAGAGGTGTATTTAATACAGGTAGTTTCTAAGTAGTTTTAATTTTAAAATAAAATATATGTTGCAATTCGATATGATCATGAATGTGGTTTTCATGGTTAATTACCTTTCCTATAAGACAATTGTGAATTTCTGCTTTGAGAAAAGAAAGCTACCATTTTCATTTTCTTCATCATCAAGAAATAAATGCACCTGAAGAATATGATGGTATTCTAGAATCAAGACTCAGGTAAAATAATAGTGTTATAACTAAGTGCTAAAGTATGAAACAAGTGATAATACAAGTTTTCTGGTTATTTCTAAATAACCAGAAGTTTAATACAAGTTTTCTGGTTATTTCTAAATAACCAGAAGTTTAATACAAGTTTTCTGTTTATTTCTATATAACAAAGTTTTCTGGTTATTTCTGAATAACAGTACAAATATTTCTAATTTGTAATGTTCATCATACTAATTTGGAATCAGTATTAAAAATCAAGTTTATACATCTATAAAAACTCTGCCTTCAGAGAAGCTAGAAAAGTTTGCAGTATTTTATCAAATAGGAAAAAGGTCATAGAAAAATAACTCTGTAATCTGTGTCAGTTTAGAAACAAATTTTGGCTGTGTAAATTCCAGTTGACTACTGCTATATCTAAACCTGTGCTTATTAAACAATCAGGGAATCACTACACTCTAGAATAGTGTTCTCCATTTTGTAACCTGATGGACTGTCATGGGTCCTTGCTCTCCTTCATTCCCACTAGTCCCCCCACCTCCAAATTTCCTCTAGTTTATCTACTAAGTACTTTTATTCAAGCAGGACTTAAGGCAATAGGGAGCCAGGGAGAATGAGAAGAAATAACTTGAGCAATGACAGAAGCAATAATACTAACTTTAACAACCTAATTTTATGTAATAGGCCTAAGATACAAACCATATTATTGTTTAAAAGGATAAATATAACAAAGAATGTAAATGGTTTATTACTTAATACCTCATTTAACAGAAGAGTATATCAAATGTAGAAAGATTCAAAGACTTGCCCAAGATCCTGTAACTAGAAAGTTGATAAGCTAAGATCTATTTCTGAAACTGTGACTCAAAATTTATACCAAACCACAGTACTCATTTGAAAATATCACAATTAGTTATTAAATTAGATGAATCTGGAAACCATCATTCTTAGCAAACTGACACAAGAACAGAAAGCCAAACACCATATATTCTCACTCATAGGTGGGTATGGAACAATGAGAACATGTGGACTCAGGGAGAGGAGCATCACCCACTGGGGGCAGTTGGGGGAGTAGGGGAGAGACAGTGGGGGATGGGGAGGGAGAAGAGGGCGGGGAGGGATAACATGGGGGAAAATGCCAGATATAGTATGCACCTGAAGTTAAATAAATAAATTTTAAAAATTAAAGTAAATAAATAAATAAATAAATGATTTATCAAAGTCGTGTTTGACCCTCTTAATCATGTGATGCACTCTGGAATCCTAAAAGAAATTCAAAAAGATTCCTTCTCAAGGAAAAAAAATAACTTGTGGACTTCAGGATTCTTGTCTAACATGCATGGAGTTTAGAAGTCACCACTCCCTTCTGACAACAAGCAAAATGCTTAACAAACAAAAAGATCAACAACTCTTTAGATCTATAATAGAAGTGAGGATACATGGCAAGGCATTGCCCCTAAAATTCAAGGGATGGACAGGCAAATACAGAAAATAACATGTTATGGAAGTAGAAACCTCTGTGGGAACCCATGCTGGAGTAGGAAAACCTGAACCTACTGAGGTTTCATGAGGGTCTAACTAACCTGGGGAAGAAAAATATTCAACTCCAGGTAACTCTAGCCTTCCATGTGGAGAAAAGAATATACCCAATTTCTTTTCTCTAGCCCCGTCTAACTTTCCACATGTAATAGGAAACTACTTAAATCCAGCCCACTCTAGATATTCTGTCCCACTTATGGGGTGAGGATGGGAAATTGAGAACCACTTGTGAAGCTCACAGTCCAGAGGCACAGGGTCATTAAAAGACTGAGGCTTGGCTGGGCATGGTGGCTCATGCCTATAATCCCAGCACTTTGGGAGGCCAAGGTCGGTGCATCACCTGAAGTCAGGAGTTCAAGACCAACTTAGCTAAAATGGTGAAATCCTGTCTCTACTAAAAATACAAAATAAATAAATAAATAGGTATGATGGTGAGTGCCCGTAATCCCAGCTACTTGGGAGGCTGAGGTGGAAAATTCACTTGAATCTGGGAGATAGAAGTTGCAATGAGTCGAGATGGCATCATTGTACTCCAGCCTGGGCAAGAGAATGAGACTCTGTCTCAAAAAAATGAAATAAAAAAAGACTGAGAATGATCCAAGATGGCTGATTGCTAACATCCCGGGATTGAAGCTCCCAGTGAAAGTGCAGAAAACGAGAGGACGCCACACTTTCAGACAAATTTTTGTCACTCACAAAGCAGAAGATTCCCAGTGGAGGAGTGCACAGGTCGCCAGCATGACTCTTGTGGCTGGCAGAGCAGTTTTATCAGCAACTCGGCGCGGCAGCTCTTGATACAGAGTAAATGGAACTGGTTCCCCTTCTGACCGAGGTTTGGAGCTCCAGGAAGGCAGAGTCGCCTATTACGGACTCAAGAAGGAAGCCAGACTGGAGATTCCCAGGCAGAAAAGCACCATCAGTCTTAACGCCGCTGTTTTGGCCGGCACAGCGGGTTGCTCATATTTCGGCTCTGGGAATTAACAACTCGGACGTCCACTCAGAGACCTAATTTGAAAGTTGGTAATTAAAAAGATGACAGGTGTATAAATTTACAATAATGGGAAGAAACCAGTGTAAAAAGGCTGAGAATACTCAAAATCAGAACGCCTCTCCCTCTAAAGAGGATCACAGTTCCTCATCAACAAGGGAACAAGGCTTGATGGAGAAGGAGCGCATCCCATTAACAGAATCAGGCTTCAGAAGATGGATAATAAGAAACTTCTGTGAGTTAAAAAAACATGTTGCAGCCCAATGTAAAGAAACTAAGAACTTTGAAAAAAGGTTTGACAAAATCCTAATGAGAATAGATAACTTAGAGAGGAATATAAGTGAATTAATGGAACTGAAGAATACAATATGGGAACTCCGAGAAGTATGCACAGGTTTAAACACTCGAATTGTTCAAGCAGAAGAAAGGATATCAGAGGTCAAAGTCCAACTTAATGAAAGAAAACAAGAAGACAAGATTAGAGATAAAAGGATAAAAAGGAATGAGCAAAGTCTCCAAGAAATGTGGGACTATGTGAAAAGACCAAATCTACGTTTGATAGGTGTACCTGAATGCAACAGAGAGAATGAATCCAAGCTGGAAAATATTCTTCAGAATATTATTCAGGAAAATTTTCCTAAACTAGCAAAGCAGGACAGTATTCAACCCCAGGTAAGACAGAGAACACCACAAAGATATTCCTCAAGAAGAGCAACCCCAAGGCACATAATCATTAGATTCACAAGGGTTGAAACAAAGGAGAAAATACTAAGGGCTGCCAGAGAGACAGGTCAGGTTACCCACAAAGGCAAGCCTATCAGACTTACAGCAGATCTCTCAGCAGAAACTCTACAAGCCAGAAGAGAGTGGGGGCCGATATTCAACATCCATAAAGAACAGAACTTTCAGCCCAGAATTTCATATCCTGCCAAACTAAGCTTCACAACCAAAGGAAAAATAAAATCTTTTATGAACAAGCAAGTACTCAGAGATTTTATTACCACCAGGCCTGCTTTACAAGAGCTTCTGAAAGAAGCATTATACATAGAAAAAAACAACCAGTATTAGCCTTTCTAAAAACATACCAAAAAGTAAAGAGCATCAACACAAAGAAGTATTTACATCAACGAATGGATAAAACAGCCAGTTAACATCAAATGGCAGTAATCCTAAATTTAAATCGACTAAATCCCCCAATCAAAACAGCCAAAACCCAACGGTATGCTACATCCAGACCCACTTCACATGCAAGGATACACAAAGACTCAAAACAAAAGGATAGAGAAAGATTTACCAACCAAATGGAGAGCAAAAATAAGCAAACAAATAAAAAGCAGGAGTTGCAATTCTCATAGCGGATAAAATAGATTTTAAAGCAACAAAGATACAGTGGTAAAAGGATCAATGCAACAACAAGAGCTAATGATCCTAACACCCAGATACATAGAGACTTAGACTCAATGAGACAGAAAATTAATAAGGATATCCAGGACTCTAACTCAGATCTGGAACAAGTAAACTTAATAAATATTTATCGAGCTCTCCACTTTAAATACACAAAATATACATTCTTGTCAATACCACATCATACCTACTCATAGATTTAAATGAAATTTTGATTGGCCATTATTAATACGCATTTTGTTAAGAATAAAGTAACATTTCCATTCTCTCTCCCTCTTCTTCTTCTTCCTCTTTCTTCCTCTCCTTCACTCCTTTTTTTTTCTTTCCTTCTCTCAAAAAAAGAAAAAAATAAATCAACTTGTAGACCTCTAGATCCAGGTCGGCAATATCTCTCTCATTGACTGATTACCTTCCTTCCCTTCTCTCCCTCCCTCCCTCCTCCCTCCCTCCCTACCTCCCCCCTCCCTCCCTCCCTCCCCCCTCCCTCCCTTCTTTCCTCCCTCCCTTCCTCCTTTCCTCCCTCCCTCCCTTCCTTCCTCCCTCCCTTCCTCCTTTCCTCCCTTCCTGCCTTCCTCCCTTCCTCCCTTCCTATAAAATAAAAAAAGACTGAGGCCTAATCATAGAAATAAAGAACATATTCCCTCCCCCTACACGTTGCCACCAAATTATTCCAGTCCCATTTATTGCAGTTCTTTTCATCTAGTACATTATGTTTAGCTATTAAAAATAATTTTAGAGGGAATACAAAAAGGCAAAAGAACAACAACAAACATTATTACATTATTTGAAGAGACAGAGCAATTATCAAACTAGACTCAGGTATGGTAGAGATGTTGGAAATATCAGACCAGAAATTTAAAACAACTATGATTAATATGCTACGGGCTCTAATGAATAAAGTAGACAGCAGGCAAGAACAGATGGGCAAGAAAGAGAACAGAACTATAGAAAACCTAATAAAGAACCAAAAGGAAATGCCAGTGATTAAAAACACTGTAACAGAAATTAAAAATGTCTACAATGAGGATACTAGGAGAAGAAAGATGAAAACGAACAGAAATATTTGAAACAATAATGAATAAGAATTTTTCCAAATTAATGTCAGATAACAAACAGATTTAGAAAGCTCAGAAAACACTAAGCAGAATAAATGCGCACACATACAAAGTATAAGTAGGTGTATCATAGTTAAATTGCAGAAAATAAATGTTAAAGGAATAATACCACACATCTACAACCATCTGATTTTTAACAAACCTGACAAAAAACAAGCAATGGGGAAAGGATCCCTATTTAATAAATGCTGTTGGGAAAACTGGCTAGCCGTATGCAGAAAGTTGAAACTAGATTCCTTTGTTGAAAATCAGATGGTTGTAAATGTATGGTGTTATTTCTGAGGGCTCTGTTCTATTCCATTGGCCTATAAATCTGTTTTGGTACCAGTATCATGTTGTTTTGGTTACTATAGTCTTGTAGTATAGTTTTAATTCAGGCAGTGTGATGCTTCCAGCTTTGTTCTTTTTGCTTGGGATTGTCTTGGCTATACAGGCTCATTTTTGGTTCTATGTAAAATTTAAAGTAGTTTTTTCTAGTTCTGAGAATAAAGTCAAGGGTAGCTTGATGAGAATAGCATTTAATCTATGAATTACTTTGGGTGATATGGCCATTTTCATGATATTGATAATAAGCATGGAATATTTTTCCATTTGTTTGTGTCCTCTCTTATCCTTGAGCAGTAGAGTTCTCCTTAAAGAGGTTCTTCACATCCCTTGTAAGTTCTCACTAATAAGTGAGAATTGAACAACAAGAACACAAGGACACAGGGAGGGGTACATCACCCACTGGGGCCTGTCTGGTGATGGAGGGCCAGGGGAGGGATAGCATTAGGATAAATACCTAATACATACGGGGCTTAAAACCTAGACAACAGGTTGATGGGTGCAGCAAACCAACACGACACATGTATACCTGTGTAACAAACATGTATATTCTGCACATGTATCCCAGAATTTAAAGTATAATAATAATTTTAAAAAAGAAAATATTTGAACTAAATAAAAATGAAAACACAGCTTATCAAAATTTGTGGGATGCAGCAGTGGCATTTCCTATGGAGAAACTTTTAGAATTGAATGCATATATTAGAAAAGATAAAAGCTATGGAATCCGTAATATAAGTATTTATCTTATGAAACCAAGAGTAGATCAAACTTAGAGGGACAGAAAAAAACATAGAGCATAAATGAATGAAATTTAAAAAACACAAAATCAAGAAACTAAAATCTTATTCTTTGAAGAGATCAATAAAATTTAAAAGTTTGCAGCTAGGCCAAGAATAAAAGAGAGCAGGTATATATTACTAATATTAGAAGTAAAAGAGAAATATCTCTTTAAGTCTCATAGTCACTAAAAGAGTAATAATGGAATACTATAGATAACACTATGTCCACAAACTTGATAACTTTGATAAAATATACCGATTCCTTGAAAGAAACAATCTACCAAAAATATACAACAAAAAACACACAATCTGAATAGGTCTAAATGTATTAAAGAAATTGGCTTAATGATTAATAAACTTCTAAAGCAGAAAGCACCTAATACAGTCCTACCTAATACAATAAGAAACGAAAAGGAAATAAAAGTTATACTGACTGGGAAGGAAAACATATAAATATCCTTATTCATAGTTGACACAATTGTCTATGTAGAAAATCCAAAGAATTAACAACAACATCAAAAAATCTCCTGGAACAAATAAATGATTACAGTAGTTGCAGCGTATGAGGTTAATATACAAAATTCAATTGCTTTCCTATATATCAGCAATTAAGAAGTAAAATGTGAAATTAAAAAAACAATACCATTTACATTAGCACACTAAAAATTGTAGTACTTACATATGATTCTAACAATATATACAAGCTCTATATGAGAAACATTACAAAACTCTGATCTTAAAAATCAAGAAATTACTAAATAAATGAAGAGACATTTCATGTTTATGTATGAGAAAATTCAGTATTGTCAAGATATCATTTCTTCCTAATTTGTTCTATGGAGTCAATCCAATTCCAATGAAAATCATGGCAAGTTATTTTTTAGACATTAACAAATTGATTTTTAATTTCATACAGAAAGGAAAAGACCCAGAATAGGCAACATTCTCAATTGGAAGATTGACATTATCTAACTTCAAGATTACTGCAAAGCTGCAATAATGAAAGAACAGATGAATAAATCAATAAAACAGAATAGAGAGCCCAGAAACAGACAATGTAAATAAGACAACTGATCTTTAACAAAGAAGCAGAACTAGTGAAGCAGAACCTCTAGAACAAAAATAGTCTTTTAAACAAATGGTCTTGGAAGAACTGGACATCCACATGCAACAAAAATGAATCTACACACAGATCTTACACAAAAATTAACCCAAAACAGACCATACTTCTAACGTAAAATGTGAAACCACAAAACTCCTAGAAGATAGCATAAGAGAAAATCTAGATGGTCATGGGTTTGGGAATGACTTTTCAGATATAACACTAAAGGAAAATTTCATAAACTGAACTGTAATAAAGTTAAAAAAAATTCTGATCTGCAAAAGACACTGTCAAGGGAATTAAAAAAAGTCACAGACTGGGAGACAATGGTTGCATTGCAAAAGACCTATCTGATAAAGAGCTCATTTAAAACATACAAAGAACTCTTACAACTCAACATTAAGAAAATGGACAACAAGATTGAAACATGGTCCAAACATCTTAACAAACAGTTCAGCAAAGAAGATACACAGATGGCAAATAAGTATATGCAAAGATGCTCCATATCTTTTGTCATGGGGAAATGGAAATTAAAACAACACTTAGATACCACTACATACCAATTAGAATGGTCCAAATCCAGAACACTGATAATACCAAATTCTAACGAAAATGTGGAGCAGGAAAAATTATCATTCATTGCTGGTGGAAATACAAAAGTGGTACAGACATTTGGAAGACAGTTCAGCATTTTTTATAAAATGAAACATACTCTTGACATAAGATCCAGCAAATGTACTCCTTGGTGTTTGTTTATCCAAAGAATTTTAAAATTTATATCCCCTCATTCTCAGCAAACTGAGACAAGAACAGACAACCAAACACCACATGTTCTCACTCATAGGCATGTGTTGAACGATGAGAACACATGGACTCAGGGAGAGGATCAGCACACACTGGGGGCAGTTGGTGGGGAGGGGGACTAGGGATGGACAGCGGGGGTGGGAAGGGTGGGGAGGGATAACATGGGGAGAAATGCCAGATATAGTATGCACCTATGCAACAACCCTGCATGACTTGCACATGTACCCAAGAATCTAAAGTAAAATAAATAAATAAAATTAAATTTATATTCCCATGAAAACCTGCACACAGATGTTTATAGCAATTTTATTCACGATTTCAAACTATAGAAGCAACGAACATGCCTTTCAGTACATGAATGGATAAACTATAGTACTTCTAGACAATGGGATATTATTCAGAGCTAAAACAAAATGAGCTTCCAAGACATGGAATCATAAGCACATGGTCATTATTTAAAGTTGTGGGGCTGAATAGCTAACTACAAACCGAGAAATGAAAAAGGCCAGGGACTGAATTCTGGGACACTCTGAAGTTTAAATGTTAGACATAAGGTAAGGGATCAGTAAAAGATAGCATAAAGAAAGAATAAGTTAGTAGTAGAAAACCACGAGAGTGTGAACTACCAGGGGGGGAATAAGTGTTATTAAAAATTTAAGTAAGATTATGACTGAGCATTAACTATCAGATTTAGCAACATGGAGGTGTTTAGTTACATTTAGTGGAGTTGTGGGAATGTTATCTTTATTGTAGTGAATTTAAGAAACTCTGGTAAGAAAGGAATTGGTGATAGTACTGATTACTTTTTGATGGTTTTGCTATAAGGTTAAACAATGAAATGAGGGTAGTAGCTACAATGGGCTTGAGACCAAGACAACTGTTAAGACATAAATATGGGCATGTTAGAATGGTGATGAACACAATCCAAGAAAAAGGAGAGACTAATATAAGAGAGATTGAGGAAAACTGTTGGAGTGATATCTTTGAATAAGACAGGAGGAGAGTAGATCCAAGATGGCTGATCAGGAGCAGCTCAGGATTGCACCTCCCAGTGAAAGCGCAGAGAGTTAGTGGATGCTACATTTCCAGATGGATTTTTATTGCATACAGACCAGGAGATTCCCAGGTGGAGGAGCCCCATGGGTCGCAGTGTGGCTGTTATGGCCGGGGCAGCTGTTTTGCCAATGCCCTGGCATGGTGGTTCTCCATACAAAATACACTGGTCGGGGTGCCCTTTTAGCTGGTGATTGGAGCTCTGAGAAAGAAGAATCGCCCATATATCTGATTAAAAAGGGAACTGAAACAGGGAGCCAGGCCAGGAGATCCCCAGGCAAAAAAGTGCCATGAATCTCAGCATCGCTGTTTCAGCTGGTGCAGTAGGTCCCTGCATGGGAAATCACACAGATCCCGGCACCTATTCAACAGGAGACTGGAACACCTGGGAGAGAGTCGACTGTTCAACCAAAAAAAAAAAAGGTTCTGAGGCAGAAAGCCAGGTGATCAGGCTCGGCTGGTCCCACCCCCACAAAAAGAACAGCAATTGGAAATGCTCTGTGTTGAGAGTTTCACAGCAAGCACAGCTGAACCTGGGATGGTCAAGCTCTGTGGGGGAGGGGCATCCACCATTACCGAGGCACTCCACCACTACAGAGGTAGTCCTCCATTGCAGAGGCAGCCTGCCATTGCCAAGGCAACCAGCCGTTACAGAGAGAGTCTGCCATTACAGAGGTGGGCCACCATTGCCGAGGCCATTCTAACTGCACCCATATAAACAGGACTGCAGGGAAATTCACACGGCAGCTGGGTGGGGCCCACAGCAGCTCAGCAAAGCCTCTGCAGGCAGACAGTGATGAGGATGTCTCCTTAGGGGGCAGGGCACCCCTGAAAAAAAGGCAGCAGCACAACAGAAACTCATAAATAAAGCCCTAACTCCCCGGGACAGAACACCTGGGGGAAAAAAGGGGTTTATGAGTTCTCCTGTAGCAGACTTAAATGTACCTGCCCAGCAGCTCTGAATGAACAATGAAGCTCACAGCTCAGCACTTGACCTTCTATAAAGGACAGACTGTCTCCTCAAGCAGCTTCCTGACCCCTGTATATCCAAAGAGTCACCTCATAAAGGAGAGATCAGACTGACATTTGGTGGGTATCCTTCTGGGACAAACATAGCAGCAGAAGAAACCAGTAGTAACCCTTACTGTTCTGCAGCTACTGCAGGTGATCCCCAGGCAAGCAGGGCCTGGAGTGGACCTCAGCAGTCCTACAGCAGAGTGGCCAGACTGTTAGAAGGAAAACTAAGAAACAGAAATAACTTAATAATCAAGAAATTGGATGTCCACTCAGAGACCCAATCTGAAAGTCAGCAACTACACAGATGACAGGTGGATAAATCAAAGAAGATGGGAAGAAACCGGCACAAAAAAGTTGAAAACACCCGAAACAAGAACACCTCTCTTCCTACAAGGATCACAACTCCTCACCAGCAAGGGAACAAGGCTGGATGGAGAATTAGTGTGATGAAATGACAGAATCAGGCTTCAGAAGGTGGGCAATGAGAAACTACTGTGAGTTAAAAGGACATGTTCTAACCCAATGCAAAGAAACTAAGACCCTTGAAAAAAGATTGGGCCAAATGCTAACAAGAATGGACAACTTAGAGAGGAATATAAGTGAATGGATGGAGCTGAAAAACACAACATCAGAACTTCGCGAAGCATGCACAAGTTTCAACAGCTGTACTAACCAAGCAGAAGAAAGGATATCAGAATTCGAAAATCAACTCAATGAAATAAAATGAGAAGGCAAGATTAGAGAAAAAAGGGAATGAACAAAGTCTCCAAGAAATATAGGACTATGTGAAAAGACATAATCTACGATGGATAGGTGTACCTGAATGTTATGAACACAATGAATCCAAGCTGGAAAATACTCTTAAGATATTATCCAGGAAAACTTCCCCAACCTAGCAAGGCAGGCCAATATTCAAGTTCAGGAAATACAGAGAACACCACAAAGATATTCCACAAGAATAGCAACCCCAAGGCACATAATCGTCAGATTCAGCAGGGTTGAAATGAAGGAGAAAATGCTAAGGGCAGCCAGAGAGAAAGGTCGGGTCACCCACAAAGAGAAGCCCATCAGACTCACAGCAGATCTGTTGACAGAAACCCTACAAGCCAGAAGAGAGTGAGGGCCAATATTCAACATCCTTAAAGAAAAGAACTTTCAACCCAGAGTTTCATATCCAGCCAAACTGAGCTTCATACATGAAGGAAAAATAAAATCCTTTGTGAACAAGCAAGTACTCAGAGATTTCATTACCACCAGGACTGCTTTACAAGAGCTCCTGAAAGAGCCACTATACATAGATAGTAACAACCAGTACCAGCCACTCCAAAAATATACCAAATGGTAAAGAGCATGAACACAATGAAGAATCTGCATCAACTCATGGGCAAAATAGCCAGCTAGCATCAAAATGGCAGTATCAAATTCACACATAACAATATTAACCCTAAATGTAAATGAACCAAATGCCCCAATCAAAAGACACAGACTGACAAATTGGATAAAAAGCCAAAACCCATTGGCGTGCTGTAACCAGGAAACCCATCTCACATGCAAGGATACACAAAGGCTCAAAATAAAGGGATGGAGGAAGATTTACCAAGCAGATGGAGAGCAAAAAAAAGCAGGAGTTGCAATTCTCATCTCTGATAAAATAGACTTTAAAGCAACAAAGATCAAAAGAGACAAAGAAGGACATTACATCCTAAAAGGATATAATGGTAAAAGAATCAATGCAACAAGAAGAGCTGGCAATCCTAAATATATATGCACCCAATACAGGAGCACTCAAATACATAAGGCAAGTTCTTAATGACTTACAAAGAAACTTAGACTCCCACACAATAATAGTGGGAGACTTTAACACTCCACTGTCAATATTAGAAAGATCAACGAGACAAAAAATTAGCAAGGATTTGAACTCAGACCTGGAACAAGCAAACCTAATAGACATTTACAGAACTCTCCACCCCAAATCCACAGAATATACATTCTTCTCAGCACCACATCACAACTACTCTAAAATTGACCACATAATTGGAAGTAAAGCACTCCTCAGCAAATGCAAAACAACTGAAATCATAACAAACAGTCTCTCAGACCATAGTGCAATCAAGTTAGAACTCAGAATTTAGAAACTAACTCAGAACCGCACAGCTTCATGGAAACTGAACAACTGGCTCATGAATGTTGACTGGATAAACAATGAAATGAAGGCAGAAATAAAATGTTCTTCGAAACCAACGAGAAGACACAACATACCAGAATCTCTGGGACACATTTAAAGCAGTCTCTAGAGGAAAATACATAGTAGTAAGTGCCCACATGAGAATCACAGAGAGATCTAAAATCAACACCCTATCATCAAAATTGAAAGAGCTAGAGGAGCAAGATCAAAAAAACTCAAAACCTAGCAGAAGACAAGAAATAACTAAGATCAGAGCAGAATCGAAGGAGAAAGAGACACAAATAACCCTTCAAAGAATCAATAAATCCAGGAGCTGCTTTTTCAAAAAGATCGACATAATAGACAGACAACTAGCCAGTTAATAAAAAATAAATGAAAGAATAACAAAATAGATGCAATAAAAAACGATAAAGGGGAAATCACCACAGATTCCACAGAAATTCAAACCATCATCAGAGATTATTACAAACAACTCTATGCACATAAACTAGTAAACCTGGAAGAAATGGATAAATTCCTGGGCACTTGCCTCCTCCCAAGCCTAAACAAGGAAGAGGTTGAAACCCTGAATAGACCAATAACAAGGGCTGAAGTTGAGGCACCAATTAAGAGCCTACCACACAAAAAAAGCCCAGGTCCAGAGGGGTTCACAGCTGAATTCTACCAGACATACAAACAGGAGCTGGTACCATTCCTTTGGAAACTATTCCAAATAATCCAAAAAGAGGGAATCCTTCCCAAATCACTTTATAAGACCAACATCATCCTGATACCAAAACCTGGCAGAGACTCAACAAGAAAAGAAAACTCCAGGCCAATACCCATGATGAACATAGATGCAAAAATCTTCAATAAAATACTGGCAAGCTGATTGCAACAGCACATCAAAAAGCTCATCCACCATGATCAAGTAGGATCCATCCTGGGGATGCAAGGCTGGTTCAACATACGCAAGTCTATAAATGTAATTCACCACATAAACAGAACCAAAGACAAAAACCACATGATTATCTCAATTGATGCAGAGAAGGCATTTGACAAAATTCAACAGCCTTTATGTTAAAAACCCTCAATAAACTAGGTATTGATGGAATGTATCTCAAAATAATAAAAGCTATTTATGACAAACCAATAGCCAATATCATACTGAATGGGCAAAAACTGGATGCATTCCATTTGAAATCTGGCACTAGACAAGGATGCCCTCTCTCACCACTCCTATTCAATACAGTACTGGAAGTTCTAGCCAGAACAATCAGGCAAGAAAAAGAAATAAAGGGTATTCAAATAGGAAAGGAGGAAGCCAAATTGTCTCTATTTGCAGACGACATGATAGTATATCTAGAAGGCCCCATCGTCTCAGTCTAATATCTCCTGAAACTGATAAGCAACTTCAGCAAAGTCTCAGGATATAAAATCAATGTGCAAAAATCACAAGCCTTCCTATACACCAATAACAGACTTAAAGAGAGCCACATCAAGAACAAACTGCCATTCACAATTGCTACAAAGAGAATAAAATACCTAGGAATACAACTAACAA
The DNA here is from genome assembly GCF_049354715.1 of Callithrix jacchus. NCBI lineage: Eukaryota > Metazoa > Chordata > Mammalia > Primates > Cebidae > Callithrix > Callithrix jacchus. Next base: position 101,304,635 of record NC_133516.1, on the reverse strand, counting down.
GGAGCATAAAGGACCTATTCAAGGAGAACTACAAACCACTGCTCAACAAAATAAGAGAGGACACAAAGAGACAGAGAAACATTCCATGTTCATGTTTAGGAAGAATCAATATCATGAAAATGGTCATACTGCCCAAAGTAATTTACAGATTTAATGCTATCCCTATCAAGCTACCAATGACCTTCTTCACAGAACTGGAGAAAACCACCTTAAACATCATATGGAACCAAAAGAGAGCCTGCCTAGCCAAGTCAATTCTAAGCAAAAAGAACAAAGCGGGAGGCATCACACTACTGGACTTAAAACTATACTACAAGGCTACAGTAATCAAAACAGCATGGTACTGGTACCAAAACAGAGATATAGAGCAATGGAACAGAACAGAGGCCTCAGAGGCAACACAGCATATCTACAACGATACAATCTTGGACAAACCTGACAAAAACAAGCAATGGGGAAAGGATTCCCTGTTTAATAAATGGTGTTGGGAAAACTGGCTAGCCATGTGCAGAAAGCAGAAACTGGACCCCTTCCTGACACCTCGCATTAAAATTGACTCCAGATGGATTAAGGACTTAAACATAAGACCTAACACCATAAAAACCCTAGTAGAAAATCTAGGCAAAACCATTCAGGACATAGGCAAAGGCAAGGACTTCATGATGAAAACACCAATAGCATTGTCAACAAAAGCCAAAATAGACAAATGGGTCTTAGTCAAACTCCACAGCTTCTGCATGGCAAAAGAAACAGTCATTAGAGTGAATCGGCAACCAACAGAATGGGAAACAATTTTTGCAGTTTACCCATCTGACAAAGGGCTGACATCCAGAATTTACAAAGAACTCAAACAGATTTACAAGAAAACAAACAAAAAAGCCCATTCAAAAATGGGCAAAGGACATGAACAGACACTTTACAAAAGAAGACATACATGAGGCCAACTAACACATGAAAAGATGGTCATCATCACTGGTCATTAGACAAATGCAAATCAAATCTACATTGAGATACCGTCTCATGCCAGTTAGAATGGCGATCATTAAAATATCTGGAGACAACAGATGCTGGAGAGGATGTGGAGAAATAGGAACACTTTTACACTGCTGGTGGGAGTGTAAATTAGTTCAACCATTGTGGAAGACAGTGTGGCGATTCCTCAAGGACCTAGAAATAGAAATTCCATTTGACCCAGCAATCCCATTACTGAGTATATATCCAAAGGATTATAAATAGTTCTATTATAAGGACACATGCACACGAATGTTCATTGCGGTACAGTTTACAATAGCAAAACCTGGAACCAACCCAAATGCCCATTGATGATTGACTGGACAGGGAAAATGTGGCACATATACACCATGGAATATTACACAGCCATCAAAAACGATGAGTTTGTGTCCTTTGTAGGGACATGGATGAACCTGGAAACCAACATTCTCAGCAAACTGACACAAGAACAGAAAATCAAACACTGCATGTTCTCACTCATAGGTGGGTGTTGAACATGAGAACACATGGACACAGAGAGGGGAGCACTACACACTGGGGTCTGTCGGGGGGAAATAGGGGAGGGGCAGCAGGTGGTGGGGAATTGGGGAGAGATAGCATGGGGAGAAATGCCAGATATAGGTGAAGGGGAGGAAGGCAGCAAATCACACTGCCACATGTGTACCTATGCAACTATCTTGCATGTTCTTCACATGTACCACAAAGCCTAAAATGTAATTTAAAAATAAATAAATAAATAAATAAAATAAAGACAGAGGAATCCATGGTAAACAGTTTTGAGTATGAGAGAATATCTAAGTGGAAAGTTTATCTAGAATAATAGGCACAGTTGATAACAGGAAGAAAGCCAGAGTTTGTATGTACAGATGCTGGCAGGAGGGTAGATGCTGCAGTGGGCATAGCATCTCTTGAATTTTCTCAACAAGGTGGAAAGCAAGGACATACCTGACAGGAAGAGAAGTAGTCGACCTCAGTGAATAAAGCGATGTTTTTGGTTTTACTATTATCCCTACTCCAGTTATGCACTAAGTTTATTGCTAGATATGTTGTTTTTTCTCATTCACTCCAGTTAAAATCCCTTTCAAAATCTTCCTAAATGAATTAAATGCATTTGCTGTTCTGGTAGTAAATATCCTCATTGGGAACTGCAGCCACAGAGAAGCCACAGCAATGTTGGAATTCAGCCATAAACATCAGGAAACTCTCTTAAATTTCTGACTCTGCATTCTTTTCAACAGTAGCAACTTCAACAGTGAGTGAACACTGGGGTGCTTGGCAATAATTGTTCAGGGTGAACAGAACAAAGAAGGCAGAAAAACAACATTGAGGAGGCAGTGTTGCTCAACAGGACGTGCCTCTTCAAAAAAAGTCCTTCTCTCTCTCTGTTTTCCCAGGGTTGGTTAAGTTGGCAGAAGTACCAAAATAACATAACCTGAGACAGACCCTATGCTGCTTCATTGATTTACACTATCAACAGCATAGAATTTAACTCTTCTGACCCCAGAAATAACTGCATTAACCAACAGAAAACGATTCTATTTTAGTATCGCTCAGGAAGTGATGCTACAGATAGACATTCAAATACGTTTCAGAAACAAATATAGCACTATTTCCTCTGAAATGAATTAAATGAAAATTAGTTTTGCCTTGTTTCTGTAAAGATGCCATGTTATTGGGTACTTTAAAGTAATAGTGGAAATAATCTTCCTCAGTTTAAGAAAAATAAATATGTTTCTGGGTTTCAAAACAGCGTTTGCATTAAGGGAAAAACTGAAAGATGACCACTTGTGTGTTCTTTCTTTTTCTAATTTTCTTCAAGATTTTTTAAGGAAGATTATTGTCTTCCTTAAAAATGGCCCAATACTGGCCCAATACCCACTGCAGAGCACTATTGTGTTCCATGATCTGCTAAGAAATGGGTTTAAAGAGAGAAATAATATGCATCTTCACCACTGACAGCTATAAAGAAGTCAAATTTATCCGTTAAGTCCCTCTCTATTATAATCCCTCCATATATTTGCATATTCTTAGATGACTGGTCTAATGGGAAGTACTCTAATTACATCAGTGTTCATTTTTAACCAGGTTTTTAGCTTAATCATTGCACATAGATGTATGTGATTGATCATAAATATAATTAAGTATTCAATGTGTAATTATTAATGAAAAGGAAAGTAGATCTTGACTTATATTGGCCCATTACTTATCTTTAGCTTTACATTATTGGTAGTTTTTTCAAGTTCAAATAGGTAATATATATAAAAATGGAGGTTCAGGTAAAGATTAAAAGAAATTTTACACCATATGAGTTGAGTCAAAAGGAGAAAACCACTTACATTTACCTATAAATCATCGATGACCTTTCAAAAAATGTGTTTTTACACATCTATACTGATACTTCTTTGGTTAAGCCACAATCAAGGAGGAATAAAGTGTCTGAATTAACCTTATCTGTAATTTGAAGAATTATAATAATTTCATGTAAATGCTAATGTCTATTTCTGCCATTTGGAGAAATTTGCCATTAATTCAATGTACTACATCAATTCATGCCTCTGTGATAATCCAGGAATTGTGTGTGTAAATCGTGTGTCTCTGTGTGTGCATATTTCTATGTGGATTCTCAAATGTGGATTAGAACTCTTCACTATAAATCTTATAGGAACACATAACTTATCATTTCTTGGATTGGCCTCAATTACCATAAATGTTCATATTTATTCATTTAGATAATCTTCTGATTTTCTTCTTTCACAGACAGTGTCTAATGCAATGTCTAACTTCAGTGAACGTCTTAAGCATGTTAGAATAAGGGAAGACTTACTCAAAAAAGAGAAGAAAACATAATTGTCAAGTGACTTAACTCCCTTGACAATATCCTATGCATTGTTTCTAAATGTCCTTAACTAAATAATAAGCAAGATTTCTTAGTGCATTGTAATTTCTCATAACATCTATTTTCTTGCCTTTCTAAGTTTAGCAATTTTTTCTTATTTAAATTGTTTTCCTCCATGGGCAGCTAACCTCTTCTCTAACCCTTTTTGCCCCCAATCTATGTATGGAAAGCATAGTGTGTGCTCATCTCTATTTCCTGATCATCTCTCATCCCATGTTTTTCATGCAGAGCTTGTTCTCTTGTTCATTTTTAAAGTTTAAATTCTCTTGCCTTATGTTTCTTGTCTCTGGTTCTAAGTTTTCACAGAGAAGAATGGAAGGAGAGAAAGAGAACTAATTTTTTTTTAACTTATTTAACTGTCGAGGTGCTATCCTTGCTTTTTTTTTTAATTGTTCATTATATAATTTGATTTATTTAACAAATATATGGAGTATACAGTCTAGTTCCCATTTCATGGACTGAGAAAATTGAGCTGCAAAAAGTTAATTCATCCAAGTTACGTGTCCTTTTGTGTGTATATTCATACATGTACAAGTATATGTAATAAGTGGATAAAATAGAATTGAAACACAGGTCAAAGTTCATTCATCTCACTTCATCACTCTCCTATCATTATCACTAGAAAGAATTTGGTCTGAATCCATTTGGCCTGGGTATTTCTGTTCCCAACAGAGCCTCCCTTGCTGGTGTTCCTGTTGAACATTCCCGGGACCTCCTTTTCCAGGCATTACTGCTGCCAGAAAATTGAGACTTGGAAACTCCATGTGTCAGAGATTGACACACTCTTGAAACCTTCCAGGTGTTAAAGATCAGGTATGTTTGAACTGCGACTAAGAAATGTTCCTCTTCATTTTATTACTTTACTTCTCCAAATGGATACCCAAACAGTGTCACTCAGGCCTTTATATTGCCATCGAGCATTTTTTTAGTGAAACTTTTCTTCGAGCATTTAAGGGTAAAACAAAAGCTCATAGATATTTGGGCTTGGCAACAATTCTGAGTGACCATGGCTTTAGTAAAAACTAAGATTCCATAGTGGTCATAGTGGCTCTCTTCTCTTACAGTATATTTTCTACCAGCCTAACAGATACCTCAGTCCCCATGCAAATGTGCTTCCGATAAGACATGTATCTCATATCTGTCACTTAGAATAAAAATTATTAATGATAACCTATTAAATAACATTCTATGATAGTTGCAGTTTTAAAACATAAAGTTGGGAAATATAATTCTTAGCCATGATGAATCTTCAGTAGATCTAGAACCTGTTTCAAGAGATCTGAAACTTTTTTTTTTTAAGAGTCATAGACCAAAAGAAACGCGGCAATAAATCAAGGCCCAGTCTGTGTGATAAATCCCTAGATAGGCTTCTTCCCTCTGAGGCAGAAACCTGCCAGGATCTTATTATTCCTTCAGGAAATAATAACCATAAAGCAATCAATCAATTGTAAAAGAGAGTTAGGAAGGTCACATGTATACCAGAAACCATAAGTATCAGGTAGTATATTTTGGTTTTGTTTAAATTAAGTTATTGATTCCAATCTCTGACAACTCTGTGACTGATTTATCTATGTCCTAATCAAAGAGCAATTAAATTGTCCTGTGCAGTAAGTTATCATTAGTTAATTATATATATGGTTGTCTGTATGGGCTCAACTTTAAGAACTGTCAGCATAATTGAGAAAACAATCTTTAATATCAAATAGGCAAAAATAGATGGAATTATTCCTAGGCTGAAATATCATAAGAGTAAAAGATAGCCAAATACACCTGTACTTAGAGAAAAGCATTGTAACTTTTTTTTTTTGGTGTTTCAAAAGCCATACTTCACATAATCTCACACTGCTTTTCCACCACACTTCTCCTACAAGTTCTCCACAAGAAAGACTAACCCTTTGTATTCTATTTACAGACCACAGGTCATAAGCACACAGCATTTCCTTTTTTCTGAAATCAATACTCTTCAGGATATATGGGGCACTCAGCATGAGAGATGGAAGGGATTGACAGCATTGTACCTCTGTGTGTGCTCGTAGAACCAAAAATGTATTGCTGTTTTGAGTTTGGGAGATATTTCTCATACATTTTAAAGTAACTTTTCAGGTAGTATCTTGTGAAATAAGTATCCCAGAAAATGTCTCAGTATATCTACCTTCAGGGACTATCAGAACTAGTTGTGACTACTTGGAGAAAAATGCTAGGATATTGGAATTAATAAATGAAGGAAGATGATAAGGACATTGCCAACCTCTTGGTATATGCCTCAGATGGTAGTGTGGCTGTGGAATTGAGGTAACTTTCAGAAGTAGGAAAGAATCAGGTGCTTTGGGTTCATCTTGGTAGAATTTAAGAAAAATAATATTGAGTGGGGCTCTGTGATGTGAAGGCATTATTCATAGACGCTCATTCTCAGGTATAAACATTAACATTTTCTTTAATAATTATATTCATTTATTTATTCATTCATCCATTTTTACTGTGAGCTCATTGATTAAGTTACAAAACAAATCATATAGTTACTCAAGTTAAAAACCTGGGTGTCATTGCTTATTTCTCCCTTCCTTTCTGTCCTCCCCTAAATTAAATTTCCCAATTTCCGTATCTACCATACATATAAAATTCTGTCTGTGTTTTCCCATTCCCATTCCCACTGGTATTATCCAAACCTCACCATATCTTACCTGTAGCACTACAGTATCCTCTTCACGAGTTTTCTTGCCTCCTTCTAAAATAACCACTCTGATTGTTCTGCAGGAAACAGAATCTAAAACATAAATTAGGCTATATCCCTTTCCCCTTTAAACAATTTGTCCATGTGCTGCTTTAGAACATATTCTTTGGCCTTTAAGATTTATGCATGATCTGTATCATGGCTATGTTTCCAATCTCAAATGGACATTTTCACTAGCTGAACTATTTCACTATTTCACTAGCTGAACCTTCAAGTCTGACTTCAAACATCACCACCATCTCAAGGAACTTTTAATCATCACCCCAGCCTGAAATAGCCTCCCACTCTGTTTCTTTCATCGTATCTCTTTGTTTATGTGTTTCCTTCTGATTTTTAATGGCCATCTTCCAGCAGCTTGTCACTTTATATGCTTGTTGTTTTTCTCCCTGAAAGCAGAAACTCTTTTCTTGTTCATATCATGTTCCAAAAGTGACCTAAACACAATTCTAGATATGACTGATAGATATTAAATATGTATTTGTTGTCTAAATGTTTTTGCTGAGTGTTTTAAATTCTTGAATTCTTTGAGGGACATTTAGAAGACCAAAATACTGTGGTTCATTTAGGAGACTAATCGAAGGGCATAAACCTGCTGAGAAGAGCAGTCTTTGCCTCTTCAATATGAGCAATACTTGGGTTAGTGTAAAAAGAGATGAAACCATGCCTAACCCCAGTAACTATATCTTGTTCATTTTTGATTGAAATTATGGGGGGTTAGCTTCTCTGTCCAGGATCAATAACTGTCATCTGTAGAACTGAAATATGCAAAGACAGTGGCAACTGCATCTTGAAATACTACCATGTGAATATAGAGTGCTACATATGATGGAATATGGAATGCTACCTATGATGGAAGAGGTGAAAGGTAACAAAGACAGTGGCAACTGCATCTTGAAATACTATCATGTGAGAAAAAAAAGAAAAAAATGAGAAATACTACCATGTGACCATGTGAATATAGAGTGCTACATACGGTGGAAGAGGTCAAAGGTAACCACCTTTCAGGAGAAATCATGAACAACCAGAATCCTACCAGTGAAAGATAGGCCCAAGAGTTTATAATAATGCACTAAATGCGGAATTACAGGAAAAGGCATCTCATCACCTTGTGATCTAAGGAAGTAAGAGTTATACTTGAGTATAATAATTTATTCAAAAAATATTTACTTAGAATCCATGTCTTATTTATTATTATACCCCTTGTATTAGCTCATGCTATGAGTCATGGTTCCTGCCCAGAAGGAATACAGTGAGTTGTTTACAGTCCGCATTTTCTTTTGCTCAATTTTTAGCTAATTATAGTGATGGCATAAAGTAAAGGATGTAATTTTACTTATGTTACAATCTGTACAGAAGAGACTATGTAACCTGTCAATAGACAGGCTTATTTCAGACAAAAGTAAATCTCTGATAAATTTTTACATATTTACATATTGCAAGATTAAAGTAAGATTTGTACACATCTAGTTGGAGCCTAAATTTTTATACAAGTCTTCCTGGTATTGTCTTAAATTATAAAACTCAGTAGGACAGGTGAACATATACATATGCATATGTCTTATAAATAAATAATTTTCAATTAGAATCAAAGGACAATCATGTACCAATTGCAAAGTAAAAGGGAGACATCTTATTTCAACCTAATAAAGGAAGATACTACTTTTAAAGTTTTAATGTACAACACATCACCTAGGGATCTTATTAGAATGCAGACTCAATAGGTATGAAGTGGGGCATAAGATTCTGAATTTCTTACAAGGTCAAATACGCTGCATTCTGCTGTCCAGGATCATGCCAGGGCATGATATTTGGGTTACTGACTCTGATTTTACAACTGGGAATTTACATGGTGATATTTTTCCTTTTTGCTGATATGGATTAAGAAATTGATAAATCATACTGAAAATGTGTTAAGAAAGATGAAAATACAAAATGAATGAATGGGTGGGTCCACTGTTAAGGAGAGAGCTCCTTTTTATTATGAGGCAAATGGCCATAAGTTTATAACCAGAAAATAAATTATTTTGAAAACTTCACCTTGTGAATTATTTGAGTGATTTCCCTGTAGGTCTTCGACTTCAATTTCCATTTTGATGCAGAAATGTGGGTCGGCACTCAAGACCCGGAAATCTCACTCACGTATCAAGCAACCTGAGCTATGGTAGTTCTCACTGAATGTTGGGAACGGTCATTTTTCTCACAAGTTCGTGCATGCTGACATGCAGCTTTCCCACTAAAGGGGTTTTGTTAAGAGATCCTTGTTGAATGCCAGATCTCCTGTGACAATTGTGACAATGTAGGACAGGATACGTATTACTGCAACAGAGGAAAATAGACTACTGGTGAGGTTGACGAGCATTTAACTCTAAGCGAACTCAGAGTATTTTGTTTTTATGAAGTTATATGGGGTCAGTTTCTCTGTCCGAGATCGGTAAGTGTCATCTGCTGAACTGAAATATAAACTGTATATTCCTTGGATTTGATAATCCATTTTATTTCAGAAGTCATAAGTATACTCTGCTCTGGCTGTTACTCAAGTAGTGCCTTCATGGTGGAAAATTAATGTGGTTTAAAACATAATTTCACAAGAGATTCCTGTTTTGTTTCTGCCTTACTCTGACATGACCAGATTCACCCTTAGGGAGAAAAACATGACAACACTAGAGATCCTGGGTGAAATCAGCCTTTTAGTAAGGAAAAAAAAAAAAGAAATATATATATATATATATATTTCTACAAGGACTATGAAGAAATCCTACCCTTCAATTTGTTATGCTGAAGAGTATTTTCAGATTTCCCTCTTACCTAGTAAAGGTTATTTCTCATAGCTCAAAAGTAGTGCATATGTTATCTTTCTTCCTTTTTCCTACAGACCAAAAGGCTTCTTTCTACTTAGAATAGTGACTTAAAAAGTGCTTATACCTTCCTTCCAATAAGTTAAAAATTTCTACATATCAATAATTTATCAAAGACCTAGAATGTAAAGTAATAAAAATGATAGAAGTAATAATGCACTAATATTAATAGAAGAGTTTATCTTTGGCATTAGGGGCCAAAGGTAATTAATTGTGCAAGATTGCAGAAATGAATCATTGACAATATTAAGGTAAAAACGAATTCCTTGCTCATAAGAGATTTCAAAAATATTTATTGCCTAGATTAGTTTTGAACTTACTTGAGCCCAAATTCTTGTCCTAATGGACTTTTTGTTGCTGTTAATTCATCTGACTCTTTCTTAGGAAGGATTTTATTTCCTGGATGTCATCGAAACCTCAATGTAGAAGTTTCTAAGCCTCAGGCTATGTATCATATAGACTTTTCTTTTAAAAAGCCTTTCTTCTATGTATACTTTCATCTTAATCCATGGATTTATATAGATTTAATGGAATTGGACATTTTCCTACAATTTCTCCCATCTAGTTGTTGCAACTTAGGATTGCTAGGTCATAATGGATTGAATGTGACATTTAAAAAAATTATATTTTTATACCAAAGGGCCTTGTTCTTTTGAGAGCATATAGTCAAAGGCTTGTTTTTATTGAAAACCATTAATGTAAATTTGTATGTGGTTTTATTGTTGATTAGGTAGATTTGACTGGTAGCATATCTAAAGAACAATCAATTGATTGATTAAATTCAATCCATTACTTGTTGTGAGATTTTTTTCCTACTTAGGATTACTTTGCATCTTTAAAATATCAAGATTAAAGCATTTACTTAAAAAGTTTGTCAATATTTCAAAATAATACAAAATTAATACTAGCAAGTACGAACAAATTGCTTTGTTTACTAAACCAGAGAATATACAGTTTGATCCCAATGTAATATGCTATAGGGGAATAGAAAAACAGATACATCAGTTCCAGTAAAAACTTTACCACTAATCATCTTAAAAGTTATTGGCCGGGCGCGGTGGCTCACAGCTGTAATCCCAGCACGTTGGGAGGCTGAGGCGGGTGGATCACGAGGTCAAGAGATCGAGACCATCCTGGTCAACAAGGTGAAACCCCGTCTCTACTAAAAATACAAAAAATGAGCTGGGCATGCTGGCGCGTGCCTGTAATCCCAGCTACTCAGGAGGCTGAGGCAGGAGAATCGCCTGAACCCAGGAGGCGGAGGTTGCGGTGAGCCGAGATTGTGCCATTGCACTCCAGCCTGGGTAACAAGAGCGAAACTCCCTCTCGGGGGGGGGGGAGTTATTAAATTGGTTTTTGCTTTAACTTTTTATTTTAAATTAAGTTTATGCTTACTAAAATGTTGCAAAAATAGTACAGAGAGTTCCTGTATACCCATCAGTCAACTTTTCCTAATGTAACCATCATATATAACCATAACACAATTATGAAAGCCAGAAAATTAATATTGGCACAATATTATCAACTACACTGCAGAGTTTATTCAAATTTTATGGGTTGTTTTCACTATTTTTAATTAGTATGTTTTTCCATGTGTTTTTCTTTTCTGCTCAAGAATCATATCTTGGATGCTATATAACATCTAGTGTCACTCTTTTTGTCACTCCTCCCATGTGTGATTTTGTTCTCTCCTTTTGTTTCATGACTTTGACATTTTTGAAGAGTACTCATCAGTTATTTTCTACAGTGTCTCTCTAGTTGGGTTTTTCGAATGTTTTCTCATAATTAAAATCAGGCTATGAATATTTTTGGCCAAAAAAGTCTTATAGAAATGGTATAAGCTCTTTTGATGTCTATAGATTACAGTCTCTGGAGTCACATTAGTCACTCAAGTATCAGCTCTGCACTAATTTTCTGTGCAAATCTGGAAAATTTATCCTCTCTAAGTAAAATCGCTCATTTAAAAAATGGCCATCATAACTATATTGATTTCAACATGTTTTTGTAATGATTAAATGGGATAATGTACATAAAGTTCTTAGCCTGTCATATCACACAGTAAGTGTTAAGACAAAAAGTTAGGTATCAATAATAATCCATAGTAATAACTGCAGCAGGCAGAATCTACTGATATAGGCTAATATTCCTGGCATAAACTAAGAAGAAACAAAATATTTGTGTAGTCTCAAAGAATCCTCCCCAGAAAATTGTGCTTGTTACAAATAGAAAGATAACAGTACAGTGAAATAACCTGACAGATACCAAATTAATCTGGCAATCAATTTGTCTGTGGAACACCTTGAGTAACATTTATTTCACTGTGAAAACAAAGTAAATTGAAATAAAGATTTCTTATATACTTTCTATTATTGTTTTCTACTTTGCTTTTATTCGTCTGTTGTTAAAATAGGTCTCTCTAACAGAAAATGACGTTAAAAGAAAGACACATTTTAACACTTCCTTGGAGTGGAAACAATACCTTATTATTTCACTGCTGCGCTCAACACCACAGGCAGTGTTTTCTGGCAAGAAATATAAATTGATTTTTTTTAAATCAACTTTTAAGAAACAAATCCAGAAATTTCAGGAGTCATGCCATAAAATAAAGTCAGCTAATTTCATCTAAACCATAGTTTGATTATGTATCTCTCCTCTTTCAACAGACTCCTATAATTGATAGGTTTCTTCTGAAAATTTGCTGTGTACAACTATTTTCATTTTTATATGGATTTCTTGGCTATTGTCAATTTGGTTTTAAATCACTTAATTCAGCATATTTGAAATGATTATCTACTATTTATCTCATCAAATAACTGAAAATCAAAACAATTGAACTCCTGGACATAGGGAGTAGAATAGTTACGAGAGTCTGGGAAGGGTAGTAAGCAGACGAGGAAGAGGTAAGGATGGTTAACAGATACAAAAAAAAAAAAATAGAATAAATAGGACCTTCTATTTGATAGCACAGTGGGGTGACTGTAATCAATACACAATTTAACTCTACATTTTAAAATAACTAAGACTGTAATTGGATTGTTTGTAACTCAAAAGATAAATGCTTGAGGGGACAAATATTCCATGATGTGCTTATTTCACATTCCACTTGTATTAAAATATCTCATGTAACCCATAAATGTATACACCTACTAAGTGCCCACAAAAACTAAAAATAAATAGAAATTAAAAATTTTTTAAAGATATATATCCATATTCTAGTGTTTCATTAGTCAAGAGTTATCAATATCTAACAAGGATTGAACATGCAGTAGTTTTTACAAGTTATTAGTAAAGCCTATAATTACTTTTGGAATATATGAAAGTCCTAGTAGAAATCCAAGAATCCTCAAACATCTGTGTTTTAATTTAAGAGGATAAATATTGTGTTTTGAGTGAAGGAGAGTTCCAAACACCTGCAAAAGATTCCGGGAAACTGTGAGCTATTTCTGAGCTATGTGTTCATGCCATCCTCATTGCATTCTTTCCTTTCTCTCTTCTTTCCAGTAGTATTTAAAGCAATATTTCAAAACAATTATAGTGCAAAAAGTTTTAAAAAGGTTCTCATAGTGGTTTCTGCTTACCTATACAATTGAACTTTTTGCACTATAATTGTTTTGAAACCTTGAACTGACCATCACTGCTGGAATATTAAGGGGACAGGAGCTATAACAGGGATTAGGAATCTCTTTTATGGAATACTTCATTGAAACTCATAGAATAAGGCTAACTCTTTTGGGCGTGGCAAACTTTCAGCATCTGTATTCAGGACTGATTACAGCAAAAAGTCTTACAGCCAATCTTTACCTGTGCTGCATATGTGTTATTGAGAAGTCCCAAAGTAATCTGATTACACAACCAGATTAAAAACTACATTTATCCTGGCTTTATACAAGTTAATTGCGGCCAGATGCGATGGCTCACGCCTGTAATTCCAACACTTTGGGAGGCTGAGGGGGGTAGATCACTGGAGACCAGAAGTTCAAGACCAGCCTCGCCAACATGGTGAAACCCTGTCTCTACTAAAAATACAAAAAATTAGCTGGGTGTGGTGGTGTGTGCCTCTAATCCCAGCTTCTCGGGAGGCTGATGCAGGAGAATTGCTTGAACCTGGGAGGGAGAGGTTGCAGTGAGCCCAGATCGTGTCACTACACTCCAGCCTAGGTGACAGAACAAGACAGTCAAAAAAAAAAAAGTGAATTGCCTGCTTATTAATAGTATTGACAGTTTTCTATTTTAATGCTATGTGACATGATGAAACTGAGACACGTATATTTCACATAATTCTTACAATAAGTATTGAATTGAAGATCATTATTATTGTCATATTTTTAATAAAGTATTTTATCTAGAGAGGCAGAGTAAATTTCCCAGAGCTGCGCAACTCACATGGGAAATTTATTTTGCCTCTGGGAAAGTGTAACTGGGAAATTGTAACTGGGAGTGTCAGAGCTGATAGTTGAGTGCAGACAGACTCCAAAGACCATCCGTTTACCAGTCATAAACTGGTATAGACACTTTTTATTCACCAGGAAGGCAAGTGTACTTACGATAAGTGCAATCGTTAGTACCCAGTCTCATGAGTTTCTGAGTAAACCAGATCATAATGTTTTATTTTGAGAGGTGGTAGAGAAAAAAACACACACACACAATCAAGCATTTTCATAGGGGTCTCCAGGAAAAAGTGGTAAGAAGCAATGAAATAAATGAGGACAATAATTTGTAAGAAATAAAGAGGAGAAATAAATATGTATTAGGGAATTCAAGAGCCAAAACCTCTCTTTAGTGTTTTTGACCAACTTTCCATTATTTAAATTTTCAAAAACAGGCTGGTCAGGATTGGTATCTGCAATCTTAGGAAGAGATCAGAAAAAATCACTAGCTTTCATGATAATAAATGGAGAAACATTGAGTTTTGGCATTTGTATATGATTTGCATCTAAAAACATGAATTTACACTGTGTTCTTAGTCATATACTTTAGTACTATCTTAAAATCTTCTCTTGCCCAGAACCCAAGGGTATAAATTAACACATGCTCAGTGTAATTTGCTGTCATTGCTGGGCTCAAAGTTGAGTGCAGGGGCTTCTTATTCCGTCTCATTTGGAGATGCGTTTCCATTATTTGCATACCTCACCTGTGTTAGTGGAAAAGGCACAGCTTTAACTTCTCCAAAGTAGACGAACAGCTGCTTTGAAAAAATAATTTAGGATTCATGGCACATTTAAACCCCAGGCTTTTTACTTGGTCCTGAAAGTTGAAAGGGCTTTACATTTACAAAAACTATTTTTCTAGGAATCCATTGAAATTATCCAATATTCTGGGCCCATTAAAACTTTCTTTTAAAAAACTTGGCTGTGAGTTATGGCTCATACCTTTAATCCCAGCACTTTGGGAGGCCAAGGGGGCAGATCACTTGAGGCCACGAGTTCGGGACTAGTTTGGGCAACATGGCAAATCCCCTTCTTCACTAGAAATACAAAAATTAGCCAGGCATGGTGGCATAGGACTGTAATCTTAGATACTTGGGAGGCTCAGACATGAAAATCGCTTGAACCCAGGAGGCAGAGTTTGCGGTGAGCTGAGATCACACCACTGCACTCCAGACTAGGCAACAAGAATGAGACTCTCTCTTAAAAATAATAATAACAAAACTTCTCTTTAAAAAAGTTAAGAGAGCCAGGGGCAGTGACTCACACCTGTAATCTCAGCACTTAAAAAAAAATACAAAAATTATCTGGTCCTGGTGGTGTTCACCTGTAGTCGCAGCTACTGAGGAGGCTGAGGTGGGAGGGACTGCTTGAGCCCAGGAGGATAAGGATGCAGTGAGCCATGATCATGCCACTGCACGTCAATCTGAGTGACAGAGTGAGATCCTATCTAAAAATAAAAAAAAACTTAAGGAGAAATAAATTGACTTAAAACTACAATAAGAATAGTTATCATAGTTAAAAATGATCACTATACTTCTTTGTAGCTCATGTCAACTCTAAAATCTAAATCAATAGAACATTGCTCCAATGTTCTGCTGTATGGCTACATTAAGCCTATAGGTTTCCTTCACATTTGTATCTAAGTCATTGCACATTTATTTATTACCTACTCCATGATTTTGATATGCAGTAATAAATAAGTGACATACAGTATCTGCCAACACAAACTTTACAATCTGGTAATGGTGATAAATAAGAAGATAGGTTCACAAATTACAAAGCAAATAGGCAAGTGGCTTAAGATAAATACACAGAAAGAACAATCTAGATATAAAGAAAGAGAAAGAGAGAGACTGGCAGAGACAGAGAGAGAGAAAAAATAAAATTGGAGGAGCAATAAGTAGCTTCCTGAATGAAGAGGTGTGCACGATAGATTTTCAGGGGTTTGGGCAAGGAAGAAAGAATGAAAAGCAAGCATTCTAGAGAGCAGGAAGGGAAGGAAAAAAGTGAGGGTGTTCAGAACGTCCAGGTCCTTTGCAGTGTGGGGTACATAGAAGCCGTATGTGATGAAGTTACATTGATTCTATAGGACTTGATAGCTGGCAGTGTAGAAGAGAAATTAAAGATAATTTATGGTTTCAAATGAAAATATTGTTCACATTATTTAATGAAAGAAGAGAGAAGAATGCACTGATTTTAGGAGCAGAAAAATAATATATGCTTTTCTTAAAATGCTGAGGTAAAAGTACCCACTCGAACATTCAGGCGTTTGAGTTATGATTTAGACCTTAAAAAAGAGCAGAGAAGAGTACAAAAATTAGAGTTAAAAGGTTTGATTTTAAATCCTGGATCTTCTCCTAAGATGTATGACCTTAGGTTTGCCACAAACTCTGAATAGCATTTTATTCACTGTTTTTTGTTTTGTTTTTTAATTTTTTATTTCCATAGGTTATTGGGGAACAGGTGCTGTTTGGTTACGAGTAAGTTCTTCAGTGGTGATCTGTGAGATTCTGGTGCACCCACCACCTGAGCATATACACGGACCCTATTTGTCCCCAAAATTTCTCTTTCCCCCCTAGTCCCCAAAATCTATTGTGTCATTCTTATGCATTTGCATCCTCTTAGCCTAGCTCCCACTTATGAATGAGAACATACAATCTTTGGGTTTCCATTCCTGAGTTACTTCACTTAGGATAATAGTCTCCAATCTCATCCAGGTAGCTGAGAATGTCATTAATTTAATCTTTTTTATGGCCAAGTAGTATTCCATCATATATATACATATAAATAAACATGTGGGGTGTAAATAAATAAATAAATACATACACACATACATACATACATATACACACATCATATATATGTATATATACGTATATACACACATCATATATATGTATACATACATATATATACATATATACACACACACACATATATATATACACACACACCATGGTTTATTTATATATATATGTATATAAATACCACAGTTTATTTATCCACTTGTTGGTTCATGGGCGTTTGGATTGGTTCCCCATTTTTGCAATTACAAATTGTGCTGCTATAAACATGCACATTGCAAGTGTCTTTTTTGTATAATGACTTATTTCCCTCACGGTAAACAGTATTTGTCTCTCTGTGTCTCTCTCTGGCTTACTTCACTTAAAATTATGTCCTCTAAGTTCATCAACATTTTTGCAAATGTTAGAGTGCTGTATTTAAAAGCTGAGTAGTATTCTACTGTGTCTATACAACATTTTAAAAATCAATTCATCCATTGATGGACATTTCAGTTTTTTCCTATCTTTGTCCCAGTGAATAACGCTGCAGTCAACATGGGAGTGTAGATATCTCCTTGGCATACTTATTTCAACTCTTTTGGGTATATACCCAATCGTCGGATTGCTGGATCATCTGTTAATTCCACGTTTAGCTTTTCAAAGAACTCCCATACTGTTTTCCTATATGGCTACTAGTTGACAATACCAAGTGGAATTTCGTCAAACTAAAATGCTTCTGTACAGCAAAGGTAACAATTAATAGAGTGAAAAGACAGTCTACAGATTGGGAGAAAATATTTACAAATAATTCTTTGGATCAGGGACTAATATTGAAAATATGCAAAAAACTCAAACTACTTAGTCACAAGAAAATGACCCTATAAAATGTACACAAAGGGCTTGAACAGCCATTCTCAAAAGACACACAAATGACCAATAGATATATATAAAGAGGTTCAACATTTCTAATCATCAGAGAATGCAAATTAAAACCACAATAACATATTAGCTCACACCTGTTAGATTGGCTATTATCAAAAAGAAGAAAGAACAAGTTCTACTTTTCATCCTTAAAGGAATCTCCACACTGTTTTCCACAGTGTTGTGCTAGTTTATCTTCTCACCAGCAGTGTAGAAGTGTTCCCTGTCCACTGCATCCATGCCAACATCTACTATTTTTTTGATTACTGACATTCTTGCAAGGGTAAGGTGGTATCGCACTGTGGTTTTGATTTGCATTTCCCTGATCACTAGTGATGTTGAGTATTTTTTCATATGTGTCTTGGCCATTTGTGTATCTTCTTTTGAAAATTGTCTACTCATGTCCTTAGCCCACTTTTTGATGGGATTTTTTTTTCTGATTTGTTTAAGTTTGTTGTAGATTCTGGATATGTTCAGAATAGATATCTTTTCTGTCAGGGTTGTTCCTGCGGTTAAAAAAAACACTGGTGAAAGATTTCACAATTCATAAAAGTCAACAAATCCAAGATGTTCTTGTTGATAATATCTTCATAAAAGTAACAACTGAAGTTATTACTACAGGAGAAAAACAAGGAGAGACCTGAAGCAGGGTTAAGAGAACTACTATGTTTGATAAATAAAATGGAAAAAGAGAACTGTGACCATTATATGAATTTTTTGTTGTTGGTACATGTTTTAACAGTTTTATGACACATATGGGTACATATAAAATATACTGCTTGACTTTTCTTATTTATGAATCTTTTTAAGGGTAACATATTTTATGTGGTCTTCTAAGACTTACATTATTCACCACATATTATGTTTATAAGATTCATCTATAATGTAATATTTAATTATAGATTATTTTTATTAGTGTATGATATTCCATTCTATGAAAATTCCACAATATATTTATTTTTCTACTGTTTAATAGACGTTTTTGTTGTTTCCAGTTTCTTGCTATTATGAACAGTAACGGTGCCCAGTGGACTTTTTTTGTTTTGCCTTCCAGTATACATGTACAAGAATTTCTCTTGGACTTATATCTAAGAATATTATGTATCTGGGAATGTTCTACTTTAGAAAACAATGCCAAATTATTTCCAGAGGTGATTGCATCATCTTCCACTTTTATAAGCAACGAGTAAAAGATTCATTTCCTATCCAAAACTTATTTTTATCAGAATACTTCTTAAATGTATCGGTGAGTAGTGGAGATGGTATTTCATTGTGTTCTTTAATGGTATTTTCACAATTACTAAATGAAGTTGACTTATTTTTCATAAGCTTATTAGTTATATATACATATATCTTTGTTATATGTCTTCATATTTTTGTACAGTTTTATTGTTAATTTTCAATGTAATTTTAATGTATAGGCTCTTTGTATGTATACTTGATTCCGGTGTTTTGCTGGCTGGAAGAATTGCAAATAATTTCTCACATACTCTTCACTCTCTTTAAAGTGCTTATGGGAAAAATGTTCTTAATTTTTACATCATCTGATTTTTAAATTTTTTTTTAAGTTGTGCTTTTAACATCTTTTACAAAATATTCTTCTCTGACTCAAGGTCTGAAAGACATGTATTTATATTTTCTTCTAAAAGTAGCTTTTGCTTTTGAAAGTTCTTATGTTTACTTTTCAAAGTTCTTAAGTTTTCTTTTTAAAGTTCTTAATCCATAGAAATCTTATTTTTACATATCATGTGAGGTACAATCTCATTCTTATTTTTTAAATAATGACCTTAAATATTTTTTTCCTTTTTTCAGTGATTGGTCAAGTTGCCTTCGTTACATGTCAACATTCTGTCTAAGCATGAGTATTTTCTTGCCTTTGCATTCTGTTCCTATAGTTGATTTTGTCCTCTCCCTACAAAAATATTCTATTGTCTCAAAATGTGCTATGTAGGGAACTTTTTCTCACCTTATTTTAATTAGCACATAGGAACCTATTTTGCCCCAGGTATTATTCTAAGCTCTTTTCAAATACTGACTCATTGAATGCTGTAAACAATTTTACAGTAGGTACTTTTATCTTTCTAATTTTACAGAAGAAGAAACTGTCACAGAGAGGTTAAGTGACATTTCCAGAGTAATACAGTAAGTCATGTAGCTAGGACTGTAAACCGTTCAGTCTGGCTCATTGAGTCCAACATTGTCATTACTATGCTCTAATGTGTCTTTGTCTCCAAAAGTATTTTGTCTTTTGCTTTCATATAAATTTATAATTTGTATGAATTATAAATGTTTACATTCATAATTTATAGTCAACCTATCAAGTTCTAAGACAATCTTTTTGTGATTCTTACTGAAGTTCCATTATATATAGACAACGATTCAGGAATAATAAATACTTCAGTATTTCTGCTGCAAAAACATTTCTAGGAATATTACTGGGATAAATGGGATAAAAAAAGCATGTATTGCTTCTTATTGCTAGAGATCCAGTTTTGCTGCCAAGTGAGTTTTTGTGCCAAACTAATGAGAAACCTTTCTATTTAGATTATTTAGATTTTTTGGAATTGTAGAATGTGTTATTGCAATTTAATAAATGACGAAACAAAGCCTCGGGGTTAAATAAACAAACTTAATCTGCATTCTGAATTGATGATAGACTGCCTGTGATTCGCTTTAGGTTTTCTTAAGAAATGTTTTCATATGGATTTTTAAGCCTCAGAATAAGAATGTAGCATTTTTCTTTGGATCTTCATCTACGACGATGCCACGTTCCGCCTAATTTACTTTGCTTGCTAACCTTTCTCTAGTCAATAATCTGTTCTTTTTTATTCATTCACATCCAAGCCTAATCTGCCCGTTAGTCGCTTTCAAAACAACACAGTTAATTATAAATTAATGAAAATGTGTGTGAAGCCTGCATCCATTCATCAGTTTTATCTAACCTGTAATTCAAATTCTGGATTTTGTAATTTAAAGACTTGTTTCAGGTATAGTTTGCCCTTAATCTGTTAATATTTTTAAGTAAGTGATTTTTTTATTTTGAAATTCCCTTTTATTCTATTCTCTCATTTCCTCACTTTTAATTAATTGTGCTGTGTCAAGTAATTAAAATATCATTTCCTTTTAAAGTAATCGCTTATTTTTCCATTAAGGTGAGCTGATTCTGTATCGTCTTACATGAGAAAATGAGTGTCATCCTTATTTATTACCCTTGCACCCATTTGTATTTACAGTTTCACTTAGACCTCAGTGAGAACTTCAGTGCCTATATTTCAAATACCTATATTTACGATAATGTTCATTTGTCTAGTGACTAGTACATAGTAGGTACTCAATACATGCTTGATAAGTGCATTTATAAATGAAAAAGATAGAATGGCCTCTTAAAATTTTGATGTCAACTTCCAAATTGAAGTTGAATTTTATAATAGCACAGGATTACCTATTAAAGATCTCAGGGAAAAGTAACAAACTAAAATTCTTGTTCTGCTACAGGCTGAAGTATGAGTACTGAATTCCTCATTTAGCTCTAAGTGAAGCTCTAAGTACAAAAGGCTACAAAGGCAAAAATAATTATGAATTCTCCATAATATAGTTGATTTAAATTGAGTATCTAAAAGTGTTTAATTTTGAAACTTCTTAGCATTCATTCATATGACATTCTATAACTTTTAAAAACATTTATTTATTTTAGGTGCCTACTATATCTGGCATTTCTCCCCATGTTATCCCTCCCCACCCTCCCCTCCCTCCCACCCCCTGCCATCTCTTCTCCCCTACCCCCCTCAACTGCCCCCAGGGTGTCATGCTCCTCTTCCTGAGTCCACGTGTTCTCATTATTCAACACCCACCTATGAGTGAGAACATACAGAGTTTGGCTTTCTGTTCTTAAGTCAGTTTGCTGAGAATGCATTCTATAACTTTTATTGATAATGCTTGAATTTAATTATCACTCTGTTATATGTTCTTGTTTATATTTTCTTGTATGTTAACAATAAGCATACGTCCCTCAGACCCGTACTCATTGAAGGTTTATAAGCGATTCAGCTCATCTTAGACAAGCAGTTTCCAAGCCACACTCTATTTGGAAAAATGTATGGATTCCAGGGCAGTCTCTGACTTACAGTAACATAATTTCTGTAAAGGGCCTGAGATTCTATACTTACTATAAATCTGACTATCATAACAAGAGAAAATTGGAGGAGAAATGTTTTTTGAAGATTCATATTCACAGTAACAATGGGTACTTTTGCAGACAGAGCAGAATCTTCTAGATACACATGACACTCACTCTCTATCTGTTGTGTCTTGACATTGTTTAACTATTAGTGTCAAAATGAACAGAATCAACCTTTCTCATCTCCCTCCCTCATTTGTTATGAAATCACAAGCCTGTAGTATGCCCACAGAAAAAAGTTCCAATCCCAGGATGACATCATTACCTGCACGTGGCTCCTAGTGATCCAGCTGTGGAAAAGGATGCTATAGGAGTCAGTCACAGGGCCTCTCTCTTCTCTCAAACTGAGAATACTGTCTGGCATAGTACTGGTGCAACTCATTGCAAAGGAGAGTAAATTGCATGTCTCTTTCACAATGCCTTTTCCCTTTGTCTGATTTTTTTATTAGAGCCCAGAACCGTTTTTCCACCTTGGGTACACATTTTAAAAATTGGTAGTAGAAGCCAAAGAGAAAATGATAAAAATAATATTTTCTTTATACCCTTTCTTTTTAAGATAGATCTTTTTTTGTAAAGCACCTATATCAATTTCTGAAAGAAATATTTTTTATCCGATCAAACAGTGTATACTACTTGATCATAATCTCAAATTTCTCAATGAGTTAAAACAGATATTCAGATTACAGAATTGAGATATTTAGAATTACTTGATCTGTAATAGTTAGATATGGGTTTATATCATTCATATGTTCAGTCTATTGAATTCTAAGTACATTCTTAACAACATATCACATTAAATTGTAGACATTTTCAAATTTTTTATCAACATTAATAATCATAGTAACATTAATAATCATGTACATGTCCATGGTGGAGTAGGTAAGGAAAATATCGTTATGTCTATTTTTTGATTGAGTACACTAAAGTTCAGGAAAGTCTAATGACTTAATTAAGTCATCCTGAAGGGAAGAGACTGATCATTTTTTTTTACACCAAAACACTTAGCATTTATTAGATGACTAATAAATACTAGTTTCATTTTTCTTTTCTTTTTTTTTTAAATTTTTTATTGCTTTTTAGGTTTTGGGGTACATGTGCAGAACATGCAAGACAGTTGCATAGGTACACACATGGCAGTGTGTTTTGCTTCCTTTCTCCCCTTCACCCACATTTGGCATTTCTCCCCAGGCTATCCCTCCCCACCTCCCCCTCCCACGAGACTGATCATCTTATTCCTGATTTTCACACTCCAAGTCTTTAACTTCCTCCTCTATTTTCTAATTTTTCATTGTGATGTTGATAATAAAGAATCACACATGAATTTGTCTTTACCTTTCTAAAATGAATAGTTCTGGTGTTTTATCAATTAAAGAAATACATTTCCTTAGCTATTGGCGGCGTGCATTTTTCTGTGAACTCAGGTGTTAACATTTAGATTACTGTTGGTCTCTTCCCTATCCTTTGCTCCACATTATGGCAAAGTCCCAAGGTTTGAGTCAGTAACTTAAGAATATGATGTCAGTGGCATGGAAAAAGGAATAAAAATAAGTTGGACTGAACAAAGTAAGTTTAGTCATTGCTTTAAAAATTAATCATTTTAAAAGCAAGAATTCTGGCCCCCTAATATAAAACTAAATAAGTTTAATTATAGACTTCTGCAAAGTTCACTTTTTGTGTTAAACCAATAGGAAACAGCTTTTTATAGATACAAAATGTATCCACTTTCTTTAGCATTCCAAACTGAACAATAATTTTCATGATGTTTTTGTTACTAAAAGAAGTTCCCTTTTTAGCTCCTGCTGTAATAAATAAGGTAAAGCTTCAACTAAATTGAAAAGTTATAGAAGAATCTAAACCTCCTGGGCTTAGGGCTCAAGGTACTTCACTTACGTGAATAGTAAGTAGCAAAGTAAGTAAGAAAGAATGGGTAACTGTAGGACCCAGAACAACGCCATTTCCATTTGTCTTGACCGAGTAATTGCTGTACAATAATTTGGAAGTCTTCTAAAGAGGTATCACTTCCAGTTCTCCTACAAATCACTATATGGCCTTTTCAAAGACATACTCTCTTCTGGAACTTAATATTTTTGTTCATCTATAAAGTGAACATTCCTCTAGATAAACTCAGAAGCTCTTTGTAGCGTTATCATTTTAAGATTTCAAATACTTAAGAGGCCTATGTTAATGGAAGCTGGATGGAAACATTCAATCTCAGATGTGAAGCCTTCTAAAAAATTATTTCTCCTACTGAGTCGGGTTGATGCTGCAGATAAGGGGATATTTGTCAGATTCTAGGCATAATTTCACCTTTATTAGCGTTTTCCATGCTTCAAATTATGTTACTCATCCGGCATGATTGCCTCATTTTAGGTTTTATTTTGTTCTTTTAGAAAGGTATATCACGGTGCTGTTTCAGAGGTTGGTTTTTAAATCAACATAGAAATTTTCTTAGTTCATATTTATTGAGCAAGAGCATATTTTTGAGAGTTCAATACCTAGTATAACATGATTAATCCATAAAAAATGTTCAGTAAGGTAGATAATATAAAACATGATTTTAGAGGTTGATGAGAGCTATGGGTATCTATTTATTACTATAATTTGTTGATTATTCATGTTAAGACATAGTGTGATACCTTAATAAATATCGTTGCATACTGTTTTCCCCATCCTGAAACTCAGAGATGCTTACAGCTCATTGTGAGATTTCAACTATTCACAGTCTAAGAATAAGAAGAGAGGGAATGGAGTGGAGACTACACATAAAGAGAAGAGCATATCTTTGAAATTTCTTTCAGTATTAAAGTCAGTTTATTTGTTTGTTTTGATCAACCTTCTTTTTGAAGTTATGTTCCCGTCATGTGTAATGGAAAGAATACAGCTCTAGAAATTGCACTTTGGTTCTAATGCAGGATCTCTACCAAATTGTATGTATTACACATGTCATTTAGACTCTCTGAAATTTAGTTTCCTCATTTGTAAATTGGGTGATTTTTATAATTAGCTCAAAGAAATTTCTTTCCCAAATTTTTGAACCTAGGTTCATATGAATCTAAACAAAAAAGCCTAATTTTATAGCTGATAATTACTATCCATCAGCCAATTCTGACTCGCTTCCTTAATAATTACAAAAATATATTTATGAATCATGGAGATTAAAATACTAATTTTTCAGAAGGATAAAAAAATAGACATGATATCACTAACAATAAGGCTTGCTTTTGGAAAACAGAATTGAATGTATATTATTGTATATTTATAATATGTGAAAGAAATTATTATTAGATGTTTTATATTCTTCATACCTAAGAGCTGAAGTCAAAAAGACAACAGAAACTAAATCATGCTGATTACCTGTGTGTGATATAGGGGAATCTAATGCCTCATCTCTCTTGTTTACATAAATGCTAAAGCATTTTTCAGAATGTGATATTTATAATCATAAGTACTATGTAAATACACTCATATTATTTTGATAAACAATGATGTGTGTGCATGTATGTACATATAGTATGTATAGTGTTTCTGTGTGTGTTTCTGTACACATGCACCTAACACTTGTGTATGTGTGTTAGGAGGGAGAAAGCAACGAGAAAAGAAATTAAAGAATGGAAGAGGGGCCGGGCGAGGTGGCTCACACCTGTAATCCCAGCACTTTGGGAGGCCGAGGCGGGTGGATCACGAGGTCAAGAGATCGAGACCATCCTGGTCAACATGGTGAAACTCCGTCTCTACTAAAATTACAAAAAATTAGCTGGGCATGGTGGCGCGTGCCTGTAATCCCAGCTACTCAGGAGGCTGAGACAGGAGAATTGCCTGAACCCAGGAGGCGGAGGTTGCGGTGAGCCGAGATCGCACCATTGCACTCCAGCCTGGGTAACAAGAGCGAAACTCCGTCTCAAAAAAAAAAAAAAAAAAGAATGGAAGAAGTCTAAATTAGTATAAAATTCTACTTCACTGTGTTAAAGGTGCTTATCTTTAAAAGATAAGTCGTGTATTGGATAAAAGACTACTTGGGAGGCAGAGAATTGCTTGAATCCAGGAGGCGGAGGTCACAGTGAGCCACATAGCACCATTGCACTCCAGCCTGGGCAACAAGAGCAAAAGTTTGTCTAAAAATAAAAGCTCATTATTTAGTAATCTGCACTTGAATTTATATCTTTTTAGCAGTGGAAAATAATACATCATGATCCACATGTGAAAGAAAATGCATAATGTGAAAATTTTGTATTGTGCTATAGAAAAAAGGGAAAAATAATTTATTGGCACAATGTAAAATGTAACTGAATAATTGACTTATAGTATAAAGCAACCTACATATCAGCGTAGGGCACCTATTCAGAGGAGAGTCACAAATCAGGCTTGGTCTGACAAGGAAAACAAACAAACATAAAATTTGTGTTCAAATACAAAAGCCTGGGCTTTGCTAGAATAAAGAAGTGAGAATAAAGAAGCTCTATAGTTATAGATGGAATTATAATAGATGTAAACTGTATCAGTGCAACAAATATTATTGTTACAAATACAGGAATTAAAACACTTAAATGTAGTATAAAGGCAGTATTTATAGTTCCCTTTCAAGGGAAGGCAGTCAGCCAAGTTAGAGAGTATATTCACCACTTGTGACATGGTCTGCTTAGAGAAAACAATGCTGTTTGGAGGCTGTGTATTCCTGAATGCAGTTTCTCCAAGCAGCATCAGCACCACCTTGGAACTTCTCAGAAATGCAAATTCCTGGGCCTCACCCCAGACCAACTGAATCAGAAAATCTGGAAGGAGGCCAACCATCCACGTGGTTCTTAGGCATCCAAAATTTTGAGAAGCATTAGCTTAGAAATATAGTAGAAAAATGTGCAGGAACTCTATTCTGTCATCCTAAAACCACTATAAATTGGATTTCATGCTTACATATCTTTTTTCTTCTGTCTCTATCACCCAGGCTGAAGGGCAGTGGCACAATCTCAGCTCACTGCAACCTGGTCTCCTACGTTGAAGCACTTCTTATACCTCAGCCTCCTAAGTAGCTGGGACTACAGGTGCCCACCACCATGCCTGGCTAATTTTTGTATTTTTTTTTGGTAGAGATGGGGTTTCACCATGTTGTCTAGGCTGGTTTCAAACTCCTGACCTCGGGTGATCTTCCTACCTCGGCCTCCCAAAGTGCTGGGATTATAGGCTTGAGCCATTGTGCCCAGCCCATGCTTATCCATGCTATAACATTTAACAGATTTTACTGAGGTTTCTAGGCACAGAAAATTCTTACATTACTATTATTTATGAATGTATAAAATAAGCCATCAGATGATCAAGAAGCTTTTCACTGATAGTAATTGTCAACAGCTTTCTGAAATGAAACATGCACAAATGATATCCTACGACATGTCAGGTATCTTGACCTGTTTATAGCCAAACATCCTGTTCCACAACTTGATTGTGTATATTCTAGTAAGCTGAATGGAAATTAAAAAGGCAAACAAAGTTGGGTCTCTCCATATTCATTTATTCTGCTACATAAAGTGAAATTTAAGCAACCTTAAGCTTCTTTCAAACTATTTTTTTGTGTGTCTAGCTATAATAACACTGAACAGAAACAATTAAACTAAAAATCTTGAGTATCTAGATCAAGATAGTATCAACTTCTGTGTGACAGTTGAATTATTCATAAAATTCTTATCAATGTATATTATCTTCACAATTCATGACTATGTGGTAAGTTAGGAAACATTATCGTCATGGTCAGATTTCAGAAACACATGGTACTTCTACTAGATAATGAGAAGATGAAAAATCCACAATGAACAATTTTTATGGTTCAAGGATAGTGTGACTTTCAACCTTAAAAAAAGAAAGTCAGTTGCTTATAAGAATCATTGTGGCAGATGAGACTATGGGGAGAATGTGATAAGTCCAATAAGTTTTATTGAAGCAAAAGTTTATTTTTTGAAGATTGACTTATTCTTTTCATTTTACTGCACTTTAACGTATCTTTGCATTGATATTTAGAGCTGGCTGAAAGCACTGAGTCATTTACTAGATCTATCTAAGGATAAGCTCTATTTGACATTTAGGGTCGCTCCTCGTATTTTTCTATGTATTTATGAATTTAACATCACGATTTCTGAAGGTCCACCATGGAAGTGTTCTCTCCTGCTACTTGTGTTCCTGAAGATCATCCACAGACTTCCTTTGTACTCAAGAAAACCCAGTCACATTGCCCCAACTAGAACTGGGCAGCGTTTGTATAGAGGTGATGGATTTGTAGAATTTATGAAAGTGTACTTCAGGGATTCAACGGTTCAGGGATTTAATTCTATAAAATGAAATTAATAAGAAAGAATGGTGTTGCAGCCTACATTTTACTTTTCAATATCTGTTCCAAAATTGGATAGTCTCTTAGAGAACTTCCACCTGTTCTCCCTGTACCTGATGGAGTAATTTGCCCTCTCAGCATAAACAGCTACAAACTGACTAAAATGTGTAAAACCACTGATTTGATGGCAATATGCAGTACATGGCTCTGATCCCTGAGAAAAGGGAAATTCATTAGGCGAGTCCAAAACTCACCCAGACTTTCCGTCTGAAGACATTTTATAGTCTGAAGACAATGATAAGGAAGTAGAGTATGGCAGCTTCCTGGTGACTACATTAATGTATTCAGGATGCTGTGGCACCCTGTAATTAACTCTTAAGTGATTCAGGAATAAATATTAAAATTAAAAAACCTCTTGAATAGCTAGAGATTGAATTTCAGGAAAGCAAAATTCGCTGAAATTTATTGAGCAGAGCATGATAGAGCAGAGAACATCATAGAGAAAAATTCCAGAATTCTGCATAGAAGTCTCCTTTATGCTGTTGTTTAATATCCAAAGAGTGTTCAGGAAGGACATACACAGACAAAAACAACAAGCATAACAGAAAAAATAATTAAATCTCATCAAAGCCAGAAACTCCTGTTCCTCCAAAACACCTTTAAGAAAATTATTCAGCACCACAGGAAAGATAAAAAGAAAAAAAATATATAGATATACTTTCTTACATATATGCAAAATATTACATATTTCATTATGTATTTGCTACATAATAAAATATGTATTATATTTTGTATATAATTATAAAAATAAAAATTTTATTTTTATTATATAGAAAATAAAATTGATATCTATTATTTTATATATAATAAATTAAAAATAAAACATATATTTTATTTTTTATACTAATAAAACAAAATATATAACAAATTTGTATATATTATATAAATTAAAAATCCTTAAATATATATATATATAAAGAAAATTAAAAGGAAATTCACAGAATGAGAGAAAATGTTTGTAACACATATGCTTGATGAGGTATTGCATCTCAATAATAATAAAGAATTCTTACAACTCAGTAAGAAAAAAACACAATGAAAAATAGACAAAATATTTGGACAGACATCTCACAAAAGAAAATATATAAATATCCAGTAAACATATAAACAAATGTTTACTTATCAGGGAATGAAAACTAAAATCATAGAGAGACACCACTGCACACTAACTAGAGTGTTTAAAATTAATAAAATCGACAATACCAAGCATTGATGATCATGTGGAGCATTTCAAACTTTCACTTGTTGCTGGTGGAAATATTAAATGGTTCAGCCACTTTGAAAAACAGTTGGATAGTTTATAATGAAGGTAATCACATATTAATCCAAAGGCTCAACTGCAATTCTCAGAAGTGTTTGCTCAAATAGAGTAATATTTCCAATGTAAATATTGGAATGGATATTCATAGTATATGGATATTCAGAGTAGCTTTATATGGATATTCATAGTAGCTTTATTCTCAACATGAATATAATCAAAATGTTCATCAATCAGTGAAGGGATGGATAATTTTGGTATATAAATAAAATACTACAATGTAATAAAACTATGCATACACTGAAATGCATACATAAATATCAAAACCACCAAAATGAGCAGAATAATGCAGAATAACTCTGCTACAGGTGCTACATGTGCAAAAATAGCACCTGTAGCAGAGTTCTGTTTATTTTAAATTTTTCAATAGGCAAAGCTGCACTTTAGTGAGTAAAAACAAGAGTGGCTGCCTGGGAACCACATGACCTGATCGAAAAGTTTACTTCACAGGAACATGAGGGACCGTTTTAAAGAAACAGAAATGTTTCATGTCTTGATTGCAGATGTGTATGTCTGTTCAAGACTCAAAACAATACACCTGTAATGGTTTTTGTTTTATTTCAAGTAAATTATGTTCAAAAAAGGGACAGTGGAGGGTAGGGAGTTGGGGAGGGATAACATGGAGAGAAATGCCAGATACAGGTGATGGGGATGGAGGCAGCAATCCACGTTGCCATCTATATACCTGCGGAACAATTCTGTTCTGCATATGTACCCCAGAACCTAAACATCCACTAAAATACTTTTTTAAAAGTTATTTTAAATCATAACATATAGATACGTAGCAATCGTTTTTAACATTAACTCATCAAAGAAAATAGGAATTCATGGGCCCACACAGACACTAATTAATTGACAGTACAGAAACTGTCACAGTAGAATGCCAGTGACAAAATATGAAAGCAATAACTCATTTAGAAAATTACCATTTGGAAAATGTTTTTTAAATAATTAATTCAGCGAAGAAACATCTATAGCTATTAAGACTAGTGGGTAAAACAGAAGAGGGAACAAATACTGGACTGAAAACCTCCACCGATTGTCCCATACCAACAAGGACATTAATTTTCTTTTTTTTTTAAGACAGAGTTTTGCTCTTGTTACCCAGGCTGGAGTGCAATGGCGCGATCTTGGCTCACCACAACCTCCACCTCCTGGGTTCAGGCAATTCTCCTGCCTCAGCCTCCTGAGTAGCTGGGATTACAGGCACGCACCACCATGCCCAGCTAAGTTTTTTAGTAGAGACGGGGTTTCACCATTTTGACCAAGATGGTCTCGATCTCTTGACCTCGTGATCCACCCTCCTCGGCCTCCAAAAGTGCTGGGATTACAGGCTTGAGCCACCGCGCCCGGCTCATGGACATTAAATTAACAACTATCTCCACAGGAAAAAAACACCTTCATAAAAAACAAAAATCAGGTGCGCAGCCCTGGTACCTGGTTTTCACTTAGTATTGTTGAAAGAGACACTGAGGAGATAGAAAAAACAGTCCTGAATTGCCCATGTCACCCCTCCCTCACCCTCAAAAGCAGACGCCTGGTGTGGAGAGCATCTCTGGGGCTCGGAGAGGGAGAGCACAGCAATCATGAGGCAATGAACTCAGTGCTGTCCTGTTAGAGCAGAAAGGAAAACCAGATCAAACTCAGCTGACCTTACCCACAAAGGGAGCCTTTACACTAGCCCTAGCCAGATGGAAATCACCAATCCCAATAGTCAGAACATGAGTCTCTACAAACATCCCCACAGAGGGCTACAATGTTATGTGTCTTCAGGTGAATGTGGAAGGCAGTCTGGATCATAAAAACAGCAACTCTTAGGGGAGTTTTGGTGCTGACCAAGGCCCAGAAATAGTGGGCAGGGGAAACATGCCGCCTACTGAGACACCAACTGGGGCAGCTAAGGGAGTGCTGGCAAAACCTCTCTTAACCCCAGGCTGCCCAGCTCATGGCTCCAAGAAAAACCTCTTCTTTCCACTTGAGGAGAGGAGACAGAAGAAGGGGGAGAACTTTGTCAGATACCAGACATGGTGATTGGTGATCTCACTGATAGAGAATGTGACTATCATCCTGGGAAGAAAGAGAAGATTTTTACGTGCCTGTGCTCAAAAGAGGGACGCAAGAAGAAAGAGATCTGCAGATGGCATGCGCCTAGTGTCATAGCAACTTCTGTATTCAGCACAGACAGCCCCTGGAGCACAGGTGCAGACATGGGAGCTGCCCCACCATCAAAGCTGGGTGACAAGAGACAATCAGCTACAATGATGCTTCCTTAGAACACTCAGTATTATAAGTGGAACTGGCTTATGCTCTCAAGCGAAAATTGGAATGACTTCAAGCACCGTTCTACGCTGAGTTGCTGATATTAAGTGTATGTTGAGGCAACTGAATTCTGAAGTTGGGGAAAAAAAAATCCCAGACCTAGGCAGAAGGAAATGACCAATCCCAGCAGTCAGAGTGCCTACAAACATTCCCACAGAGGGCTATAGTGTTCTGTCTCCAAGTAAACTTGAAAGGCATTCAGGGCCATAAAAACAGCCACTCTAAGGGGATACCAGCTCAGCTACACCAGGATAGGGCACCAGTCAGAGTTATGAGGCCCTCGTTCTAGGCTCCAACTCTCAGATATTTCTACACACACACAGAGTCAGAAGGAAACCTGCTCCCTTGAAGAAGAGGACTCAGTCCTGGCAGCATTCATCACCTGCTAGTTAAAGAGCTCTTGAGTCCTGAATAAATAGCAGTGATATCCAGGTACTACACTGAGGACTTTGGGTGAGCCTCTAAGATTTGCTGGCTTTATGTGAGACTCAACACATTATTAGCTATGGTGGCTATGTAGCAAAACTCCTCCTTGAGGAAAGCAAAGAAAAAAATAAAGAGGACTTTGTTTTGCACCTTAGGTACCAGCATGGCCATAGGAAAATAGAGCATCAAGTAAACTCCTAGGGTACCTATTTCCAGAACATAACTTTTGGTCAGCATTTCTGGACCTGTCCTGGGACAGAAGGAAGTCCACTGCCCTGAAGGGAGAGTCCCAGGCCAGGCAGCATTCACCACAAGCTGACTTAAGAGGCCTTGGGGCTTACGGGAACATTGGCAGTATTTCTTACTGCCTGGGGTGATGGGAGCCACAGGGTGAGGCTCCTCTGCCTTTGGAAAGGAGGAGGGGAAAGTATGAAGGACTGTGTCTTGTGGTTTGAGGGCCAGTTCAGCTACAATACAATAGAGCACCACGTATATATTTAAGGTTTTTGACTGTAGTCCCTAACTCCTATATGGCACTCCTGGACCCACCTGGGACCAGGGCAACCCTGCTACCCTCAAGGGAAGAACACAGGTCTGGCTGACTTTACCACACACTGACTGCAGAGCCCAGGGCCTTGAGTGAAGGCAGTACCCAGGGAGTGGTTACAGTGGGCTTTGGGAGAGACCCCATTCTCTGTGATGTGCTTATTTCACATTACATGCCTGCATCAAAACATCTCATTTGCTCCATAAATATATACACCTACTGCGTACACACGAAAACTTTAAAAAAGAAAAACAAATAAATGAATAAATAAAAATTGCAGTGACTATTTGATGACAGTGTGATATTTATGTAGTTTCACATACCTCCCTACAAAGTGCTTATTGAATTAAAAAAAAGAAGAGCGAGAGTGTTTACAGTGGAGAAAGGTGACAAACACAACTTTAATCCGATAATCAGGTAATGTATTATGTATATCCAATAAGATACAACAAAAACAAAGCATTACTTCAGGAATATTCCCGCCAGAACTGCATACTCCTGAATCCAGTCATGAGGAAACAGAAAACAAACCCAATTTCACGAATATTCTACAGAATTGCTGAACAAGTCTAAAAAATGACAAATAAAGGAACCTGTCGTTGTTGACTGAATGCTTTTTACTGTAAAGGACATTATTGGGACACTGACAAAAGTTGAATGGGTCTGCGTATTAGATCATTGCATATATGTGTTAATTTCATGATTTTGGTGGCTGCAGGATAATTATGTAAGATAACATTCTGTTTGTAGGAAATACAGTCTAGAATATTTCCAACTTCTGGGGGAACCTTGTTAGTAACTTACTCTCAGTGATTCAAGAATAAATAATAAAAGCAAACTTTCAGTTTTATTTTTTACTGTCTTCTCAAAGGTTTACTAGAGCTACAAAACAAAGAAACTAGTGTCTCTATGCTGAGAAAAATTATATTTTTCCTGGGTACAATGTAGAGATTTTCTTATAAAATTATATGGAAGGTAACTTTTATGTGGCAATGTAAAACTAGAAGTAATTTAACCACGATAATTAGAAAAATAATATATTTACTACACAAAAGTACTTATTGAAACACTACTGACCAGGATATTCAGAATCCTCAGAACTGTAAACATTCCGATAATTGTGAATTATCATTTTCTTAGGTTTTATTTGGCCAGTTTTTAAATTCAGTACATTTCACAAAGAAATTAAACATTTCCACCTCCTTTTCCTGACCCATTTAACACAGTTTAAATAATAGGATGTGCAAACCACTGAACTATTATTATCTTGTGAGATTACATGCTTATCTTGAATCACTCTTGGCTCTTTCTAATTTGTATTCTGATATTCCGCAATTCAGTCCCTACTATTGTGTTAATACCTACAATTTTTCAGAGCCTTGATCTAACTCAAGTACAGACATTACATTTTATGACATTTCCATATTTTCAGCGTAACAAGTTAAAACTATAGTCATTTAGAAGACACATGCAATTATGCACATTTCAAAAAAAAGTAATAAAATATAACTAGGACTGACCTTCATCACTACACAGAAGTGTATCTACGCTGGTTGTTAACATATTAAAATCTTCCCATTTCACTTGATATTTAGTCGATGAGGTAATGCTTGGAAAGTCAGAGACCATCCAGAATTCTGCTTCAGCACCATGGCCAGTGTCTCCAACGAGTTGTTCATGCAAAAATGGTGTTAAATATTATATATATATATTTTTTATTTATTTATATATATATATATATATATTATTGCACTTCAGCTTCTGGGGTACATGTGAAGACCATGCAGGATTGTTGCATAGGTACATACATGGCAATATGGTTTGCTGCCTCCATGCCCATCACCTACATCTGGCATTACTCCGCATGTTATCTCTCCCAACTCCCTATCCCCTACTGTCCCTCCCCTAGTGCCCCCCACAACAGACCTCAGTGTGTGATGCTCCCCTCCCTGTGTCCATGTGTTCTCATTCTTCAACACCCGACTATGAGTGAGAACATGCAGTGTTTGATTTTCTGTTTTTGTCTAAGTTTGGTGAAAATGATGGTTTCCAGGTTCATCCATGTCCCTACAAAGGACATGAACTCACTGTTTTTGATTGCTGCATAGTATTCCATGGTGTATATGTGTCACATTTTCCCTGTCCCATCTATGATTGATGGACATTTGGATTGGCTCCAAGTCTTTGCTATTGTAAACAGTGCTGCAATGAACATATGTGTGCATAAGTCTTTATAATAGAAAAATTTATACTCCTTTGGATACATACCCAGTAATAGGATTGCTGGGTCAAATGGAATTTCTACTTCTAGGTCCTTGAGGAATTGCCACACTGTCTTCCACAATGGTTGAACTAAATTACACTCCCATCAACAATGTAAAAGTGTTCCTTTTTCTTCACATCCTCTCCAGCATCTGATGTCTACAGATTTTTTAATGAGTGCCATTTTAACTGGCGTGAGGTGGTATCTCAATGTCAAATGCCCACATGAGAAGCAAGGAAAGATATAAAATCGACACCCTGTCATCAAAATTGAAAGACCTAGAGGAGCAAGATCAAAAAAACTCAAAAGCAAGCAGAAGGCAAGAAATAACTAAGATCAGAGCAGAACTGGCCACCATCATTTGACTTTCTGTCTCTATGAACTTTAATACTTTGGCTACCTCCCATAAGTGTAATTATACAATATTTGCCTTTCTGTGACTGATTTATCTCACTTATTATAATGCCTTCAAGGTTCCTCCATGTGTCAGATTGTCTTCCTTTTTAAAGCTAACAATGTGTCATCATATGTATATACAACATTTTGTCCAATCTATTGATGGACACTCGGATTGCTTCCACCTTTCAGCTATTGTGAATAATACTTTTATGAACTTGGTTGTACAAATCTCCCTTCTAGGTCTTCCTTTCAATTCTTTGGGTAGATACCAAGAAGTGAAACTGCCGCATCATATAATAATTCTATTGTTACTTTTTTAAGAAACCACTGCACTGTTTTTATGGTGGCTACACCATTTTACATTTTCACCAACGGTACACAAGGGACACAATTTTTCTACATCCTTGTTAACACTTGTTATTTTCTGGGTTTTGTTGTTGTTGCTTGTTTGTCTGTTTGAACGGTGAGCATTCTAATGGGTTTGAGAGGTGATATGTGACTTTTTTATATAAATCAAAGTTAAATAACCTCTGAAAAATGGCTCAAAGGTGGTATCTGGTATCCTTGGTCTTGTCTTTTCTCCGAATTTAAATATTTGAAGCTAGAATTTTGTTTTACCATATCTTATTTTAGAATATTATACATGGTTTGTAAAATGTAACCTTTATTTTAGCACAAATCAGTATTGACGAAAATAAGACTTTTACAATGCTATTAAAATGGCAGTGGTTATTAATGTTGTTAATGATGCACCTAACGCAAGAAGGGACTGGAAAATGAGAAACTTTTCTTCAGATCTCTTGCAAACTCGTATGTTGTCATTTATTGGTATTCCCTTAGTGCATTTTATGGCCCCAGCTCCATTATTAACCACCTGTGTGATTTGGGACAAGATTCTTATTCTCCCTGTGTTTCAGCTTTTAAAATCTATCCTGGGAATTTTCCACCTTCTATTTTGATTATGTGCAATTTAAATTATCCTGGGACGAAGAACATTTTACCTATAGGAGTTTTAAAACAAGGAAACACAAGTCCTAAGAGAACATCAAGCTACCTTGAGACCCTATGGTTCCCTGGGTCAGCAAACAAACCAATTAAAGAAAGTTACTAGGTACATCCTGAGAAATTCACTCCTTTGTGGTACCTTTCCATTCAGAACTACTTATTAAGTCAATAATACATCCTTGTGAAGTGATCATTAGGGAGAGAATGGATAGACTTAACGCACAAGATAAACATGAAGGACTCACCATGTGGAGGTTCACAATTTAATATGAGCCCTGAAAAAGAAATCAACACAAATATGTAAATAAAAGAGTATTTGCTATTTCCCATCTAATATTTAAACTAAAGTTGTATCTCTATTCTCATGACATTTAAAATCTAATTTTTATATGGAAAATTTTCAGACTCATATAAAGCACACCATTTAGCTAAATAATTCACTTTGGAGATGAGTGTCACAAAATTCTTTTTTCAAATAAAAGCCCTGGGTGGGTTGGTGACATTTAAGTATAAGTTTGAAAGAGAAACTAGATGAATAAATATTCAGAGAAGAGGGAGTGAAAATGCTTTAAATGAACACACAAATCATATCAATGTTTGATGAACATATTTTATCTGCCTAGAGGAAAGTTACTCTTGAAATGAGATGAAGACAGAAAAATGACAGCTGGGCAATATAAACGGGAGATGATTGAGAGCTGTTGTTATTTCTGCCGTCAAATAATTACTAAGCATGAGAGGCAGCAGATTGGATTCATTAAGGGTGTGATCCCCTGTGCCGGAATCCTGGCTCTGTCACTTGCCTACTGTATGATCTTAGACAAATTACTATACTTCTTTGTGCCTTCATTTTCTTACAGGTTAAATGGAGATAAAAATATATTCATTATAAAGTTACTTCAAAGAAACAAGCTAATTTTATAAAATGCTTATAATTTTAATACACACATGAATACATAGATCAATAAGCAATTTCCAAAATATCCCCAGAGTTCTCATGCTTACAGTAAAAAGTGAGACCTTTTCAATTTCTCTAGACTTTACAGGCCCCAGGTTGAAAACTATAGATGTATATAGCCTCAGTCCCCTTCAATCAATGTTTCTCTATCTTCTTATACCTATAAACATTTTCCATCTTTAGAAAATCATCCTTTTGATTAAAAAATAAAATTTCAATTATTTTAAATGATTATTTTTGTGCTACCAGTAAGTGCTAATTAGAGTTTTTCACCAAACTGTCTCTATTTGACTAGATGATACATGCCTGAATAATGTCAGATTCCACATCTCATCAGCTATATTCTACTTATTCTCTCTACTAATTTCAAAACAAAATTCTATTTCACATTTATTCACCTAAATGGTAGTAACTATTTGGCAGCCCCAGTATTTAGGCATTTCATTTAAATACAGTGATGGAAATATGAAGGAATTTCTCATGGAAGACTATAAATCCTCCTTTACATTCCAAAAAGAATAAAGAAATTAAAGATGGCTTTTATATAACCTCAAAAAAACTCCCCCTCTGGGCAGAGCTCCTCTGGGTTCTGGGCAGTCCTCTTCACTTTGAACCATTTGCGAGGTCAATACATCCTTCCTAAGTCAACATTGGCTGAAGAACATACACAGCTAGCACTGAGGGGAATTATAAGCAAATTACTTTAAGTATTTTTTAAACTTTCAACTGACTTTAATTAATACATTCTCATTTCATTTTTTTTTCATTTTATCCAGCTCTAAGAAGTATTTTGTGTTTTTATGTTTCCTTGCAGATTCTGATTTGATTTTCAATGGTTCCCAATTCATATGGAAATGGTAATAAAAGGCCAGGCATGCTGGCTCATGCCAGTAATCCTACCACTTTGGGAGACAGGTGGATCAGGAGGTCAGGAGATCAAGACCATCCTGGCCAACATAGTGAAATCCTGTCTCTACTGAAAGTACAAAAACTAGCCAGGCACGGTGCCCTGGCTAATAGCTATAGTCCCAGCTATTCAGGAGGCTGAGGCGGGAGAAATGCTGGAACTCCGGAGATGGAGGCTGCGGTGAGCCAAGATCGTGCCACTGCACTCCAACCTGGGCAACAGAGAGAGACTGTCTCAAAAAAAAAAAAAGGGGGGGGGAATGGTAATTAAAAATATTAACATTGGTTAATTTCTAAAAGTATGCCTGAACACTAAATTCTTTAAATGATTTGCATATCTCATTTTAACCAAGTATATTATGAAGTAATTTTTATCATCATCCTCATTTTCTATAAATGATGAAACTCAGGCACAGAGATGTTAACTTTACAAGCCACACAATAAACAAGTGATGGGGCCACCAGCATTCATACCTACTCAGCCTTACTCCAGAATCTAGGCTCTTAATGACAACAGCGTATTTTGTTTTTAGAATTATCTTATCTTCAAGTGGCATATATCATACTCAAAATGGCAAAAGGAAAAAAAAAATTCCCAAAATGTTGTGGTAAGTGTGGTGGTTTTAATCACATTAAGTACACTGGCTTAAACAATCCTTGGAACTTGACCAAGCCTTTTTCATATCCCACGATTGTTTTTCTTTGTTAAAGAGCTCACTATATTGCTCTGCATACTCACTGAAACAAGTCAACTGAATCATTAAAAATTGGTCTTTGGAAGCATTATCAGTTAGTAAAGATATATTTTAAAGTCTCACTTTTCATTTCAAACACTCACTGGAGCAACTTTTCCCAAGATGGCGGCCATATTTGGTGTAGAAACGCAGAATCTTATACTATGTGCCCACTTCCTCAAACAGCATGCTTTAAAACAAGCACGTAAAAATAGCCGTGCTGAAAAAACATTAACATTTTTTGCTATATCTTTTAACTTCAAATAAAGATCTATTGCTGATTGCCAGGAGTCTTTATAAATACAAGAATATATGGATTATCATCATTTCACTCAAATCTTTCTCCCTATGTATGATTCATTCTCAGCAAATCAATTGGTTATTCAAATTTAGGTAAAATAAATGATAGTAATTATCCTTTTTTATTTTACAATATCACATTTTGATTTTATGTGACGTTCAACATTATTACTTGTTAAAGAGATGCTTTCTCTTTTTATCATAATGTTAACTGTGTGTTTCTCTTTTCATCATAATGTTAACTGTGTGTTTTCACTTTTTATCAGCCTCAGTAGTTACGTAACGTGGGACACTGGTTTTCCTCAGAAGTACGTCTTAGAATGATTCTTTTGTATTTTTGGTCTTTTTTTTTTTTACTGTTTGCATCCAATAATTAATTTCCTTTTTTCTTGGCAAACCTGATTGTATTGGCAAGGAGGTTTATCTCTTACATTTGAAAAAGATATTCATTTCTTTACAAATGAAAAAGGCTACCAACTGACAGCATTTTATGTGAGACAATGTACCAATTAGTAAGAGCAGATGCATTGTTAGCCCAACATTTACGTTTTCAGTTATTCATGAGGTTTTCCTGTGTTCACTTCTTTTCACTTTGTGCTACCAGATATACTTGTGTCAGCACATAAAACTCTATATTCTGTAAGTATACTGGAATAATAAATACTATTGTCACTTATAGTATTATTCCAAGTTGTAATATGTAAGTAATCATTTTTCATCTGGAAGCCATTCAGTAAACAAATAAAATTAAGCTCATAAAAAGGGACAATCCCGGTGCAAATAGACAGCATACACATAAACAAGAAGTACAATAGGGTATTAACAAAATGGGTCACTAGTAATATATCATGTAAGGACCACTAGGGAAATTTACACACCTAGAAGTAGCCCAATGCATGGTTCCCTCATTTTTCTGTCATCCCCGGGGAGGAGTGTCCTCAGGTTAAGCTCAGCTGAACACATCACAGAGAGAATCTGAAGGAAAGAATTAATGTTGATGTGATACATT
Source organism: Callithrix jacchus (assembly GCF_049354715.1). NCBI lineage: Eukaryota > Metazoa > Chordata > Mammalia > Primates > Cebidae > Callithrix > Callithrix jacchus. Next base: position 101,264,280 of record NC_133516.1, on the reverse strand, counting down.
TCTTCTCCAGTGACCAAGGGTGTAGAAAGTTAGGATGGTGATGGATGCTTCTGGGGAAGGTAAAATGAGGCGGGTGACCCAGTATAATTTCCTTGTAAGTATAACTGGATCTCTAGGCAAATAGACTAATGGTGCATTCCAGGGGAAGACTCTTTTCCTGTGGAATACTTTGGGTCAGATGCTTCTGATTTAGGTTTGCCTAATGTAAAGACCCCTATCACCTACAGATTTATGATCGATATCTTCCTAGAGAACACAATGTACACTCTGTAGTATAGAGATATTTCTTTAATTAAATACTGATAGTTCTGTGAGGTAACCCTTAAATCTCATTAAGCATCTCCTCATCTATTATTCCAAGCCAAAAGCGTGGATACAATGCCGAAAGCAGGAAACTGGGGAGTTTGCAGTATTCCCTAAATTTTTTCTTATTTCTTCTATCCTACCCAATTGCTTATATTCTTGAAATTATTAGTAAAGCCTGACACTTAATAAGACCATAGATTTGTTTCTGATGGCACATCTCATCTTTGTTTTACCTTAAGGCCCTTTTAATTTAACAGAAACACACACACACACACCTTATAGGAATACATTGAGATGAAATAAAACTCTATTAAATTTAAATAAGGGCATTAAAAAAACCAAGGATTTAAGATGACAATTAATTTTGGTAAGCGTGGCAAGGAAATGAGTTGATAGGAGGTCAAAACCAAGTGGCTAGAAGTAAACTATTATTAATGCCATACTTTCTGTTGGAGGTAGTGATTTTATGAGTGCTTATTGCATTAATAAAATAGGTATTTTAAAATATAAATAAATAGTAGTAGTGGGACCATCCCAATGCTGTTATATAGTTGCATCTCCATAAATCAGTCAATAGCTAAATGAAAATGAGTTTCCAGAATCAAATATAAAAATCTGAAAGGATATAAAGTAATATCATATTTGAATATTACTTTTTAATTCCTAGTACAGTAGCTGCTATTTTGTTTGAGCTCCTTTTGTAATAAATGCATTTAATGAAAATGAACATTTTGACCCGGCGCGGTAACTCAAGCCTGTAATCCCAGCATTTTGGGAGGCTGAAGCGGGTGGATCACGAGGTCAAGAAATCGAGACCATCCTGGTCCACATGGTGAAACCCCGTCTCTACTAAAAATACAAAAAATTAGCTGGGCATGGTGGCGCGTGCCTGTAATCCCAGCTACTCAGGAGGCTGAGGCAGGAGAATTGCCTGAACCCAGGAGGCGGAGGTTGCGGTGAGCCGAGATCGCACCATTGCACTCCAGCCTGGGTGAAAAGAGCGAAACTCCATCTCAAAAAAAAAAGAAAATGAACATTTTAGAAGTAATTACTAACTTAAAAAATTCAGGGGTAGGAAATAATCTTCCTCTATCTTCACTTAAGTTTATTTAATAAGGTACAGTGGACTCTTGAACAACATGGGGCTTAAGGGTACTAAACCCTGTACACTCAAAAATCAGCATATAAATTTTGACTCCCCAAAACTGACTAATAGCCTACTATTGACTAGAAAAGCCTTACTGATAATCAATTAACACATATTTTGTATGTCACACGTATCATGTGCTGTATTCTTACAAAAAGGTAAGCTAGACAAAAGAAAATGTTATTAAGAAAATCATAAGAGAAAATATGCTTGCTATTCGTGAAATGAAAATGTATTATAATAAAAATTTTTATCCTTACTGTTTTCACACTGAGTAGGCTGAAGAAGAGGGTTTGATCTTGATGTCTCAGGGATGGCAGAGGCATAGGAAAATCTGCATAAAGTATGTCCATGCAGTTCAACTCCATGTTGCTCAAGGGTCAACTGTAATATCTACTAGAAGAAGAAGCCATTAGCTTATAGTTAAGTAAGGCAACCTGACTGAACACATTCTCTTTTTTTCCTATCTGAGGTCATTTTTGAATTGTAATAATAGTTTAATAGGATTTATAATGAGAGATGATAGTGTTGGCAGTCTAGAAAAAAGACCTCTATATTTGGCATCATAAACACTGTGTTAGGCAACATGAGTAGAGATTTGAATATAATATTCTCCAGTCTGGGAGAGAGATACATAAACAAATATCTGTTTAAACAGTAGTTTATATAATAAAAGTGCCATCATGGCAGTGTAGAAAATTTTCAAGATAAATTAACCAACTAATTCAAGTCTGTTATGTAGACACTGAACAATACCAGCCTCAAATAAATGGTTAATTTTATAATAAACACATAAAACTTGGTAATTAAATAGCTAAATTGGCAAAACATAAATCACACATGAAAATACTATTTAATCAGTGTGTGAAAATATCAGCAAGAATAACTTTCCACAATTTATCACTAAAAGAAATATATAATTACAATACACGTTTGCAAGAATGTGAAAAACTTGTACATTTATAGATAGCCAGTGGCAGTCAAAATTGACACAATTCCTTTGGTTGGGAAGATAGCAGTACATATATATGTAGTTTAGATTCCGAGGGTACATGTGCTTGTTATATGAGTACAGGCATAATGGTGGAGGTTGGGCTCCTAGTATACTCATCACCCAAATATTAAACACTGTACCTGGTAGATGATTTTTCAATCCTTCCTGCCGCCCATCCTCCACTCTCCCTCTTTTGGAGTCCTCAGAGTCTAATTTTCCCATCTTTATATACACATGTATCCTTTCTTTAGCTCCCACTTACAAGTGAGAACATGTGATAGTTGATTTTTTTGCTTCTGTTAGTTCACTTAGGGTAATGGTGTCCAGCTCCATCCATGTAGCTGCAAAGGATGTGATTTCATTTTTGTAATCTATTAAAACACTCATCCATTGATGCTGAAATCGTACATTGGGGTACTTATTCTATAAGTTAACTATGTATAATTTATAGTATAAGTTAAACACAGCTGTTGAAATTTCTAGAGTAACCACTAAAAAAATAGAAATCAAGCATTATTATGGTCTGAATGTCTGTCCTATGACTAACATGTTGAAACCTAATCACAAATGTGATGTGTTAAAAGATGGGACACTGGAAGGTAGTTAGATTATCAGGATGGAGTCCCTATAAATGGAATTAATGCCCTTATTACAAGAATCCCCAGGGAGCGGCTTTGTTCCTTCCACCACGTAAGGATTCTCACCATGTGAGCAGAAGACACTGTCTATGAGAGAGGAAACAGGCCCTCACCCTTCCCAGCCTCCAGAACTGTGAAAAACAAATTGCTGTTGTTTAGAAGCTACCCAGTCTACAGGATTTTTTTATAACAGCCCAAACAGACTAAGACAAGTATGCAAATTCCAAACTCCTGAATGAGCAGAAAAAGAAAATGAAATAAAACTTAATCATCAGTCCAAAAGAAGGCAAGATGGTAGAAAAAAGATTGTAAAAAAGAAAGAAAAAAAGCTGAACTTAAAAAATAATTTAAAAACCACATAATGATAGTGTAGAACAAACCCTATATCTGTAGTCAAAATAAAAGAATAAACTAAAAATTTCAATTTAAAATATATCAGACAGGACTTATTAAAACAAAATTCAGACATATGCCATATGCAAGGTATACATGAAGCATAAGTGAGATGAAAAATAAGGAGAAATCTAGATTAAACTTATGCTTGTTTAACTATAATAGAATCCTTGAAGTGGAAGTTTATGACAAAAATGCATAGAGATGAAAAACATCGTTACATAAAGAAGTATGATCTTTCTAAATTCATAAATACCTAATATATCCTGTATGTATTATAATAAAATTATAAATAAATATTAGAGAAGGATAGGTGCAAACTTCTGGATAGTGATCAGTTCCAGAATGAAAGGTAGCAATGTTTACAACACCACTGAAGGAAAGCTGTGGTACCTCAGGTTTTATAATTATCCTTTAAACACTGAACATATATGTTATATATACTCATTCTACATATATTTTATCAAAGTATAATCAATAGTATTACATTCTACGAAAAATTTTGACACCATTGTTATATTGGGGTTCAGGGGGCCCTCAGCTCCCCTGAGAGGACATTTCTCCAGGTTCTTGGTCTCCTGCCCTCTCAAGAATGAGAGAGGGGACCACGGAGCAGTGGGCAGTAAATGCCGGACTCAAAAGTGTTTGTAGAAAGTGATTTATTTAGAGAGAGAAAAAGAAGGAGAGAGAAAGAAACAGCTAACTCTCACACTGAGTGAGAGAATCCAGAAAGATGGGATCCAGGAGAGGAAAGCAGCTTCCACCCTGAGTGGAAGGGAACAGAGAAAGATGGAGTTTAGGAGGGGAAGACAGGCTTCCACGAGAGAGCGTGGAAGGGGATCCCAGAGGTGAAATCCAGGAGAGAGAAGGATGGCTTCCACAAAGGGAGTGTTCCTGGAAGGGACCCAAACATGGAGTCCGAAGGGGTGTGGAAGAAGGGGGCTTTTAACCTGGGAGGAAGCCCCGCCTTCTCTAAGACCCCAGGCCAATGAAAGGAGTTCCTTAGAACTTCCACTGGAGTGACTGACTCTTAGTTTCTTCCCACACCTGCGAATTTAAACATAAACCATTGAATCTCCCAGATGGAGAGAGATGGGAGGGGGCGTGGCGCTGGGAAGTTCCTCCCCTAAAAACTACACCCCCTTGTGGACCCAGAAAGAGAACAGATTCCCTCACTATGAGCACTAGTTATTAACATGGTAGAATTTTTGTCCTATTTTACGTGTAATTTGAGAAAAATAGTTTCACCCTCCTCCTTACTCCACACATATTATAAAAACAATGTAGGCTAAACACTAGATTTGGGAATATGAGTAATGTCTCTACTATTAAATTTAATGACTTTAGAACATCAGAATAAATTTTGCTATTAACTTGTTTGGAAATTAGAATTTATGTTACACAGCTATAGAAACTAGAGAATAAAAGAGATCAAGAATTTCCAAAAGCAGAAATGACATCCCAAAGTTTAATAATCCCCATAATTTGAGTTATAAATTTTCTGGTATAATGAGTATCAACTTAGCTTTTTATCCTCACTTAAGTTTAAAATTCCCTCTATAAATAGTTCAGAATCACACCATTCTAATTTAGACTTGAAATATAGGACATGAATGCAGACATGATTTTTTCAGAGTAAAAACTGAAAATAAAAAAAACAGTGTTGAAGTACAAATATTTAATTTTAATCATTAGTACTTATAATATTTAATCATTAGTATTTTCACTTGTTCAAATCATTTACCTAGAGATACACAATCTTCATTATGGCATATTCTTCTTTTCAGTGGATGGCAAAAGGCTCTTTGAAGTACATTTTGCCTGAGATATATGATCACTTGTATTTTAATAGTGAGGACATTTCTATTCAACCCCAAATACTTAAAGACTTGATAGGTGCATTTATTCACTGAAAAGACTAGTGAAGTATCTAGAAGATTCTAAAAACCTTCAGCCAAAAATATACAGTCTCTTATGGGGGTAAGTAGTTTTCCACTGTACATTACTGAATTCCTTATTTAATTGATCTTGCTTAGGTTAATTAATGAATTAGCATAACTAAAGTAAGGGTTAAACGTGGTGCTATATTACTATGTGGAATGTAGTTATAAGCATTTTCTATTAAGGATTTTTTAGTACTTATTTGTCAGATGTGTGGACTGTGACCTCTGCTCTGAGTTCAGTGCTGGAAAATCTTTTAAAGGGTAAAAAATAGAGAGTTCTAACAGAGTATAAAATGTACTATAGCCCCTCAATAATTATGCTATAATTCTGTAGGAGAAAGCAATTATTTTGAAAGCCCTATTTTCAGACACTTGCTTTAAACTTCCTAGAAAAGGAAAAGCATTCCTTTTAGCTGAGATTATTTTGTTCTTTGCATGTGTTCAAAAATGACTAATATTTCCTGTTTATTTTTTAAAGAGCACATTATACACACATATACACATGTGCATAGACAAACATATGCTCTGACATTCTTCTTAAGTACACTCTAGTCTTGTCATTTTTATTTATAAAAGATAGGTTTTGTCAGATTACTGAGTCTGAAAAATCTCAAGCATTCTAACCGTGCTTCATGGCTGCCTAGTACAAGTCAACCTCATTGTGGATGAAAATAATTGCTTCATATCTACTCACTGAATAATCCTTAGCTCAGAATTAATCCACATACCTTCTCACTTGTAACAGAACCACCAAAGAACCGTGACGGGCTAAGTAGTGAGAATTTATAGTCATAATGTGATAGTTACATGTGACTTTCAAATATATGAGTCCAGGAAACTAAATAGTACTTGGGTGGTACTAACCAGAACATAGTGCTAATTATTTGTTTACTCATTTGCCAGAACTTTTCTTTCTTGGTGAATACGCTGATTACCATTAGAAGACCAATACAATTCCCATTTTACATCTGTGGTAAGCTCTGTTCTCTCCAGAAGACTGAGAGATGGCCTTTGTCATCTCTGAAGATCTTTTTCAATTTGATAAGTCCATATAGCATCTATAATTCCAAGGTTATATTTTCAAAAGTCCTGTCAGTGTTATCCCTCATGAAGCTTCAACAGCAAGTTGTCCTATCCATTGGCCAACTCATGCTATAAATAATAATAATTGATGAACTGGAGCTTTATATAATAACAGCAGTGCCAGTTCCCAAGATCTAGATTCCTGGATGTTATTCTGATAGTTGATTTTGTTCATTTCCCAGACACTCTGCACAGCCAACTACAAAGAAGTAGGGACCACCCCAATGCAACAGCCTGGTAAAACACACCAACATACCACAATTACTTTTTTAAAAATGTGGACTTTTAAAAAATCTTTATCATTTACAAGAATTAACATATAGTAGCAGGCAATCAAACTTATTAAACTTGGAAAGAAATCTTGTCAAATACTTAAGAAGAGTTACATATATCTGTAAGCATCTATGGATAGAAGAGGGAGCAGGGGACCCTGTAATTAGACCTGGTGAGACCTGGCAGCTTTACCTAAGGAAAGCTATATGGGTTTCCAGAACCTTGCTCTTACTAATTTATACAATTAGCTAATAAGGCCAGGTGCAGTGGATCATGCCTGTAACCCCAGCATTTTGGGAGGCCAAGGTGGGAAGATCACTTGAGGTCAGGAGTTTGAGACCAGCCTTACCAACACAGTGAAACCCCGTCTCTATTTAAAAGAAAAATACAAAAGTTAGCCAGGTGTGGTGGCGGGCACCTGTAATCCCAGCTATTCATGTGGCTGAGGCAGGAGAATCGCTTGAACCTCGGAGGTGGAAGTTGTAGTGAGCTGAGACTGTGCCACTGCACTCCAGCCTGGGCAACAGAGTTAGACACTGTCTCAAAAAAAAAAAAAAGGTAATAATACCTAGGATTGAATGAGGAAAATAAATGAGATAATGTATATAAATCAGGGCAAATAGTAAGCCCTTGATAAAATGGTACCTTTTTGACAACAAAGATGAAGAATTTGGTTGTATAAGAATGGATGAAACAGAATAATAAAATATGAGAGAAGCTTAATACTGGAAGCCTTTTAGTTATGATTACTGAAGAAAAGTGCTCCCCTATTCTGAAAAACCTTTTAAGTTTAAAAGGAAAAAATTATGGAGGCAGGCCATAATTCCAAATATATATTAGATTAAAATGAAAATGACACAAATGAGCTCCAGTGTGGGAGAGCAGTAGAATTAAACTTGCAGATAAAAGGAAGTAGAATTTGGAGCAAGTTGTTTTCCCAGAAGAACTGGAAGATGACCGCAATTCAAATTAATTTTCTAAACATAGATACAGATGCTTTTGCATAATTTCCATAACTTCACCTCATATATTGGCTTCTACTGTGGATAGGATAAATGAAATTAATCCTGTAGATACTTATAAAACTATATCTCTTTCTTCTCACTTGTGTTTTACATTTTAAGGTAGAAGTTAATTTTTTCCTTTTAAATTAGGACAAAGAGCTGAGTGTAACAAAATGCAGATGTGAGTATGTGAGATTCAAATAGATACACTTAAGACATTGAGGATATGTAAGAAATGAAATCTACAAATACAAGTGACACTTGAAATAATTGTTGTCTTGATCGAGATGCACTTTCCAATTCAGTTAGATAATCAAGAAAGAATGTTACATACAGTACAACCAGTGTCTCACGATTAGGCCTGGTGTAATTCTCAGGAGTGGAATTAATAATAGAATACCACTGGATGTTAGAAGATACTTCCTCCACAAAGGTGACAGCTATAGCTTTAAAAGCCAATATGATACCTACAAACTTTCAGGGGTTGTAGTTGATACTAACAGCCATGAAGAGAACACAATTCTTAAAATACTAGGGACATCAAAATTGCCAAGAAATTTTTTTGTGAAACTAATGACAGTGAAATTTAATACTAACATATATAAGAAAAATTTTACTTATTCTCAAGTGAATACAATTTTTTTCTGATTGAGATGAACTCCAGAAACTCATCCACAAGTGGAAAAAAATACCATGTTTTTAATTTGTTGAAGAACATCAATTATTCTTATTCTGAATATTTGAATTGAATTTTGGTTTGTTCATTCATTTACTCATTTATTCAACAAACTTTGATTGAGTTCCTATTATATGTCAGCACTGTGAAAAATGCTAGCAGTAAAAATAGACAGGTTATGTCCAGTTTTCATTAGAAATTAAGCAAGAAACCAACTAACAATCCAACCAACTAGAGAGCAGAATATCACCTTAATACTTTTATTTCAAATTATAGGGCCACTTTTCTGTTAGACATGTTAAAATGACACAATAAGGTAGGTATGATATTTAATTTTTTATTATACTTTAAGTTCCGGGGTACATGTGCAGAAAGAGCAGGTTTGTTACATAGGTATATACGTGCCACGGTGGCTGCTGCATCCATCACCCTGTCATCTATATTAGGTATTTTTCCTAATGCTACTCTTCCCCTAGACCCTCACCCCCTCACATGCCCCAGTGTGTGATGTTCCCCTCCCTGTGTCCATGTGTTTTCATTGTTGAACTCCCACTCATGAGTGAGAACATTCAGTGTTTAGTTTTCTGTTCTTGTGTTAGTTTGCTGAGAATGATGGTTTCCAGATCCCTGCAAAGGACATGAACTCATCCTTTTTTATGGCTTCATAGTATTCCATGGTGTATATGGGCTACATTTTCTTTATTTGGTCTATTATTGATGGGCATTTGAGTTGGTTCCAAGTCTTTGCTATTGTGAACAGTGCCACAATAAACATATGTGTGCATGTGTCTTTATGAGAGAATGATTTATAATAATTTGGATATATACCCAGTAATGGGATCGCTAGGTCAAATGGTATTTCTAGTTCTAGATCCTTGAGGAATCACTATACTGTCTTCCACAATGGTTGAACTGATTTACACTCTCACCAACAGTGTTTGTTAGCATGTAAGGTATATAAAATACGTAAAACATGTAAAATACATATAATATCTAAGGCAACACATAGTAAAACAGACACAGTACTAAATTTAGTCACCAGATCACAGAGTATCAAAGAGATATGTTATTAATAATTGTACTTCAAGAACAGTCCAAGTCAAAAATGTAAAGAAAGGTAGCATCGTTATCTTCTGTGTGTGAAAAGCAACAGTAATATCCTATAGTGGATGTGAGATACCACCAGATTTGAGGAACTTTGGTGTAGACTTAAGAGTTTGGCAAGCAGTTTTGGAGAACAGGTATGTAAACAAAGCATGACAATATTAGTACATTTAAAAAATAACAGGAGTTGTGTGGAAAATAATTGCTGAACAGATTCCAATTAACAGAGTCCATGAAGAGATGAGTATACTACTTTACCCCCAAAAATTCAAGTACTAAACTTTTAATCATGGAAAGGCATTTGAGTAAAAATTAAAAATTAAATGCCAAATGAAATTACTCTACTGTAACCCTCTAAAGTTTTCAGGTAGTGACTAGTACTGTCAAGACAGAGAAGAAAAAAGAAAAAAGAAACAGACATTTTCAAGAATGTGTGTTAGAGTAAAGAAATAAGGAGTCGAAGGAGATCCAATTGAAATAAATGGATTTAGTTTCATATTTGGAGAAGATACCTGCAAGCAGTTAGAAATATGAATATAATTTGCCGTGAAAAAGTAGGGTTCAAAATAAATAGTAAGTCATGAGAAATATAAAATGTAGGATGTTTTAGAAGAGTATGCTAAACTTTACCATATGATGTCCATAGTCAGGGACCAAGGGTAGAAAGAGTCAGCAAGTTCTATTGAAGAAAAGAGGGCTAGAACAGATCAGGATTTCAGGGACTGATAGAGCAAAGCATTAAGAAGGAAGGGAGTAGATGGCAGTGGATGACCACTACCAATGGGATTAAAGGTCATGAAAAATTCCAGGTTAGTTTAAGTTGGTCCATGATAGAAACAAAAATGTGCATAATTCTGGTCATTTAATAGCACTTTAAGTCAGGTTATATAAATGATTAATTTAAATAAAATGGTATGTTTACATCTACATGAGCATGTGTATGTACACAGGTTATCTTTCCAGGAATCTTAGGGAAAAGCAGAGAAAGAAAATAAGACAGACAACCACAGAAAAATTCAGGGTCCTGCAGAAAATCAAACACCGCATCTTCTCACTCATAGGCGGCTGTCGAACAATGAGAACACATAAACACAGGGAGGGAAGCATCATACACTAGGGTCTGTTGTGGGGTGGGGCAAGGAAGGGACAGTGGGGGGCGGGTGGGGAGGTTGCAGAGGGATACCATGGGGAGAAATGACAGATGTAGGTGATGGGGGGATGAAGGCAGCAAACCACATTGCCATGTGTTTTGCCACAATCCTGCATGATCTACACATGCACCCCAGAACCTAAAGTACAATTTTAAAAAAAAAATAGAAAAAAAATTCAAGCTTCTGAAACATTCTGGTTAGTAAGATGCACAAGATTTTTGTACATCTAACTAGAATATTTGAGGACCCTGCACATCTGCATATCTCCAATATTTGTTGTATAAGCCTAATCAGAAAAATTGGCCTGACTCACCTGAAACTTCACTTAGATAGGAGTAAGAATAGATTGCTGCTGGTAGGAGCCAGAAAAGGGGGTGCTCTTTCATCATAGACCTCCACATTTGGTGAGATATAGCCTTGAACCATATTCTCTGTAACAAGGGTGAGATCTAGCCCCTGTCCTGTCTTCTGTGACTAGTGAGAAAAAAGTGAAGTCAAGAGATGTCTTGTATTCAATAGATTCTATGGAAACACAGCAAGAATGAACACCTATTGAGCACTGTTTGACAGCTGTCAGCTGCTAAACCTGGGTTGTCTCATTGCAGTACCACACTGTAAGACAGTTAAGAATAGATGAGGAAATTAAGTTTAGAAAGGTTACATGAAACACCCAAGAGAAACAGTCAAAGGGAGAGCTGGAATTCAAACCCAATTATCTATGTTTTATTAAACATACATCTTTTCACAGCCTTATCTCTGAGGTCTGAATTTCTAGATACAAGCTAAATGAAGTAGCAATGCTCCAAAAATGTGTGGAAAGGGGGAAAGGGAGTAACTTTACAGTGGAGAAACCTGGCAAGTAATCTCTTAGCCAAATGACCAAGGTTAGCATTGTTAGTGTTTAGTCAGTATACATATAAACAAATGTGAAGAAAGGAAACCTCCTAACTTCTATTGATGGGGATGGAAATTAGTATGAACATTGTGGTCAAAAGCACTGAGGTTCTTCAAAAAAATAAATAAATAAAAATAGAACTATTATACGATCCAGCAATCCCACTACTGGGTTTTTATTCAAAAGAAATAAAATCAGTATGTTGAAGTATTATTGTGTATATACAAAATGGAATACTATTCAGCTGTAAAGAAGAAAGAAATCCTGTTATTTGTAAGAAAATGAATGAACCTGAAGGAAATTAGGTTAAGTCAAATAAGCCAGGCAAAGACAAATTACCCATGATCTCACCCTTATTCAGAATTTAAAACAATTGGATTTCATAAAAGTAGGGAGTAGAATAGTATTTACCAGAGTCTTGTAAAGACAGGAAGAGAGGAGATGGACAGAAGTTGGTCAGTGGACACTGTGTTACAGTGTTCTCATTCCTTATATAGAAGGAATAATTTCTGGTGTCCTAATGCACAGCAGGGTGAGTATGTTTAGCAATTATGTATTGTACACTTCAACATAACCAAAAGGATTTTGAGTGTTCTTATCATCTATAAATGGTGAATGTTTTCATACATATCCACAATGTGCAAATAATCAAATCAGGGTAATTAGCCTAGGATAATTAGATTTTTGAACATATATGTAAACGGAGACACAAATTTTGTCAATGAAATAGTTAAAGTCGCTCCCTGATAGCAAAAGAAAAGCAATCCAGTAGCTAGCTAGATACCCCTGATCAATAGGCCAATTACCCTGATTTGATTATTTACACATTTTATACCTGTATGGAAAATCACACTATATCCCATAAATATGTACAATTATGTGCCAATTAAAAATGGACTAAAACAAAATAATGCTAAGCCTGATGCCCAGAGATGGCCATAGTTCTTGTTTCAGTTATTATTTGTAACAATTTTATACATAACTAAATGTGAATATTTGAAAATTGACTTCCCTAATCTGCCACATCTCATGCAATTTTAAAAACATTTACCCAACCATTTGCAAATGACAGCTAAGAATTTATAGATTTATTGAAACATAATTTTAGATATTCCCAGTGTTTTGATTAATTTTTTGTAGACCATAATGCTATTTTTAAATGTTTAGTCCTATTATAAGCCACAGTCATGGAACCAAACTAGGTGCCTATTAATGGATGAATGGATAAAGAAAATGTGATACAAATATGACGTTTTCTGTATGCATGTATATAGTGTGTGTTTGTGTGTATATATACACACATGTATATATACACATATACACACAATATATATATTATGTAATATATATATTGTTTTATATATATATATATATATATATATATATATATATATATATATATAATAGACATAAAATTCAGCCATTAAAAAAGAAAGAAATATTGTCATTTGCCACAACATCTATGAAACCCAACAGGATATTGGGTTTGGTAAAATAAGCCAAACACGGAAAGACAAATACTGCATAATCTAAGAAAGTTGATCTCATAGGAGTAGAGAGTATAGTTATCAGAGGGTGGTGTGATTAGGGGAGGGTGGAGATGGAGAGCTGTTGGTCAGATGATGCTAAATTACAGGTAGGCAGAAGGAATAAATTGCATGAGATCTTTTGTACCTCAAGATGACTGTAGTTAGTGATGATATGTTGAGTTATTGAGAAATGTAAAGAATGTGATAACACCAAAAAAATGATAACTGTGTGAGGTGCTGCATTTGTTAATTAGCTAGATTTAACCATTCACAATGTAGATATACTTCAAACTGTTGTGTTGTACATGGTAAAAACAAGCAAGTTAGCTGTCAATATAAATATTAAAACATATATATATAAATGCAAAGAAAAAATTAAGTAGATGGAAAATATAGAAAAAATAAATCATACACATATGTTTAAAAAAGAAAATAATAGCAATGAAAGATTAGCCACTTGTAAACTGCACTGTTTACCTATTTCCTTTCTCAGACTATCTTAGCTCTAGAACTTGATTAGCTGTATAAATTAATGTGTCACATCATGCTATTATTTCCTTTCACTTTTAAAAATTCATAGTCCTTGGTTTTGCCACTGATTGGCTATGACCTTGCCCAATTTAAACTCCCTGCAGCTAGATTTTGAGAAATAACGTTACCTTCTCTCCTAGCAATGTTGCAGGAATAAAAGAGTTAATACAGATTATGGCCTGATGCACAGTAGGTGGTTCATAAATTGTTGTAGATGCTGTTGTTATTGCATGGTAGAGGAGGTTGGTACAGTCTTTGTTCGTCCCTTATGTTGCTTTCTGAGTTGGAAAGGAGTGATGCTTCTTCTTTTAGAAACACCCATAGTCCTCACCTCCTATATAAGTCATATATTCTTCTGTTTACCAACATTTATGTTTAGATAGGATTTAATACCTGAAGCTGAAAACACAGTCAAATCTCCTTATGTTAAGTTACCACTTCTTGTTCTAACCAAACGCCAACATTAGTACTTACTCTATTTTCTTGTCCTTTTAACTTAGAGTGGTGGCTTTTCTCTGTATATGTTTTCTGCCCGTACATTGAGTCAAGGACTTGTTCCTCAAAGGCCTGTTTTGTGTGTAGCAGCTCAAGGACTATCAAGTCAGTCCTTTATCTCAATATATTCCACAATTTGAAAAGAAAAATCTCATTGTTATTAATATGATTTTGTAAATCTTATTTTTTTATAAGACTTCGTTAAACTTCATGAGTCTCCTCTAGACTTTTTTATGGCTTATACTTCCTTGTAACTTGTGAAGACAGATGGAGATTCAGCTACGTTAGGGGGATTGGAACCTTGCTTAGAACATCAAGTCTCAGACTGGGCCAAGAGTTCTGAAAACAAGCTGGCTTTCTGCTCACCCAAATGAGTCATTTGGGAAGCCATCACCTCTCTACTAGGGACACTTGCTCCATCATCAACTTTGACCGTGGTTTCTTTTCAGACCTATTTTGAGTATGTATAAAATAAATCTAAAAAATGCTTCGGATAGAATATCACCACAAAATGTAAGCTATTCTTCACATTAGACTCAATTTAACAATGATTCCTGAATTTAAAAATCAGAGTAAAAAAATGACAGAAGAAAACTGGTGAAAGAAAGAAAGAAAGAAAATAAAAATTCATAGTCCTTATCAAATAGTATTATACTCAGTGAGATAAAATTATCTTTTCTAAGCACAGGTTAGAATAGCTGCATAAATGATAGACTTTATGAATTCCTATGAGTTATGAGACGAAATAGCAACCCTTACTGCCTTCACTGGGGGGAGACTGAGACCATCCTGGCTAGCATGATGAAACCTCATCTCTACTAAAAAAACAGAAATAATTAGCCAGCTGTGGAAGCACGTGCCTGTAGTCCAGCTGCTCGGGAGACTCAGGCAGGAGAATCGCTTGAACCTGGGAGGCAGAGGTTGTGCTGAGCAAAGATTGTGCCACTGCACTCGAGCCTGGGCCACAGAGTAAGTCTCTGTCTCAAAAAAAAAAAAAAAAAAAAAAAAAAAAAAAAAAAACGTCAAACTGACCCCTGAGATTTTTTTTAGATGTAGCAGAACACAGGGGAATCCAGGAAAATTAGTCCAGGGATTCAAATAGTGGTATGTCAAACACATTTTTACTAAAACCTGCCTCTTTGCAGAAAATTCTAGAATATTTTAAGAGTTAATCACAGAAATCCAATTTATAATTTATAAAATATAATGTTATAGAAGACATATAATTAATATTTAAATTGTTTAGATAGAAAAACAATTTTTATTACATTAATTTAGCACTTTGAAGCAACTAACAGATTTCTGTGTATCTACTGTATTGAGTATTCTTAACCAATTAACTGAATGTTTTAAGCTGTGCTCATATTAATAAATAACAGTCAAATTGACTGAGGAATATAAAATACGTGAGTAACACCATGTTTCTGGATACTGAGAAGAAACTAATTATGTCCAAAGTTACTTATAAATTGAAAGCAATTCCATTCTAAACACAAGAGTATTTCTGAAACATGATAAGATAATGCTAAATCTCACTTAAACCAAGTAAGGAGATTTTTTTTAAGTTGAAAAGCAGTAATAATTGAAAACTAACATTAACATAACACCTTGGAAAGCTTTGGAAAGTTAACAGTGTGATATTAGTGCTAGGAAAAAAATATAACAGAATGCATAAAAATACAAGAAAAGATAGTCATTTAGTATAAACAAGGTTTAAGTGAACTAACAGTATGTATTACTCGATAAATTGTATTGAAATATTGCATTAAGAATTGGTGGAAAAATCAGTGCAATTCTTACCTCATACCCCACACCCAAATTATTATAAATTGATTCCATTGAATAAAATTTTAAATAACATCTGAAAACAATAGACTTTCTTAAAAGAATCTCTATAGCTCTTTTCATTGCAGAGACAGACGATTGTCAAGTATGTGACGTAAAATGGGACATATGGTTTTTCTTCCTAATTACCATCATATCTGAAATTGATTTATAAATCTAGTTCCCAAAAAACACAATCTAAGTTCAGGATGCCCTTCCCAGCCATATATTCTCCCTCCTACCAAGGTGACACTATTCACTTTCTTCTCTCCACAAACCTAATTCCTTCTATTGAAACAAAAAACAATTTTTTCCAGTCAAAGCAAAATGTTGCCTTTACCATTAAGGCCCTTGGTGGTGCATACCTTGCACTTTCTCTTAGTTAGTCCTCCTGTCACTTCAGTTCATGCAGCAAATTACTTTATTACTGTGTGCTCTAAGCCAATGCTTTATAGACTTTGCAATTTGGGATCCTGTTAAAATTCGAATCTTGATTCATACATCTAGGTAGGCCCCAAGAGCCTGTCTTTCTTACAAAGTTTTGGGTGATGCTAATGCAGCTGATCGATGGATCGCACTTTCAGTAGCAAGGCTCTCTTCTATTTACAAATCCATTCTCTTTCAGTTGCTGCCTTGGCTGTAAAGCAGGATGCTAACATGCTAATTCCTTATTTAGAGATTTCACTCTCATACTAACAGATTTTATTAGGGGATCAAAATACGACTTTCCAAGAACATCGTATTTCTTAATAATCAAATGAGTTAGCGAATGTGGAAACATTTTATAAACTAGAAAGACATCATATACAGCTTATTTTAAATGTTGACACATATTAAGTACTATAATAATTCCTTGTAAATATAAAAGTAATGCAAGGTTGGCAGTGTCCAACTGGAACAGGCTTCATTTACTCCAACATATAGAATTGATATTAAAACATAGAGGCTAGATTCTACTCAGCTCCTGTATTAGTCTGCATCGGGGCCATAGCAGAATACCACAGACTGGGTAACTTAAAAACACGGAAATTTACCTCCTCACATTCTGATGGCTGGAAGACTAGTAGCAAGACGCCTGCAGAGTTGATTCCTGCTGAGGCCTCTCTTCCTAATTTGCAGATAGCCACCTTCTCTCCCTGTCCACACATGGCCTTTCCACTGTGCACGCACTCCTCATGTGTCTTTCTCTTATAGACACCAGCCCTACTGTATTGAGGTCTTGTCCTTATGACCTAATTTAAACTTAATTATCCTCTTAAATGCCCTATCTCAAAATACTTTCACACTGAGGGTTAGGTCTTCAGCATATGAATTTTAAGAAAACACAAAACACAACACAACTTTTACCAAAAGTTAAAGATATTATCTATCTAATTAAACCATATTTATAACTGCCTCATTTTTTTTTTCTAATTTAGAGGCCAAATACAAATGGAATGGTACCCATCGCAGTATGATTTCTACTGTACAAATGCAACAAAAAGAAAAAATATATTTTGTTTCTTTTTTCCCTCAGCAGTTTTCCCTTTCACCAATTGCATAAATTCTTCTAACATACCCTCTTTTAATGAGATAACCAGATAATGGTTACTTACTAATTTATAGCATCTACATAAAACCAACCTCTATAATTTTGAATACTGTCCTTAGACATAGCTAACCCTCTTGGAAAAGGAACATACCCTTGAACATTAAAAAACATGTAGGAAGATTGTTAAGCAAATGATAGAATAATCTACAATTACAAACAATTTTTCTTAATTATATGCTGCCCTGACACTCAATAGAAAATGCAGATGAACCATTTAATGCATTTATAAATAAGATCAAATTTGAATATTCCCATTAAATATGCCAGTGGCACTTGCTATTAACTCTTTGCTTGGATTCTGTTTATTTTCCTCACCTTTGGCTGAATCTTACTGAAACAGACATACCAGTTTCAGGCTTTTAATCCTGTAAAGTAATCAAAATAAAAGCAATTTAAAACAGCTTTGAAATGATCATTTGCAAATTGCAAGCCTAACTTGATGTTTAAATTAGAGTCAAATTATTAGAGTTGTGCTTCAAGGTGATAACCCTTTTCCAACACAGTGTTCATATACAATCATTTGTGCATTCTGATTCATTAAATAAAACCACAGGAAGCACTGGTCTGATCAAAAGACCAGTGAACAGTCATAGAAAGAGACAAATCCAAATTACTACTGAATATTTTTCTTCACTTTTTCCCTCAGAGAGTCTGAAAAGGGTCATGCAGAGATATTATGCTGGTTCTCTGCTGTCTGAGGGGTATGACAATTTGAAAGGAAGGACAACACCAGGATGATCTCTACTAAAATGTAAACACACCTAAATATTCTGTGCACATGCACACACACACACAGACACACACACACGCAGACACACACACAGACACACACACACAAAGACACACACACAGACACAGACACACACACAGACACACAGACACACACAGACACACACACAGACACACACACACACACACACACACACACCCCACATATTCCTTGAGGAAGAACTTTTACCACCCTTGATCTTTCATTTTAGGTTTGCTTTATATACATTGTTTAGCTCAATTCCAAAATGTTGTTTTCCTTAAGGTGATTTTGTTCTTTCCAAAAATATTCCTATTTTTAATTAATTAAAGGTATAATTTTGAAATCACCATTTGAAAAGAAATATAACTTTTGTATACCAAAACTTTTCATCAAAGCTAAGCAGAAGGGTGAAGTTACATTGCCATTAAACACACTGTTTGAAGAATTAATTACATAATATCTCTGTGTATTTTTAAAACATGAATTAATGCAAAGAAAACACAAA
Source organism: Callithrix jacchus (assembly GCF_049354715.1). Lineage (NCBI taxonomy): Eukaryota > Metazoa > Chordata > Mammalia > Primates > Cebidae > Callithrix > Callithrix jacchus. The sequence goes on along the minus strand of NC_133516.1, from coordinate 101,245,447 downwards.
GTCTCATCTTTGGTCTTTTATGCAATGACATCTTAGTAAATTAGGCTGAGAAATTTACCTCTTTCCTCTTGTCTACTGCTTATTGTCAATATGAGACTAAATTAAACATTGGTCCTAATCAAAATTGAATAATTCTGCTCAATAGAACATACCATCAAGAAACAAAAAACCGTGAACTAGAAGAAAATATGCATGGCAGAAACACCTGGCAAAACGTGGTTTTCAGGATATATAAAAATAATCTGTGACTCAATCATAAAAATGCAAACAACCCCCAAAATAAATGGTCAAAACACTTGAACAGACCCTTCACAAAATAATATATAAAAAGGTCAATAAGTACACAGTAAAGTGCTTAATATTAGTCTCAGAGAAATGCAAATTAAAACCACAATTAGATATTGCCCATCAAAATGGCTAAAATGAAAAATAATTACAACACCAAATGTTGGTGAGGATGTGGGGTAAACAGAATTGTCATGCATTGCTGGTGCAAGAGGACATAGTGCAATCACTTTGAAAATGGTTAGGCCATTTCTTTAAATGTTAACTGGGACCAAGCAGCTATTCTCAGGGATATTAATTTGAAAACAAAATAAAAATGCATTTTCAGAAAAGGTTATTGCACAAGAATGTTTATATCAGCGTTGTTCACATTACCAGATGTCCATAAAGAGAAGTATTGACTGTGATATAATCATATCATGAAATGCTACGTAGTAATAAAAAAACAGTAATATATGAGTAAATTTTACAGAATGTTTTGGTGAATAAAATAATTCAGGTGCAAAAAAGTACAGAAGAAAATTATATGTATGTGTGTTTGTGTGTGTGTCTGTGTGTGTGTGTGAGAGACAGAGAGAGAGAGAGAGAGAGGAGAGAGACATTTACAAAAGCCCACATAATTTTGAGGCGAGATAATATAAAACTTCTTACCTCTTGATGGAAGCATGGCAACATCAAACTGTAAGAGCATATTGGATAGAATTCACACACACACACACACACACACACAGAGAGAGAGAGAGAGAGAGAGAGAGAGAGAGCAAGAGAGCAATCTTTGAAAAAACAATCTGCTACGGATATCATCACATAAGCCACAAATTCCTTAGGATCAATTTTATGAATTTTATTTCCACTACGACTGTCTCCACATAAGATGGGACACTCAAAAGGGAAATAAATGACCACAGGAAGTCCAGGACATCTAAAGGGGAGAATAGCATGAAAGATAAACTTCACCTGCTTTTTGCCAGTCTTCCCTGAGTCATCAGACCATGGGTAAACTTTAAATCAGCTTTTCATCTCTATTCACCTCCCATTTAGAGTCTACAAAGAGAAGGCTTGGGATGAAGGGAGAGGATAAAAGCAAGATAAAAAACTTAAAAAGTTATTTAGGATAAGTATTATAATTAATTAGTTTAACATGGTTGTAGAGATAGAAAATTAGTATATAAAAATAATTTATCACCCATAGAAACAAATAGACTTAATTATAATAAAATATCTAGATATGAGTAATAAAAAATTAAATATCTAGAAAAACATGACAAAAGTATATAATATAGGCTTTAAAGGAAAATTTGAAACATTATAAAACATTAAAGGATTAAATAGAAAAATAGGCAGATGGATAAGAAGATTCAATATTATAATTGTCATTCCCCTAATATTGGTCTATGAATGTAATTCAATTCCCATCAAAATACCAATTGATTTTGTAAAGAAACTGGATAAGCTGACTTTAATATTTGTATAGAAAAAATATGAATAGCTACTTTTTTTTTCAAAAAATCCAATAACTTGCTTTATGAAATATTCTTTTGGTTTTCTACTGCTGTGTAGCAAACAATCTTAAAATTCAGTGGCTTAAAACAACTATTTTATTAATCTTATGATTTTATGGGTCAAGAATTTCAGCAGGATCTGGCTAGTATATCAGTAAATTTCAGATCAGAGAAGAGGACTCAGCAGGGAATTATTACAAAGATTTACTTATTACAAAGAATTTGGCTTATGCAATTTTGAAGGCTAAGTCCAAAGTCTATACCAACAGGAAACCAGGAAAGGAAGACCATATGCAGGCTGGAACTCCATAGGCATAGCCTGAAGCTGCTCCGCACAAGGTGAACAAATTGACATATCAGGAAGCCATCGCAGCTGGGTTATTATTTTTTTTTTTCTGACGGCATGTGGTGTCAACCGAGATCACTCATGGGTACCCAGCTAGATGTTAATTGTTCTGGAGGATCCAAGACAGCTTCAATCAAATATGTATCACCTTAGCAGGAACAGCCAGCAGTATGGAGTTAGTTGGCTCCTTCTGCCTCTGCATGTAGTTGTTAAGGTCTCACCATCTGGCCACTTCAGCAGGGAACCTAGATGTCTTTCTTAGTGGCACAGGTATCCCTCAGATCACACTGGAAACTGTCAGGTACCCTAAGGCCTAGTTCTGGAGTGATATTCTATTGGTCAAAACAATTACAGAGCAGTGCAATTTTTAATGTTAGGAAACAGATTCTTCCATCTGATGCAAATACGTAAAAAAAAAATTGCTACTCTTTTAATCTGTCACAGATATCCAGAGTTCTTATAAAAGTATAGAACTAAAAAGAATGTAGCATTTGCATAGAGATAGAAAGTGAATAAAGGAAAAGAAAGTACAGAAACAGACACACACACACACACACACACACACACACACACACACACACACACACTTGATATGTAACAGAGATCGCACTGCAGACCATCAGGCAAGAGAGTCACTGAACAATAAACAGTTCTGGATAATGATGCAAAACCTGAAATTGGACCCTTACTTCAAACCACACACAAAAAAATCAATTCCAGATGGATTAAAGACTTAAATGTAAAATAAGAAACTTTAAAAAGCTTTTAGAAATTATACAGGAGGAAGCTATCTTTATAAACTTTGAATAGAAAAGATTTTTCAGCGGGAAACAAAAAGCTCTAATCATTAAAGAAAAAGAAAGATCAATTAGACTTCATTACATTGAGAACTCTGCTCATCAAAAAATTCTACTTAAAAAAAGTGAAAAGACTAACCAAAAACTAAGAAAAGATATTTGCAACATATATAATATATATTATTAAAATTCAGAAGACAAAGAAATTCTACCAAACAATAATGGAAAGGTAAACGACTCAGTAGAAAAATTAATACAGAGACATACAATGGCATTGCATTAATGAGGAATCATGAAAGGAAAATAAACATAAGGAAAGATGTTCTATCTCAGCAAATTTGTAATCATGGAAATTCTATTTATACAAAAATCTAATTTTCTAACTACTAGATGGTCTCAAATTAATACATATGGCAATAAGTGTTGGTAAAGATATAGTAAAAACGAGAAGTCTTATACTCTCTGGTTAGAGTATGTAAGTAAACAATTTGTCAGTTATAAAGAGGAAAACGGATATAACCCATAATGGGACAATTCATTCCCAGGTACGTATCAGAAGTCTTCAAACTAGGACATGTGTAACCATGGGGTACAAAAGGAGCTTCTTATGGACACAGTTTTAAGGGAATAAATTGTTAGATCCCCAACTTCCATATGTGATATATGTATTCTAAGGCCATCTGTCTGAGAATGTCTTTAGTAGAAGCTAGACATGATTGACAATTATTTTTCATCCCTCTATTCAAAAATCACAATTTCTTCCACTTTATTAAAAAAAAACTTTCTCACACATTTTTAATTTTATAGGAATAATTTATGATAAATGGTACAAACTCAAGAAAACCAAACAATGGAAACAATTTACAATAATGGGGACAGAAAATTTACCTTTAACGATTGTGTAACAACAAGCTTTCTGTCTTTGGGCCTTTTTCAATCATATACAGATGTGCTTCTATTTTTTTTTTTAATTGCATTTTAGGTTTTGGGATACATGTGAAGAACATGTAAGATTGCTGCATGGGTACACACATGGCAGTGTGGTTTGTTGCCTTCCTCCCTGTCACCTATATCTGGCATTTCTCCCCATGTTATCCCTCCCAACTCCCCACCTCCTGCTGTCTCTCCCCTTTTTCCCCCCAACAGACCTCAATGTGTGATGCTCCCCTCCCTGTGTCCATGTGTTCTTATTGTTCAACACCCGCCTATGAGTGAGAACATGTGGTGTTTGATTTTCTGTTCTTGTGTCAGTTTGTTGAGAATGATGGTTTCCAGCTTCATCCATGTCCCTATGAAAGACACGAACTCATCGTATTTTATGGTTGCATAGTATTCTATGGTGTATATGTGCCATATTTTCCCTGTCCAGTCTACCATCGATGGGTATTTGGGTTGGTTCCAAGTCTTTGCTATTTTAAGCAGTGCCACAATGAACATTCATGTGCATGTGTCCTTATAATAGAAGAATTTATAATCTTTTGGATATATACCCAGTAATGGGATTGCTGGGTCAAATGGAATTTCTATTTCTAGGTCCTTGAGGAGTCGCCGCAATGTCTTCCACAATGGTTGAACTAATTTACACTCCCACCAACAGTGTAAAAGTGTTTCTATTTCTCCACATCCTCTCCGGCATCCACTGTCTCCAGACTTTTTAATGATCACCATTCTAACTGGTGTGAGATGGTATCTCAATGTAGTTTTGATTTGCATTTCTCTAATGACCAGTGATGATGAGCACTGTTTCATATGTTTGTTGGCCTTATGTATGTCTTCTTTTGTAAAGTGTCTGTTAATATCCTTCACCCACTTTTGAATGGGCTTGTTTGTTCTTTTCTTGTAAATCTGTTTTAGTTTTTTGTAGATTCCAGATATCAGCCCTTTGTCAGATGGGTATATTGCAAAATTTTTTTCCCATTCTGTTGGTTGCTAATTCACTCTAATGACTGTTTCATTTGCTGTGCAGAAGCTGTGGAGTTTGAATAGGTCCCATTTGTTGCCAAAGCTTCTGGTGTTTTAGACATGAAGTCCTTGCCTATGACCTCTTCAAGGAGAACTACAAACCACTGCTCAACAAAATAAGAGAGGACACAAACAGATGGAGAAACATCCCATGCTCATTGTTAGGAAGAATCAGTATTGTGAAAATGGCCATACTGCCCAAAGTAATTTACAGATTCAATGCTATCCCCATCAAGCTACTAATGACCTTCTTCACAGAACTGGAAAAAACCACCTTAAACTTTATATGGAACCAAAAGAGAGCCCGCATAGCCAAGTCAATTCTAAGCAAAAAGAACAAAGCTGGAGGCATCATAATACCTGACTTCAAACTACACTACAAGGCTATGATAATCAAAATAGCATGGTACTGGTACCAAAACAGAGATATAGACAAATAGAACAGAACAGAGGTCTTGGAGGTAACGCCACACATCTACAACCATCTGATCTTTGATAAACCTGACAAAAACAAGCCATGGGGAAAAGATTCCCTGTTTAATAAATGGTGTTGGGAAAACTGGCTAGCCATGCGCAGAAAGCCAAAACTGGACTCCTGCCTGACAACTTACACTAAAATTAACTCTGGATGGATTATAGACTTAAACATAAGACATAACACTATAAAAACTCTAGAAGAAAATTTAGGCAAAACCATTCAGGACAGATGTGCTTCTATTAAAGACAAAGTGGGCATTAGAAATATCTCCACCACACACACGCACACACACCCATATTAGACGGCAGTGGATTCATATTTATTGTAGAGTGGGATAATGACAGTGATGACAATTTCACTTACTGGCCTTACTTTTCCATCCAGTAACTGTGGGAGAAGGCATTGTACTTGAAGGAGAAACTCTCGATAATGAGAGCAAAGCAAAAAAAAAAAAGCGAGGGTAAGAAACACCAAAGGTAGTAACATAGGCAATGTGTGGCTCCATGCCTTATCGCACAATCTAGCTTAGAATTAAAATATTCAGAATGTAGTTTTTTTTTAAGTGCCGTAGAATTAAAACAATGTTCTCTAAATCTCATGCCCTGAAATTGTCTGAGACAGTCTCAACTGAATATTTTGCATAGTTTTAAAGGATTAAAGTTAGAAGTATTTATGTTTAATTCTGACATATCAGCATTAAATCTTTGAGGAAATGGTACATCTATTGGAGGTAAAAACATTGTTTTCTATTTTTTGAACTGTTTATTACTCATAGGAGAAACATTCTCCTGCATTTTACCTCTGAAACAGCACTGGACACTGAAAAACCTTATTTTTTTTTTACTTCATAATAAATATATTTTTTTGCAACTTGTCGCTTTTCTCATTTATTGATTTTATTCATATTGGAAGAGAAAGTGGATTCTACTATTCACAGTATGCACTTAGCAGTGACCATTTTAACACTTTATGTAAACCCCGCGTTCTATTGGTAGCCTAATAATTTACCTTACTCTCAATTTCCACTGAATCCTATTTCATTCCAGTCGAAGGTGATAGTCACCCAAGAACCAGGAACAAATAGAAAAATAACAGCCCCAACCATCTCAAAAGAGGCGTTTTCAAATAAAGTTTTACATTTTACTTGGTGATTATTTTTGAAATGGCTTTAACCAATTGTTTGGTTAAAGCTGTTGTTATGATAACGAAATCCAGAAAAAGAAAATTTAACACATGAAAGTATTAGAAGCATAAATTTTAAAATCAAATTTATATACATATTTACACATAATTTATATATATATGTATTTATATATTAATTTTTGTTGCAACATGTAAGAAGGTGTCAAGTATAGAGAATATAAGTGCAAATATATATTGCATTAGGATAAAATTCGGTGGAAGTGAAATGAAAACATGAGTTAGGAGAGAACATGTAAAATTTCTGGTTTAGAAAATACATTTTTTCTGTATTTTATAAGTAAATGATGATGAGTAAAAGATTATGATGTTATTTGAATTCCACTGTATCCATATGAGTGATATTACAGTATTAAATTTAAATGTCAATATATAAACATACCACATATGACATAATTTGCAACCACTTAACAGTTGATTACAAATTAAACACCAACTCTAAAATGTGTAAAGAATCACACACATTTTCAAAATTCTGTTGGGGGACATGTGAACAAAAGAACGCTACATACAGGAAGCCTCTTGAACATGTACATTTAGGAATCTCATACTATATTTTTGTTTTTTCTTTTCTTTCAATAACAACAACCACAAACATGTATTGAGTGCTCATTACAAATTAGACAATTTTTTAAGTAAAAAAAAAAGAATACAAATACCCCTGCCTGCATGGAGTTTATACTTTAGGAGAATATTTATAAGTAAATAAATGCTGTTATAACAACATGGTAATGGCCAACATAAATGCATACATACATTTGTACATACAATGGTAGCCAACTCAACTATCCACCAACAGGACAGTAAACAATCACTTTATGCATACTTTACAAGGGTAAAAGTAAATACACTTTTTACCTTTGTAAACCAAAGCTAATAATTTAGGTAAATAATCACTTTATAAAACAAAAGTTTTATAAAGCTAAAAAAAAAACAAATATTATTTACAAAAACATGTGTATGTAAATACCTATTAAAATTATTTTTAAAATGTATAATGGTTACCCTCCGCACAAAGACAGGTTAAAGGAATAATTAACAAAAGCAGCTTTTCCAATAGAAGTCAAGTTCTTGTCCTTAGGTTCTTCAGGTTGGATGGTGAGCTCATGGGTGTATATTACATTTCATGCCCCATCCTTTAAGTATATCATATATTACATTAAATATAAAGACAAATAAATATGATCAAGGTTTCTCATGTGTTTTTTGCAACTACAGCTTTCAGAAACTGAGAGACAAAGTAGATTGATGATCTTCAAAGAAGAATCACAGCACTGCTGCCTAACCTCAAGCTCTGCTCTCCAGAGTGTTTGCTCATTCTGACAGTTGTTCACTCATCCACTCTTTTATTTGACATTAACTGATTGGTGCTATAAGCTGGACACTAGACTAAGTGTTGAAATAAACATTCCTCACCTCTTCACGTCCACGAACATTTTCTGAAACACTAGTGGCTTTTTCATACTGTCCCTCAGGACTACTTCCCTGTGCAAGGATGTCCTCTGCTTTGCCTCTATTTTAGTAAAACAAACTGATAAGTGGAGGCTCATGCTTAATTTAAATACTTCTTATTGCCTCAAAACTAAATCATTCAGGAAATTGCTACTCCTTCCAAGAAGAATCCTTTATATTAATCTCTATTATTGCCCCCAGAAGCCCAATATGTAGCCTGAACTATATTTTATTTGTATCTCTAAGCTCATTTGAAAACATAATTTGAAACAGATAAAGTTCTGGAATTTAGTCACTATTGAATAAACTACAAGATAAAATTGAGTAATATTCTTCCCTGCCAGATAGTATATAAATACCTTTTCTTCCTTAGCACATATAACATTTTGGTTAGTAAATGGGTGCTTATTAAGCAGATGTGTTTGATCATTAAAATAATTATGTAAGCAGAAAGAAATCTAATAGTGGTACTTTTTAACTTTTCATGGTTTCAGACTTTTTACAGAAGACCATAAAAGTAAAAAGAGAATATATATGACTTATCTTTCATATTTTCAATGACAGTCATAATTTCAAATATTCTTTTCCCTATAAGTTCATGTTTATTGGTCTAAAAATATGTGCTAATTTTTGAGTGTTAAAACATGTGCTCTATAGCTTCCTGGCCACTGCCTTCTTACTCTTTTCTTCTCCCATTTTGATCTAACACTGTGAAGAGGCTGCAAACAAAGGAAAACTTCAGCATATTCCAGAACACTCTTTACCAAATTAAGACTCATTCCACAGGAGTCACATTTTCATATTTAGAACTTTTATATTGTACACGTTAATTTTTATACAATAGAAGTGCTATTCTTTTAGCATAGAAATGTTAAAATACAAGAGAAGAGTTTTAGATTTGGAAAAAAGACTAATATTAGTAAACTCATTCACTGAGATCATCCTTCCATTATCAACAATATTATTGAGTTCCTTGTAATAAAGAGTTTCCTGATTCCAGTAATTACTGCTTATCTGAGACAATATTCTTGAATGAGAAAAAGAATGCTCACGTAAATAAAAATCAATTGCAAATTTCCTGGTATCACTACGTAGCAATCACTCCAATAACAGTCTTATTAAGACACAGAGTAAGAACAAAAGGTAAATTGCTATCCTTTATTAATTTCTTCATAAAAGACATACTAGGATAATTTTAATTACTGGATTCTTATTTATGAATTTCATCACATCTAATCTTTACATATATAATATACATTATATGCTTTCTTGTGACATGTCCTTATAAATGATAATTACATTACTCAGCAGAAAATGTAGAAAGAATATGATAGTTGGAAATGTAGTAAGAACATTCTGCCCATGACAGGATTTGGGAATAGGCAAATGGCACAGTAAGAATTACCTTCAAATGAGGAAGAGGAGAGAGAGAGAAGTTTGTTCAAAGCAGTTTTATAACTTAAATACAATATTTATTTTTGCTCCCAATTTTTCTTTCTTTGCTAAGTAAGCAAAAAAAAAAACTGAGATGATTGGAAATTCTGAACCTCTTTTTATATATCTATTGGTCATTTATATGTCTTCTTTTGAGAATGGCTATTCAAGCCCTTTGTGTACATTTTATAGGGTCATTTTTCTAGTTACTAAGTAGTTAGAGTTTTTTGCATGTTTTCAATATTAGTTCCTGTTCCAATGAATTATTTGCAAATATTTTCTCCCACTCTGTAGACTGTCTTTTCACTCTATTAATTGTTACCTTTGCTGTACAGAAGCATTTTAGTTTGACGAAATTCCACTTGGTATTGTCAACTAGTAGCCATATAGGAAAACAGTATGGGAGTTCGTCGAAAAGCTAAACGTGGAATTAACAGATGATCCAGCAATCCCACGATTGGGTATATACCCAAAAGAGTTGAAATAAGTATGCCAAGGAGATATCTACACTCCAATGTTGACTGCAGCGTTATTCACTGGGACAAAGATAGGAAAAAACTGAAATGTCCATCAATGGATGAATTGATTTTTAAAATGTTGTATAGACACAGTAAAATACTACTCAGCTTTTAAATACAGCACTCTGACATTTGCAAAAACGTTGATGAGCCTAAAAGATACAATTTTAAGTGAAATAAGCCAGAGAGAGACACAGAGAGACAAATACTGTGTAATGCCACTTATGTGTGGAACCTTAAAAAGCCAAATTCTTCAAAGTAGAGAGTAAAATGATGGTTACAATAGACTGGCACAGGTACTGAAGGGAAAGTGGATGGGGAAAAGGGAGACATTGGTCAACTGGCACAAAATTACACTTGATAAGAAGAATAAGTTCTGGTGTTCTATTGCACAGCAAGGTGACTATGGTTAATAATAATGTATTGCATATTTCAAAATTGCTAAAAGAGAGGATTTTAAATGTTCTTACCAGTGTTTAGTACTCCCCTCCCTGTGTCCATGTGTTCTCATTTTTCATCACCCTCCTATGAGTGAGAATATGCGGTAGTAAACACTGGGCTCTACTGGGGGGAAAAGGGGAGGGCCAGCGGGGGAGGGGAGCTGGGGAGGGATAGCCTGGGGAAAAATGACAAATGTAGGTGAAGGGGAGAAAGGAAACAAAACACACTGCCACGTGTGTACCTATGCAACTGTCTTGCACGTTCTGCACATGTACCCCAAAACCTAAAATGCAATAAAAAAATTTAAAAATAAATAAATAAATAAATGTTCTTACAAAAAAGAAACAGTAAATTTTTGAAGTAATAGATATGCTAATTTCCCTTTTATCATTTTGCAATGCATACACATACATATATCAAAATTAGCACTGTACCCCACAGTACATACAATTATAATTTGTCAAAAAGGTTTTTTAAAGTAAAACTTAAAAAAAATACATCAATATTAACAGAGAAGGAGGTTTCCACACCTTAAAACAGCCAATATCATATAGTACAAAGAGAATGTTCAAATCAAGAAATAAGACTGGGGCATTCTGTGAGCACAGTATACAAAACATCTGGGGTTTCACTTTGCTGATTTTTGTTTGTTTGTGTGCAATGCTCTGTATCTTTATTTCTTTGTATAATGAGTCAGGGTACAAACATGTAGAAGAGAAGACTAAGAAAGTGAGAGATTATCATGTCCTAAGAATAGTTATAGGGCCATGGATTTTTTTTTTTTTAATTTTTTATTGGATTATAGGTTTTGGGGTACATGAGCAGAGCGTGCAAGACAGTTGCGTAGGTACACACATGGCAGTGTGCTTTGCTTTTCTTCTCCCCTTCACCCACATTTGGCATTTCTCCCCAGGCTATCCCTCCCCACCTCCCCCTCCCACTGGCCCTCCCCTTTTCCCCCCAATAGACCCCAGTGTTTAGTACTCCCCATTCTGTGTCCATGTGTTCTCATTTTTCATCACCCACCTATGAGTGAGAATATGCGGTGTTTCATTTTCTGTTCTTGTGTCAGTTTGCTGAGGATGATGTTTTCCAGGTTCATCCATGTCCCTACAAACGACACGAACTCATCATTTCTGATTGCTGCATAATATTCCATGGTGTATATGTGCCACATTTTTCCAATCCAGTCTATTATCAATGGGCATTTGGGTTGATTCCAGGTCTTTGCTATTGTAAACAGTGCTGCAATGAACATTCGTGTACATGTGTCCTTATAGTAGAACGATTTATAGTCTTTTGGATATATACCCAGTAATGGGATTGCTGGGTCAAATGGAATTTCTATTTCTAAGGCCTTGAGGAATCGCCACACTGTCTTCCACAGTGGTTGAACTAATTTACACTCCCACCAACAGTGTAAAAGTGTTCCTTTTTCTCCACATCCTCTCCAGCATCTGTTGTCTCCAGATTTTTTAATGATCGCCATTCTAACTGGCGTGAGATGGTATCTCAATGTGGTTTTGATTTGCATCTCTCTGATGACAAGTGACGATGAGCATTTTTTCATATGATTGTTGGCCTCATATATGTCTTCTTTCGTAAAGTATCTGTTCATATCCTTTGCCCACTTTTGAATGGGCTTGTTTGTTTTTTTCCTGTAAATCTGCTTGAGTTGTTTGTAAATTCTGGATATCAGCCCTTTGTCAGATGGGTAGACTGCGAAAATTTTTTCCCATTCTGTTTTTTTTGTAAGAAGAAGAATTAGAACATGTGCCATCCATAGTCAAGTTGCTGTAGTGAGAGTTCCCAATTGCTTTGTGTGCCAGACATTCATTTACTCGATAATTACTTAATAAGTACCTATCTGTATGAAGTACTCTGCTAATCACTGGACACGAGTTGGAGCTTTTTCTCTTGGGTCTTGGTTGGATACAGTGTGATCATTTTATAATCACTTCTCTTCATAGGGAAAGAGTTTCTCAATAGTAAGTCTTCATAAATAATACCCAGTGATGAGTGGAGTTGATCTATCTTTTTTCAGAAAGATGTGGAAACTCGATTAGCAAGTTTCTCTAATAGAAGCAGAGAAAGAAAGCTAAGAGTTTGGAGATTTTGAACCAAAGCCTTTTATTTATTTATTTATTTTAGGAGAGGATGCTGTGGACAATTATATTATGGGGGAAAGAAATCTAGGTAAGACAAGAAAGCAGTTCCTTACATCTACAGGGATTAAAAGCCAACTAAGCCTATTCACTCATTGTTCTGACATTTAGAACCAGAATCTTTTACCAAGGATATTTTTCTTTGGTTTTGCTTCTAGAATAACCTCTAATCATTTCTGTTTTTTGCTCTCTCTTAACAATGCAATTAATTAAAATAGCAGTAATATAAGTAATAATAACAAATGCATTAACTATAGCTTATTAAGCATGTTTTGTGTTCCAGGAATTGGTTTATTTGTACTCTTTTTTTTTAGGTAAGCAACCTCCTGAGGTAACAATTTCCTTTATTTTTACAAACTAAAAAATT